>NC_056742.1:63912759-63940259 GCF_019279795.1 Protopterus annectens | reverse complement strand
GTGCACACACCCCTGTTAAAATGCCAGGTTTTTGTGATATAAAAAAAAAATGAGACCGCAATAAATCATTTCCAAACTTTTCCCACCTTTAATATGAACTATAACCTGCACAGCTCAATTGAAAAACAAGCAAATCTGTTAGTGGAAAAATATAAAAAATAAAAAACACATATAATAAGATGGTTGTAAAAGTATGTTCACCCTTAATTTAATACTTTGTTGAAGCACTTTTTGATTTAATTACAGTATTCAATCTTTTTGGGTAGGAGTCTATCAGCATGGCACATTTTGACTTGGTAATATTTGCCCACTCTTCCTTGCAAAAGCACTCCAAATATGTCATATTGCGAGGGCATCTCTTGTGCACAACCCTCTTCAGGTCACCCCACAGATTTTTTATTGGATTTAGGTCTGTGCTCTGGCTGGGCCATTCCAAAACTTTAATTTTCTTCTGGTGAAGCCATTCTTTTGTTGATTTGGATGTATGCTTGGGGTCATTGTCATGTTAAAAGGTGAACTTCCTCTTCATCTTCAGCTTTCTAGAAGACACCTGAAGGTTTTGGGCCAAAAGTGACTGGTATTTGGAACTGTTCATAATTCCCCTCCACCTTGAGTAAAGCCCCAGTTCCAGCTTAAGAAAAGCAACTGCAAAGCATGATACTGCCACCACCATGTTTCACTGTGGGGATGGTGCTCTTTTGGTGATGCGAAGTGTTCCTTTTGCGCAACACGTACCTTTTGGACTTGTGGCTAAAAAGTTCAACTTTGGTCTCATCATACCATAACACATTTTCCCACATGGTTTTGGGAGACTTGATGTATTGTTTTGCACATTTTAGCCAGGCCTGTATGTTTTTCTGTGTAAGAAAAGGCTTCCATCTTGCACCTCTACCCATATAGTCCAGACATATGGAGAATACTGGAGATTGTTTTCACATGTAGTGCAGAACCAGTACTTGAGCGAAATTCCTGTAACTCCTTCAGTGTTGCTGTCGGTCTCTTGGCAGCCTCCCTGACCAGTTTTCATCTTGTTTTTTCATCAGTTTTGGAGTGAAGTCCAGTTCTTTGCAACGTCACTGTTGTCACATATTTTCTCCATTTTTTGATGACTGTCTTCACTGTGTTCCATGGTATATCCAATGCTGTGGAAATGTTTTTGTACCCTTCTCATGACTGATACCTTTCAACAATGAGATCCCTTTGATGCTTTGTAAGGTCCCTGTGAACCATGGCTTTTGCTGTAGCGGGCAACTGAATAAATGTCAAGAAAATCCTATTAGGATAGCTGAACTTTATTTGGGGTTAATCAGAGTCTCTTTAATTGATGGCAGGTATGTACCCAAGAAGACTGAATTCTATAATTAAATCAAAAGGTGCTTCAACAAAGTATTAGTTTAAGGGTGTGCACACTTATGCAATGAGGTTATTGTACATCTTTTATTTTTTATATTTTTCCCCTAACAGATTTGTTTGTTTTTCAATTGAATTGTATAGTTATAGATCACATTAAGGGTGGGAGAATCTTTGAAATTATTTATTGTATCACAAAAACCTGTCATTTTAACAGGGGTGTGTACACTTTTTATAGTCACTGTACATGTTGAGAGGGAGTTGCAATGTTTACGCTGTTGGCATAATTGTGTGTGTGTGTGTGTGTGTGTGTGTGTGTGTGTGTGTGTGTGTGTGTGTGTGTGTGTGTGTGTGTGTGTGTGTGTTTGTGTTTGCATAATGTATATTTTGGATGCAAAATATATCTACCAGCAATAATTATATATCTGACTTTGGAACTTTAGATGAGAAAAGTATTTTGCATGAAAGGTATATAAATATGTGTTTACTAATGAGAAAACAAATATGGAATTATTTCACATTTTTTGACACCCTTGAGCAATCCGTTATTTCCCAGAAATTTCCACCCAGATGGGCATTACTGATGGATGACTGGGTTTTCCTTATTAATAGTGATGTCTAATGCTTTCTTTGTTGTTAGTAATTTCCCTTTACTGTTTTTTGACTTTCACCTTCAAATTGTAAATAATGGTAGACAATGACTAAACTAAAGACATTTCACCAAAGGTCACTGCAAATTAAAATTTCTTGTTTCCCTTGAATATACATTGATGACCGAGACAGATATAATAATCCAAGGAACCTCCTGTGTGAAAAATACGGAGGGAGTATCTCTCTCCTACATACACAACACACTAAACAAAAGAGACATTTTCAACACATTTGTCAAGAATAATGTCAGACTTAGATGAAAATCCAAGAGCCCTATGTAAAATATCATACATTTATTCCATCTGCTTAACTTGTGACCAAAATCACTTAGCTTCAGATAATTTCATTTCAGATATACTATTGAGACAATTATAGTTGAAATAATTCAGACACTTTTTTGTTACTCTGACTTTATTTCTTCAAAACATTTTTTATTTTTTAAATATATAAACAGAAGTACATTTAAAATGGTTGTAAATAGCAGCAATACAATAATAAGAAAAAGAAAATAGTCTTTTTTTCCATGGAAAAAATATAAACAATATATACAGCATGCCTGTGAGATATTAACTAAAACAAACTGTGATACCCAAGAGAGTAAATTTCAATATAATGAGTAACATATGCTATATAAAAAGAAAATTTTGAGAAACAAATTCAGGAGGCAGAGTTCTATTGCAATAAATCTATTAGACATAATACTTTTGTTCAAGGATTCTTGAGAAGTGTCTTGGGAAATAACCTACTTTCCTTTATTTTAGTCTCAGTTGAGGCTACTTCTTTTAAGGAAGATAAAAGTTCTTCAAAGGATGGTGGTGAAACTGATCTCCATCACTTGGTGATACTTTTCCTTGCCACTGCCAAAATGGTACACAGCAGGTAGAGAGTCTCATTATACAACTTGTGATTACCTTTACACAAGGGTGGCTTGTCCCATTGGACTGCAGGACTGCAGCCCTCCCCAACAAGAAAGAAAAATAAAGCACAATTCTGAAAATAAAATATAACTTTTTAATTTATTTCTCTAACTCACTCCTGCTTAATGCTTATTTTGCTGTGAGTCTGACTGACTTGCTGAAGTCCCGGAACTCAAACTGTGCATGCTCGCGGAGTTCTGGGTTTTTTAAAAAAAATAGTTTGTATAAAATAAATCCAGATCCAGACTGCTGTAAAAGCAGTCCAGATTAAGGAGCGAAGGTATCAGTGTGATGCCCAGCAGTCTATGCATTTTTTAACCACATAGAAAAGGAAGGGGCTCGGACTGCCACGCCCGCAGGCACATACATGACGTGGATGGGCTGAATGGCTACTGACTGGTTCTCACAATCTTCATGGTCTTTATGTGCTGGGAAAAGAGTGAGAATCAAATAGTAGCAGCCGGTGAGCACTGAATTAACTTGTTTGTCTGCATTTTGCATTACGGAAATCTGTCATCTTGTCCTGAGGCTAAGGACTGGCTAACTAACCTAATTCAATATTTCCCAACTTTGTTCAATCAGATGGACAGTGAGTGACTGACTATTAATCTGAGCTGGTGAGTCTGAACACAGAAGGTTCTAGTTTTATTCTGCTAGTAATTATTAAAATCTCACAAAACATGCTCATTTCCATGATTGAACAGAGCACCCCCCCCCCAAATAATATGTGCACATAATGGAAGTAATTATATTATGTCAAGTAGAGAAAACATAACTAAACTCAAATTGTGTCTTTTTGGAAGATATTGTTAACTTAAGACTTAGCAGTTGTACAAATAGCTTGATTTGTATTTGCTAATGACTGTGATGTGCAAATTGAATTATGCGCCAAAAGAAATTAAAGAACCACATTTCTATTCAGAGTTAATAAACTTCAGTATGATAGAGAGAAATAAAAGATTGCTTTAGACTATAAATTGCAGTAGTGGTGTTAGAGACACAAGAGGCAAAACTTTCCTAAATTCAAAATTATACTTTGCTGAGTCTTGCCGAAGTATTCCTTTACTGGATGTAGCTGAGAAGAATGTAGGTACTTATGTGTGCCAAAACAAAACCTTTACATTCTGTAAGAATAAATTGTAGCAGCCATATCTGCTTGAACATAATCCTGAAGGTTGCAACTGATGAACCAGTGGGACTCTGAGATTATTTAAATATTACTTTGACACACTGCTTGTCTTTCAGATTTGCAGCCAGATTCTGCAATCAATTAAATGAAGGGCTGTAGAATGTGTAAGGAACTTAAAAGAATATAGTCAGCAGTGCAATTTATTTTTAAGAATTTAGCATTTTTTATTTTGGAGCATATTAAAAGTGATATCAGGGTAGAGAATGACTGAACTGAAATTAAAGTGACATTTTACTTTTCTTGGTGGTTGGTATGTAAAACTAATGTTGTAATAAATGTATGCTATGCCAATGCCATTTGATGTTACAGTTTTATATTGTGCAATGCAAGAGAACATTATGTCTGTGTCTGGTACAGGATAGCACTGCATGTTGTTTTACTTGGCCTGAATACACCAGAATACATCACATTAACATACCCACTGCTGGAGAATCACTGTTCATAGCCATTTTTCAAACTACCTGTCCTTCATTCTGACGTCTACTATTTTAAAACTGATGAATTCCTGGTGTGACTCCTCAAAATATATACTGTTTGCAAGGTCCTTGTGACTCCCATCACCCTTTGGAGGAAGACCTTCTTTCCAGCTTAAACTCTCCAGTGTCACACATGTAATAATGCCTCTACAGAGCAAGCAGGCACCGTGAGCACTGTGGGCAGATGGCTTCCTCCCCCAACAAAAATATGAAAAAAGTGTTGTCAAAAAATCGCACAATCCTTAGGAGTGGTTATATTATGTGCCAGAGATGAACAATAACAGTCGCCTAGTTTAGACCAGTTTACAGGCATTGCTGTATTCTGGGCTGTGGTGTAGTTCCTGTGTTGTCCATTACCTTACTTGGATAGAAGGAAGTTTCTTTGCTCACCAGTGGGAGTGGGGAGCCTTGAGCAGCCTACCTGTCCTTGGGGGAAGTGACCTCAGCACAATAAGCTGTAGTAATTGGTTGTTTGGTACCATTTCCAGCTCTTTTGTAGTTCACTGTTTAAAATCCACCTCTGGGCGTTTTTTTCTGGATATACTGCTCAGACAAGCTTCACATGGGTTTACAGAGTGGTCCTAGCAGCAGGGAACTCAGAAAAGTGACTACCTTCTGGATTTAAGTATCTTTGTTTTTTTCACTTAAAATAGCTTCTGTAGCTTACCTTGAACTAGCCTGAACTGTTTTTTAACTGATTGCTGCATTATTTTAAAATCTGCACTTAAAGTTACATTTAGTCGAATTTGATCGAAAGTTTGCTTGTTTGTTTGTTTAATTTAACTGTGGAGGCTGCCCACTAAAGTGTGCTAGCCTGTGTCACTTATTTATCACTGTTTCTGCATTTTCTGTGTATTTCTACTAAAAAAACAAAAAAAAAATCCTTGTTTTCCTGCCTTCCTCGATTAGTTTAGACCAGTTTACAGGCATTGCTGTATTCTGGGCTGCGGTGTAGTTCCTGTGTTGTACATTACCTTACTTGGATAGAAGGAAGTTTCTTTGCTCACCAGTGGGAGTGGGGAGCCTTGAGCAGCCTACCTGTCCTTGGGGGAAGTGACCTCAACACAAGAAGCTGTAGTAATTGGTTGTTTGGGACCATTTCCAGCTCTTTTGTAGTTCACTGTTTAAAATCCGCCTCTGGGTGTTTTTTTTTCTGGCTATACTGCTCAGACAAACTCCACGTGGGTTTACAGAGTGGTCCTAGTAGCAGGGAAATCAGAAAAGCGACTACCTTCTGGATTTAAGTATCTTTGCTTTTTTTTTTCACTTAAAATAGCTTCTGTAGCTTACCTTGAACTAGCCTGAACTGTTTTTTAACTGTTTGCTGCATTATTTTAAAATCTGCACTTAAAGTTACATTTAGTCGAATTTGATCGAAAGTTTGCTTGTTTGTTTGTTTAATTTAACTGTGGAGGCTGTCCACTAAAGTGTGCTAGCTTGTGTAACTTATTTATCACTGTTTCTGCATTTTCTGTGTGTTTCTACTAAAAAAACAAAAAATAATCCTTGTTTTCCTGCCTTCCTCGACTAGTTTAGACCAGTTTACAGGCATTGCTGTATTCTGGGCTGTGGTGTAGTTCCTGTGTTGTCCATTACCTTACTTGGATAGAAGGAAGTTTCTTTGCTCACCAGTGGGAGTGGGGAGACTTGAGCAGCCTACCTGTCCTTGGGGGAAGTGACCTCAGCACAAGAAGCTGTAGTAATTGGTTGTTTGGGACCATTTCCAGCTCTTTTGTAGTTCACTGTTTAAAATCCGCCTCTGGGCATTTTTTTCTGGCTATACTGCTCAGACAAGCTCCACGTGGGTTTCCAGAGTGGTCCTAGCAGCAGGGAACTCAGAAAAGTGACTACCTTCTGGATTTAAGTATCTTTGCTTTTTTTTCACTTAAAATAGCTTCTGTAGCTTAACATGAACTAGCCTGAACTGTTTTTTAACTGATTGCTGCATTATATTAAAATCTTCACTTAAAGTTACATTTAGTTGAATTTGATCGAAAGTTTGCTTGTTTGTTTGTTTAATTTAACTGTGGAGGCTGCCCACTAAAGTGTGCTAGCTTGTGTAACTTATTTATCACTGTTTCTGCATTTTCTGTGTGTTTCTACTAAAAAAACAAAAAAATAATCCTTGTTTTCCCGCCTTCCTCGACTAGTTTAGACCAGTTTACAGGCATTGCTGTATTCTGGGCTGTGGTGTAGTTCCTGTGTTGTCCATTACCTTACTTGGATAGAAGGAAGTTTCTTTGCTCACCAGTGGGAGTGGGGAGCCTTGAGCAGCCTACCTGTCCTTGGGGGAAGTGACCTCAGCCCAAGAAACTGTAGTAATTGGTTGTTTGGGACCATTTCCAGCTCTTTTGTAGTTCACTGTTTAAAATCTGCGTTTGCGCGGCTTTGAGCAGTCGTGCGCATAGCGCAGCGCCAGTTAAACAAGGTTAAACTTTTTCTGGCTCCGCCAAGTCTGTTCTTCAAATTTTCCCATAAGGAAGCTCTACTCTTAGTAAAACCAGTCTACTCACTGTATTATAAGCCTAGCACTTGTTCTCAATACTTCTCTACTAAGTAAGCACTCTCGTACTAAGTAAAGCACTACATCTACTTACCACCCCTGTGAATACCCACTTCCCTTAAAGGTATACCACTCCCTTATACTGTTTTAGCATGTCGAGTGGTAGATTACTGGCGTCGTCTCCAGTTCAGCTGGTCAATCTGGGCATCTTGAGACAATGCTGCAATTGTCTCATGTACACAGACAACCCTCTCCTCCTCCCAACAAACACAAATACATGTGAGAGATGCAACTATATAGCCAAACTGGAGGCTGAACTCTCTCAACTCAGGGCTGGCATGACCAGACAGGAGGAGATGGCAACCACACACACAACAATCCCAGTCCCACATAGACCCACCACAACTGCAAACCAAACACATAAAAACACAAAGACATACTCGGAGGCTCTAATAAAAAAACTTACCAAAACAACAGAAGCTCCCAAAGCAGACATCCAAAAATCCACCACCTCAAAACAAAACACATGCAACACATACTTCAATAAATCAGTGTGTCGACCGATCGCAGCCCTTAAGGCCAAACACCTTGCCTGATACACTATTAATAGGTGACTCCATAGTCAGACACACTGATGTCCCACTGACCAGGCTGAACAAGGAGAAGGTGACTGTGAGCTGTCTATCGGGAGCTAGGATCTGCCACATAACACATGCACTCAGGTCACTCCAAAGCAAGTACAAATATGACTCCGTCATTGTCCATGCTGGTGTGAATGACCTGAGACGTACCTCCCTGGACTACATGAAAAGAGACATAGAGGAGCTCTCCGATTATGTAGCCCAGGCTGGTATGACCCTGATCCTGAGCAGCATCTTGCCCTCACCAAGAATGATACCACAATACAAAGACAAGATGATCAGCTTTAACAATTGGCTCAAGTACTGGTGTCATTCTAAGGGGATCCAATGTGTGTCTGCCTGGGATGATATGTTGGACAAGCCACGCTGCTTCGCAAGGGATGGCTTACACCTGTCACCACTGGGCTTCTGGATATTGGCTAAGGCTCTTGCCACCCCCATAGTGCCTTTTTTAGGCAAGGCTCAAAAGACAAACCCACCTCCTTAGAAAAAAAAAATGGAAAAAAAAACTAAGGGTAATGCTGCTCAACGCCAGAAGTCTAAACCTCAAGATGCAGGCACTTGATGCACTCCTCAGCATGGAGAACATCGACGTCTGTGCAGTAACTGAAACCTGGTTCAAGGCTCCTGAGAGCACCCTAGTGCTACCAGGCTATACCTCGTATCATGCTTTTCGGCCCCAAAACCTGGGCCGAACCACAAAGGGAGGGGGAGTGTCCATATTCATAAAAGACACCCACACCTCCAGGTTAGTAGCAACACATGAAGCATCAGAGACCATACAGGTGCAACTAACCATAGGCAAAACTGCTATAAAACTGGTAGCATTTTACAGACCACCCTCCCAATCTCAAGAACCCCACTCAGCCTTCCTGAAGACATTGGAGGATATGAATGTATCACAAAATACCATCATACTGTGAGACTTCAACTACCCAAACATAGATTGGTTACATTATTCTAGCCCTAATACCCTAGCCCAAAGGATCCTGGAATTCATAAATTCAAATGCACTGGAACAACTAGTCACCTCTCCCACTAGGGGAGATAATATACTAGACCTGATCATCACAAACATGGGGACAAAATGCTCCACACCGGAAGTATACCCCTCACTAGTGAGATCTGACCACAAACTAATCACCCTGGATATACATATCACACCTCCACCCCCAGCACAAAAGACCACAGTGAAAAACTTCTCAAAAGCAGACTTCACTTTTCTTAAGACTGAGATGGTATTCTTTAAGCCCACTGTGCCAGTGGATACCACATCCCACAATGCCGAATCCTTCACAAATGCTTTCTATGGACATCTCCAAGAATGCATGGATCATGCAATCCCAAACAAATCCAAGTCCCTCTCCACCAAAAGTAAGCATCCTGTCTGGTGGACCTCAGCCATAAACAAATTGTATAACAAAAGAAGGAAGATACTGCACGTCAGAGCGAAATCTCATGAAGGGAAGACATCTCTGATCATCATTAGCAGAAAACTACGTTCTCTCATAAAAACATCCAAGGCAAACTTTGGGAGAAAAATCGTTAAGGACACTAAAGATAACCACAAAGCCTTCTTCAGCTATGTTAGAAACCTGGGCGGAAACCCTCAGATATGCTCAGAGTTGGTTCACAACAACAAAAAATACACTGAACCCACAGATATTGCTAACATTCTGGCAGACAGGTTCAGTGCAAATTTCTCGCCTCCTTCACCCCCAAAAGTAGAAATACTTATCCCAGCTGAATGTAATCTCCCTGTCATCTCAGATGCCCAAGTGAGAGCCACCCTAAACAAAGCAAAAAACACAGCATCAATAGGACCTGATGGTATCCCGGGGTGCGTGTTACGTGAACTCCAAGAGGAGCTAAACCCACACATAAAAATGCTATTTAACCTAAGCCTTACTTCGGGATATGTACCTGAACACTGGCGTACAGCAACAGTGGTCCCACTCCACAAGGGGGGTGCCTCTACAGACCCTGGAAACTACCGCCCCATAAGCTTGACTAGCCTGGTCTGCAAAGCTATGGAAAGAATCATTATGGAACTCATAAACGGAGACATAGGGAACCTACAGATGCTTGACCCCACCCAGTTCGGCTTTGTAAAGGGCAGATCCTGCCTTTTAAACCTGGTTGACTTTTTCAAAACAGTCTCTAGAGCCATTGATGAGGGCAAAGCAGTCCATACAGCATACCTGGACTTGGCTAAGGCCTTTGACACAATACCCCACTCAGGCATCATAGATAAGCTAAACAGCTTAAAAGTAAACCCTTATGTCACTAGATGGGTTGCAAACTGGCTAAAGGACAGAACCCATAAAGTTAAAAATCGCTGGAGCAATGTCTGACTCAAAGCCAGTCACAAGTGGTGTCCCACAGGGATCTGTCCTGGGACCCCTCTTGTTCAGCATTTATTTCTCAGATGTTAAAGCAAAGATGGGAGGGCTGTGGCTGACAAAGTTCGCAGATGACTGCAAACTAGGCGCCATAGTCGATACACCAGCAGATACACACATCCTACAAAAAGGCCTCACTGAAACGGACAACTGGTGCCGTAGTCACGGCCTTAAACTAAATGCCAAAAAATGTATAGTCATCCCTTTTGGAAAAAACAAAGTACCCACAAATTATCACATAGACAGCAACCCACTGAGTACGGAAAAAGTAATCAGAGACCTTGGGACCCAAGTAGACAGTGACCTCTCATTTGACACCCACATTGCCAAAGTGGTTAGAAAAACATTCTACCTTGCACACCTCATCATGAAGGGTTTCACATCCAGATCCAAGGATGTCATTGTACCCCTATATTCCTCCCTCATCAGACCCATGATTGAGTACAATGCCCCATTTGGTATGTACCTCACCCGGCACTTGCAACAGCTGGAGAGACCACAAAAGTACCTCACCAAAAGGATCAAGGGTCTCCAACATATGTCTTATTCTGCCAGACTAAAGAAACTTCAGCTCTATTCAGTAGCATACCGCCTGCTCAGAGGTGATCTCTGCCTGACGTACAAGGCCATGTCCAACCAGGATCTGATGGACATGCTCCACCTCAAAAAATCCAAATCCATCAGGACCATGAGAGCTAAAGACTTAAACCTCGGCACAAGTATGAATAGGACATGCTGGAGGGATAGATTTATAACCCAAAGGCTTCCCATGCTTTGGAACAGGATCCCAGTTCGTATTAGGCAGAGCCCCTCACTTACTCTCTTCAAGAGAAATCTTGATGAGTGGATGGGAGATCGTAAGTTTACCCCAGGGGTCGCATCTGTGTCACTGCTAGACAGGGGCACAGTAAACTAATTCTATTATATAGGGGACCTTCACTGTGTCACTACTAGACAGAGGCACAGTATTCTTGATTTATTCTGCACATTTTTGTACCATTTCATGGGGTGGCAAAAGCCACATCACTATGGCTAGGCTTACAAATGCCCCAGGGCAGATAACCTAGTACTATACTATGAAACTATGAAATTAGACCAAAAAAGCAACACTACACAATTGTATGTATCATTGTCTCATTTTTGTATGCCACCACATTATAACCACAAAGATGAATCCCTTGTCATATAGAAATTACTTCTTCCCAGAAATAACACTGAGGGTACCAGGAATGTCTAAGCATTTTACAGGAAAATACTAGTGTGTGTGTGTGTGTGTGTGTGTGTGTGTGTGTGTGTGTGTGTGTGTGTGTGTGTGTGTGTGTGTGTGTGTGTGTGTGTGTGTTTGTACAGATTTTTGCAAAATATCCAGATTTTCATTAAAGAGTGAAGTTAGAAAATAATGGCAGACTTTTGAGTTTCAGATTTCATACCCTTCAGAAAATTCATACTAATGCAAGATCTACTATTCCATTATCTTTCTAAGTTTATAAAAGGAATATTTAAAATTGCCCTTATTTTTGGGCCTTTGTCCCACTTATATTTATGGTTTTGTCCAGATTTCTTGCTCTGAGATTGAGAGGTATAACAAATGTGTCAGGGCCATCACCATCATCCAGAGACATTTCAAATTGTGACATATTTGTTGCACCCCACTCCCCCATGTAGTGACTCTGGATGTGTCCAAGCAAGGCAAGGAGCAGTTATGCAGTGTAAGTGTGCAGAGTATCCCCAAATCCAAGGTAGACACAAGTACTACAGTGGTTTTTCATCTGTCTTTGATTTTGCAGAATGTTCTGGTTTTCTGTCATATTTTTATACTGTTGATTTATGCTTCTTATTCAGAAAATGCATGTTTTTGCAGTACCGGTTGGTCTGTGTTTAACTAGCAATGCTTTAATGACCATCAGGTAAGCTTGTCTGACATTGTAAGATGCAAGTAAGCTTTAATAAGCATACTGTTAAAGAATTACCAACATTAAAACCCTTTTTGTTGTTGCCATGCAGAGAATATTTACATAACTAGATAACATATAAACCTTAGGTATTAAAATACATATGATAGTATTTGTAATAAAGGACAGGATTACAGTATTTTCAGAGCCTCATTACATTAGTTGGAGAGTTGAAGTCATCTTTGCAGGCTTTACACATAAACTTAACAAAATGCCAATCTATCATGTGTGGTCCATAACCTGTTCAGTAATCCTTTAAGCAATGTATCTTGAGCTGGTTTCTTGTTGCTGTTCATTTTTTACTTTGATTGTGTTTTCTGCATGAAACAAGTAGACAGTTGTTGTTAGGCAGCAGGTCTTTTTTGGATAAGAAACATTTTTACAAGTGGGGGTATCACAGAGATTGCTACTTTCAGCATGTTACTTGGTACTTTTATAAAGCTGAATATAAATTATAATTAGAACTGCAATGCAAGAAGAAGTGGTTTGAGGTGAGTGCTGCTAGCTTTTTTTATACTTGATTTTGACTGGCTTTCTGGTAATATATTTAAAAAGTAATTTATTTTTTCATGCCTCACAACCTTTTTGTTTCCATCTAGATATTAAGTAAGCTGTCATGTAGCCGATGCATTGAAATATTTTTTTTCTTCTACACTTCATTTTGCCTTGATTGGACTCTCATAATGATGGTTTGGCACCCAGGGCAGCGTATTTAATTAAAGTCCCAGTTTTTGCATTTTTTAGCATAGCTCCACCCCTTTCTAGTTGGCCACACCCCTTCTCATTGGTCTCACCCATTCAGCTGTCTCTTGCAGCCCCCCTTTGATTTGAAGTCACCAGCCGCCACTGCCTTTATATTAATTACAACCAAATGCCTAGTTTAAAAAAAATATAATGCTTTCATGAAATCTATGGAATTCCAAAAATATTTCAAAGAAGGACAGTCAAAACATATTTGCATCCATTCTGCATTACAAATCTTTGCACACCTCCAAAATTTAATGGTGCTATTTTTATTAATTTGGCCATTCTATATGGAGTTAAGAAAGACCTGTACAAAATTCCCAAATAAATATATATACCAACATTCAGACAAAGATTTACTTTTAACAGAATATATTTGGTATTTCTGCTCTTGATTAAGTAGAGTCATGATCCAATGTTATATGATTCAATTTTTTTCCAATTAAATTAGTACTGTACTCTATCAAAATTGTTTATAATTTAGAGAAAAGGTTTTCTACCTTAGATTAGTTGCATAATATATAATAGAAAAGTTAAATTAGTTTAGGGTTTGCTTTATGAGATGAATACACAAGAAGTAAGAATATGTCTTGAGCTTGTGTCTTAATATTGTGTAAAAATAACCAGTCTTGAGGATCCAAATCATAATCATTTATACTCTATTGAAGATCTTTTACTTTTATTTTAAAATAGTGATGCCAGCAAAAAAGGATTTGATCTCTCAGAAGTGAAATTTAAGTGTACAGAGTTTATTAAAGAAAGATTTGGTTATGCTAAATGAGATGATACTTTCAAATCAAAGTTTCAAGTCTATTTTGTTGAATATGATATTTCTGAAATAATTTAAGATATGGTTCATAAAAGAAAAGGATAACAGGGAGGGAGAATTATATGTTTTTACAAAGATAATGCTAAAAGAATTTGCTTTGATGCATGCGGCTATTATTTCCTGTTAAGTCATCATTAGTATTAAGTGGGTTGAAATGTAAGGTTTTCTAATTTAAGTTATAATTAGGATTAATGCAATTTAGGATAGTTTTAAATATTGTTGCTTCAATATAGGTATGTACATCAGGAAAGTTAATACTGTCTAAGTTCCAAGGTTTAGTATGATGATGTAGAACTACCCTACGTTTGTTTGGAAACCATAGGAATTTTAGTAATTATTTATTGATGTTTTTAGTAAGTGACTTATCAGAATATATGGTTAAAACCTGTATTATGTATAATAGTTTAGGAAAAAGAATCAGGTTTATTAATTGCAATATATCATCAAAATGTATTATATTTATTAGTTAGACTTGAGATTATGTTTACAATTTTTTTATAGTTTTTAGTTCTTATTAGTTCAACAGCATTCATTATACTTATTCCTAAATTTTCACAGGAAGTGACTTATTTACTTATAATACTGTTTTTTGTGTTTGCAATTTCCTTTTTTTTCCTTAGAAATATAAACTTCGATTTTAGATTAAAGTGTAGACCCAAGTATGACTGAAATAGCTTTATTATAAAATCTAAGCTTTGTAGAATTAATCATGAGTTGGGAACAATTAGTTGCACATGAACTGGAAATAGCATAATTTTGGAAGTACAATTTTCCAAAATTTCTATGCCTTTGATATTTGCATTATTTCAAATTAAAATTGCTAAACTTTAATGGTAATGGCAAATAAAATAGGATCAAGGGGACAACCCTGTTGAGTACCCTTAGTCAGGGAAGTGGAGCCAAGTGTGAAAGCTCTATTTTAATGCAAGCTTTGTTATCTTTATAAACATATTTAATAAGGGAACTGAATTAAAAAAGAAAATCAAATGATTCTAAGATGTTAAATAAATAATTCCAATTAAAAGAATCAAAGGCGTTTTCACTGTTTAGACTAATAAGAAGAACTTCTTCATTTTATTTACAAAATCTATAAGGGTTAATATTTTTTTTAATATTGTCATGAGTTTTTTCTTTGATATACAAATCCTGTTTGGTCTAAATTAATGATTTGCAATATTGTTTTTTAAGCTATCCAAAAGGACATACATGAAAATGTTATAATTATTGTTTAGAAGTGATATGAGGCTATCTGATGATCAGAGATGAGGATTTTTATTTTAGGGGAGATAAGCATTTCCATGAGGGAGAAATTATCTCGTGTATGGACTTGTAGAATGGCTTTATGGAAAAGTGAGATAATAGATGGGAGATAATTTAAATATTTATATTATTAGTTCATCTATAAATGGGAATTTATTAGGTTTAACTTGTTGGATTTTGTCTAAGATCTCTCTAAAAGTAATCTCTTTGTGGAAATTTTCTTTTAGTTCAGAGGGCATCTTTTTAAAAGGACAAATCAAGATCTAGATTTGGGACAATGTCTTCATTTTCAGATTTTTGATTTAGAGATATGTGCTGATATCTGAAACCACCAAGGATGTCCCGAAGTCTGTGAATGATTTGTTATTAATATCATTTATTTCACAGATCTTATTATTTTTTGATAGTATTTTTTTAATTAGATGTTGCATATGTGTGGGAGAAATAGCATAAGAGGGTACCTTTATTTTTTCCAAAGCTATGGCAGTTCTATGTGATACTAAATCCATTTATCTCTTACTTAGATTTTCTATTACTCTTTCTATAGACTTGGTTTGTGTTTAGCTTTAGTCTCTTGAAGTTGTTATTGTTTGCTTGATAG
The DNA here is from genome assembly GCF_019279795.1 of Protopterus annectens. NCBI lineage: Eukaryota > Metazoa > Chordata > Ceratodontiformes > Protopteridae > Protopterus > Protopterus annectens. The sequence continues at coordinate 63,924,744 of NC_056742.1, read as the reverse complement.
TTCTGATTTCTATTCATTTGTTTTCCACTTATAACAAACTAGAATTTTACCTAAACTATAAGTTTTTAAAGAGTCCTGCATAATAACTGTAATAACTCCATCCATATTATTTGTTTCTAAATGCAGATTTAGTTCAGAAAGGAGCAATGGTCTGAAATTACACACACACACACACACACACACACACACACACACACACACACACACACACACACACACATATATATATATATATATATATATATATATATATAGGTTCCCTATGTTAGAACGAAAGCTCAGAAGATCGGCACTGACATCACCGATGCCAGAAGACCGATGGAGCAGATAACTGACAACTCTGAATCCCGGCAGAGAAAACACCGACATGGGAAACGTGTGAGCGCGTCTAGGTAAGTGTGCGGTAGTGAGGGATTTAGGGTTAGGGTGTGTGTAAGGTGTGTATGCAATAGTGAGGGACCTGAGGGTTAGGGGTGGATTAAGTGAGTTAGGGTTAGGGTGCGGGTAAGGTAAGTGTGTGATAGTGACAGACCTTAGGCTTAGGGTTTGGGTTAAGGTTAGTGCATAGATAGTTGTGTGTAAGGTGTAGTGTAGGTTTTTAGGTTGTTGGTGTGCTTGTATTGTGTGTGTGTGTTGTGTGGAACAACTAATGTTTTGTTTTGTTAACTGTCAGTATTCTGGTTTGTTGGGCATGTGAGCTTTCGTGTTTTTGCGGTTTTGTTCTTGTGGTGTTGGTGTTGTGAGTGTCTGTGTTTTGGACTATCGGTCTAACGTAGTAGACCTATATATATATATATATATATATATATACATATATATATATATATATAAATATAAGCAGGTATTCTGATTAAATAAGGTAATTTTTTTGAAGAATGCAGAAATTCTGTTTGGAAATGGGACAGGGCATGGTACTGAATGTGGATATCTTCGAAAATTACATGATGGGAGAGTAGTATTCTATCAGTTATAGTTTTCTGTAGCATATTTATAGGATTAATGAGTAAAGAGTAATGATGTGAAGTCTGCCAGTGTGACTGCATCTTTTATGTTAAGATTTTCAATTCAAATTTAAGCAATTTTGCAGTTTAAGTCATTCTTAGTTTTTTTTTCAATACTAGAATCTGATTTATCTAATAAATAATTGAAGCCACCTCCAATTATTAAGTTGGCTTTATATCATTAAGAATAATGTTGATGTGCTTTTTTAGCTTAATTTTGTCTCTTCCCAGGAAACCAATACACATTTACTAGAGTCAATAATCTTTTATTATGTTTTATAACAACAAAAATTAAGAGGACATCTCATTCCTCATATTTATGCATGATCTGTGCTGGAATAGCATTTTTCCATAAAAATCATCACTCATCTTCTTTTGCTTTTAAATGAGGACTGTGCCAAAATTGAATAATTAGTGAGATTCCACACATTATTATTTGCATATTTAAAGTGTGTCTCTTGAATGAATATAACTTGAATCTTGTTTTCTTTTAAATAATGAAGCATGTTAAATCTTTTCCTTAGATTATGTCATTCAAAGATAATAGAGTTAAGTCCATCTACAAAATATACATGCATCCAAATATTTCAAGCATGGGCACTAATGCCCTTCTAGTTCGCTGATATACCAAAACACTTGCTCCCATGATAAGTATCCCGGCTGTTCTTCAAATATCTAAATTTTTACTTGCTTATGGTAATTTTGCAGTCTGTTGCATGCATCAGCTACTCTAGCAGAGAACCAATTAGTACACTTCTCATTTCTATAAATTCCTTTATATAGGTTGTCTAATGATTCTCTAGTACTTTTTGGTAACCCCAAACATTCCCAGAGGTAGTTGTGTCTAAATGCTCTAGGTACCTGAATAAGATCTCATTTTAGATATCTGTAAGAGACACTGTACAAGTTCAGATATTTTAGTCTTTCATAATAACTTATATTTTCACATCCATGGATGCCCTTGGTATATCTTTGCTGTACTCTTTCCAGGTTACTCATGCTTGTTTTCTTATAGGGTTTCCATATTGTTATTTCATACTCAAGTTTGGGTCTAATGTAACTAACAATGATTTCATCATTTTTGATTTTCTAGACTTTATAAATATTTTTATACAACATATAGTTATATGACTATCATTAGCCACTCGGTTGATATGATTAATAAAACTCATAGCTGCATCTACCCGTATACCCAGGTCCTTAAATGAGTCTACAGTTTCAGTCATTGCGTGCTGTATAAAATATTAACCTTTGCATTTATGTCTCCCAAATCTCATATGCTTAGTTTTTGATGTATTTATCCACATATTATTCTCCTGTGCCAAAATGATCAATTTAGTCAAGTTATTTTGCAGACATGCCTTATCTGTAACACATGTAATCAGTTTACTCAATTTCAGGTTGTCTGCATATAGCCTGTAGAACACCTCAGGTGAAAAAGTTAGGTTTGAAAAATACAATCTAAGCATGTAAGGGCTTAGGACAAATCCCTGTGGGACACACTGACTGTAGCCAAGGATTTCACCTGTCCAGTTGCTGTATGATACTTGTCATGTCCCTCTTGTAAGCCATGCAGCTATACATCTTATCAAGAGTACATCAATACCTAGTTGTATTAATTTATTGATCAGTGTTTTGTGTATGACCATGTCAAATGCTGAAGCTAAATCTATATAAATTACATCACAGCACAATTTTTCATTCATAGCTGTTATGTTGTTATAGGATATCATGTTACAGTGATAATTGATCTATTTTCAACATATGCATGCTGATATATGGTTTCAAGTCCCAACCTATAAAATTCTGTCAATAACTTATACAATATTGCCTCCTCCATTATTTTCTACAACAAAAAAGTAAACTTAAGACTCTGTATGACTCTGGATTTGTCCTATTCCCCTATCTCATAAAGATAGGTTTAAAAAGTGCATGTCTCCAATCTTGAGGAATCTTCCCATATTTATATGACCTATTGAATAATAGATATAATGGTACCATAAGTTCTTGCTGAAGTGTTCTCAGGTCATTGTAACTAATTCCATCTCCTCCTCTGTGCTTTGTTTGGATCCAGTTTCACAGTTCTTTTACAATATAATATAATTTCACTAGGGCAACGCATCACCCCTTTTGTGGAGCCAAACTGTTTTGCATAATATTCTTTAAATATATCTAGAATATGTTGTGTCTGAAAATAAATTTTTAGAATCTACACACATTTTATATATTTTTATATGTCCTTATTCCTTCCACGTCTTATGTTTATATAAAAAGGTTTCCTATAATGCCCAATATCTTTATATACATTTTATTTAAATTTTTCTTGATCTTGTCTCACGCTATGCTTAATCTGTTTGTCCAGCATGTTTATTTCAGTTTTCAAAGTTGTAGTTTGACCTCTCTTCCATTACTTATTTCTTATTTTTATGTCCCTCACTTAATCAAATATCTTATTCTTATGGAAATATATTCCCCTGATGTTCTATGCCTAGATTTCTTTTTCTCAAATATTTTTTATTTTGAAATAAAACACAAACATTGTAATTACAATTAAATAACAAATTAAATCATTAATTATTTACAATATTTACATTTAGCTTGACATAAGTAGACTTTAGATAGTATTTGATATAAACAAGTGATAATAAGTCAAAACAAGCAGTAAATATTGTATTGTGAGGTAACTGAGACCAATTGTAAAGTGTCAATCAATGACAGAACTTTCTTCCATGGATTATTAACTAATGGCTTAGGGAATACTCTTAGTTCTTTGACTTTTATTTCCATTGATGCTGTCTTATTCAATAGACATAGAAAGTACTCCGTGGTAGGTGATATGTTAGATTTCCATTTCCTGGTTTTACATTTTCTAGCTATTGTGCGTATTGTCCACAGTTGATATAAATTTGTTTTATTTATGGGAGGACCCTCATTTATGTTCAATAAAATCAAAGCTTTAGTCATAACAAATGTGTATGTGAAAATTGCTTGTAAGAAATTATTAACATCATTCCAAAAAATCCACTTCAGAGACTTGTTGACATCTCCAGCATAACCTTTTACTAGAAGTATTAATTTTTGAAATTTTTTCAGGGGTTAAGAAGGATCTTTGCATAAATTTCCAAATAAATATTCTCCAATACTGAGAATATGATGTTAATTTAACTGATAATAATATGTTACATGTATTTTCTGAAGATAGAGGAATCAATATTCCTTTAGTAATAAATTGCCAATAAGTTGTTTTTGGGGCTGATTTATAGTTTTTTATTATATTATATAAGTATAAAGTTTCATTTTTCATAGTTGCATTACTGTAAATAATTCCCAACAATCCATTCATGAATTTTGGATGATTTTTAAAAGAAGAGTTAGTTATTATTCTACATAGATCTTTGCAGTATGTCAAAACATTCTGTAATAATAACCAGTCATGTGAGGTTAACTTAAAATCTGATGACAATTTTTGTGCATCTAAGACTTGTTGATTTTCCATGTGGTGCAGCTAACATATTAAGTTCTTATGTTCTCAAGAAATAAGAGTATCTCTGTAGATTCTGTCTGGGAAGTTCTTAGTAATACTGAAATGGATTAAAGCTATGAACCAAGTTTTTAAGTCTATATTTATATTAACAAATTTTCTAAAATTGTCAAAAAGGTGATTAACTAGATTTAGTTTAGTAAGTTTTGTTATATTATATTGTAAATTTAAGCACAGTGAATACCATAATTTATTGTCTGTGTTTAGAATTAATGTATTGTTTGACAAGTTGTTTTCATTTATTATTATTATAGTTGTGTGTATTGATTTCCAGTTAGATGTATATTTAGGGTTTATCCAGTCAATTACAGTTTTGTGTAAGGTAGCTCTTATATAAGATTTGATATCTGGAAAGTTTAGTCCTCCTTGTTCACATTATCTAATGTGATGTGATAATGCAATTCTATTTATTTTAGGGTGCCAAAGAAACTTTAATAGCATTGAAGTTATTTCTTTAAAATAAAATTTCTCAGGCAATAGCAAGATAACTTGCACTACATATAGGATTTTAGGAAGCAATGCCATTTTTATCAGTTGTAGTCTATCTTCAAAATTTATAAACATATTATTCTAGTTGTTCACCAGTGATTTAGTTATATATATAATCCTCCTATAACTAACATTTAATATCTCATTTATATTTCCACATAAGACAATCCCTAGATAATTTAAGGTGGTTACTTGCTCACCAATGATGTGATTCCCACCAACTTTTATTCCTTTTTTTGTTCAATAACAGGAATTTTGATTTAGATTTATTAAAATGAAGTCCTGAGATCTTATAAAATTTGTCTATCAATAAATCTACCTCATCTTGAACTTCTTTTGAGTTAGGCAAGGTAAGAAGAACATCATCAGCAAAGAGCATAATCTTTGAGCTATATTGTTCATATATATCTATTCCTAATATCTTGGAGTTGCTCCTTATTAATATATCAAGTATTTCTATAGCTAATGCAAATAGAATGGGAGACATGGGGCAACCTTGTTTAGTAACTTTGGTAATTTGGATTGCCTCTGAAGTAAAGGGTCCCAATTTAACATAAGTTAAGTTTTTTCATAGACTTTCTTTATAAGTGTCATAAAAGAGAGAGGAAAATTATATACTTCCGGGATCTTAATTAAATAATCCCAGTTTAATGAGTCAAAAGCCTTTTCTATGTCCACTCCAATTATCAAGGCTTCTTGATTTTCTCTATTTAAGTAATTGATTAATGCCAATATCATTTTTATGTTATCATATGTGTGTCTATTATTTATGAATTCAGTCTGATAATTGTTGATTACATCAGACATTTGAACTTTTATTCTGTTTACTATGATTGATATGAATAATTTATAATCGATATTCAACAATGATATTTGTCTATAAGAGCTACAATAGACCGGGTCTTTGTTATCCTAGGGATAATTAAAGAGTATCTCCATGGGGGGGGGGGGGATTATTGCATGAGTTTGTATTTCAAGAAATGTTTTATGTAACAATGAATTTATACTTGTGGGAAAAAGTTTATACATTTCTGCTATTAATCTATCTATCCCTAGAGCCTTACCAGTTTTGCTTTCTTTAATCTTTTCTGTAATTTCCATGTATGCAATAGGTTTGTCCAGTTCTATTTTTAATTCATTAGGTATATTTCTAATGTTAGGAAGAATAGTTTCTATATTTGAATGTTCCTATGCAGTGCTTTTAGTTTTGTAATGTTCTGTACAGTGGTTTTTCAATGCATCTAAAATTTAATCTATTTCAGAAACTTTCTTTCTTTTTCCCATCATGCAAGATATTAACAATAGAATTAGCTTTAATTTGCATTTTAATTTTCATGGCTAGATTATGCAATCTATTCAATGAACAGGGCTTTGCACTTATGGAGTGCATGACCAAACATTATAGATTGCAAATAACTGAACTATCTAGAGAAGTCGACGGATTGAACAGCTGTATCATCAATCACAAAGACTTCACTAGATATAGATTTGACTATGACAGAATGTTCAGTTCTATTGACCAACTTCTTTCTAAGTTGAAACTCACCAAAATCAAAAAATTAAACAGAGACAGACTTGCCTATGACCATGGAAAAGCATACCCTAAACCACCAGGGTCTCAAAATACTTATGTTGACACCAAAATCAATGACACTGAAATGCTAGAATCTTTTATTGACGAACAAGATACTAGCTTAAACTTTGATACACCAACTACGACGAACAGGCCAAACAACAGGAACAACAACACATGGGCTGGCCGTTTAAGGAACGGACGACAACCTACTTCTAATCGAGGCCAACAGGGTGGCCAACCAACATATAGTTCAGCCCAAGGGAATGACCACGACAACCAGAACTTGGGTGCTATTCCTAAGAGACACTTTGCTAACAATTATAACCACAGTAATCAACAAAACCAACACCAACAACAACAAAAAAAACAATATGGCCTATTCAACAAACCAAAGAGATAGACCAAGAATTGACTAAACCTGTGGTTATACATAATAAAACAGGAGACTTTGTGGTTTACAATTTCTCATGTATTGACATTGAACCTTCTCTAGTTGACCTTTTTGCCAGAGGACAAACTTTTGTCCCCGGTAATTATATGGATCTAGCACAAAGTATTAAGGATCTTAAATTATTTGTAAGAAAACTCAACCTCAGTATTCTTTTAGGGGATTCTCCAGCACTTAGCCAGCCACTTAAAGTAGTTAGTGAGTATAACCCTACCCTACATCCAACTTTGTCTATATTTGAACAAGTTATGGAACTCGACTTACGTAGCATTAAAGACAGTTCACATAACAGAATTTACAAAAATTCAAAGAAAAGAAGAAATTTAAGTAAAGAAGAAAATGCAGCTTTATCTACCTTTAAAACACTTAACATTAGGGCTATTAAGCCAGACAAAGGTGGGGGACTAACCTTATTCGATAACTTTGACTATGTTGACAGAGTTGAAAAATTGCTGGCTAATGACACTTATAAAGAAGTATCTATAAATGAGTTAAATACTGCATATAGGCTGATCAAAGGCTATTACAGTGACCTATTTATGGATGGATATATTGATTTAAATAGCTATCAATACATCACTACTAACTGGCCAAAGATTCCCATTATGTTTGCAACTCCAAAAATACATAAAAACATTTCCGACCCCCCACTTAGAAGATTAATAGATGGAAGGGACTCTATTACGTATGCTTCAGCCAAATTAGTTGACAATATTTTGAAAAAATATTTAGTGACTGAAGTTCAAATATGTAAAGACTCATGGTCTTTCTTGAAGAATCTTGACAACATTGTATACAGAGAAGACCTCAACTTCGTCACTATTGCCGTTATTGATTTATATACGTCAATTCCCCACTTAGAAGCAATCGAGTGGGTTAACTTATTTTTAATTAAGAAGGGGGCTCAAGCAAATGAAATATTCACTGTAACAACACTATTGGATATTATTTTGACAAATAACTTTTTTACTTTCAATAACAAGTTGTATTTGCAGAAATGTGGTGTTGCTATGGGTTTGCCTTGCGGGGCCAGTTTAGCGAACACTGTCATGGCATACTGGGAAAAACAATACATCCTTAACAATACTGAATGGTCCTCTTTTATCAAGTATTACACCCGCTTCCTGGACGACATTTTTATCTTATTCAAAGGAGACCAAAGAAAAGCAGACAAGCTGCTGAAATTTTTCAACAACACTACTGACTTCTTTAAATTCACGTCCAATTTTCAACAACAATCTATTGACTATTTGGACGTGAACTTAGCTAAGGATTATGTCAACAATCAATTCTTTTCTAAAATACATAGAAAAGAAACCTTTTGCAATTCATACTTGCATTATAGTAGCCTTCACCCAACCTCACAGAAGAAGGCTATAGTGAAAGGCCAATTAATTCGAGCTGCTCGTATGACCACCCGCATTGGCGATTTTGAACTCAAATGTGAACTACTTATAGGCTTCTTTTGTGAGAGAGGTTACCCCATTGATTTTTTAGAAGAGATAGTCCAGGAAGTAAGATGTAAAAGAACTAGCGGTATTATTGTTCCAATTCTTAATCAACTTATTGATAATAATACATCTTTAGACCTTGTAGAAAATCAAGAGTATTCATTAGAGGAAACAGGAAACTTGGAAAGAAGAACAGAACTTATTAATGACTTTAGATTTAGTTTTATAACAACTTATAATATGGATAGTGACATCATTAAGAAATTGTTATTCAAAAACTGGACACTGATCCAACAAGACAGGAGCATTTCTAGTAAACTTGTAGAATACCCTAGAATTGTATATAGAAGGGTTTACAACTTGAAAAATATTTTGGAAAGTAACACTGTTAGTAACTTTTCTAGAACGAAAGGTATGAAACTTTGTGAAAACTGTAGTATGTGTAAACATATGTGTAGTGGAGAATATACAACTATTAACAACAAAAAATATGAAATCAGACATAAACTTAGCTGTTACTCTAAACTCATAGTGTACGTGGCCTCATGTACACTATGTCCAGCTTTCTATATAGGAAAGACTGAAAGACAGTTTAAAGAAAGAGTTTACGAACACACATATGCTATACAAAATAAAAAAAAGTTGAGAACGCTTTATTTAAACATATTTCAAGCAATATGGGCCATAATTTTAAATTTATGGCACTGGACCAGATCCAGACAAACCTGAGAGGTGGCCCATACAACTTACTTCTAGAAGAGCGAGAATTAACTTGGCAATGGCGTACAAACGCTTTTGTTTACCCAGGTTTAAACGACCATTGCAATATTAGTTGCTTACTAAAATTAAGGAGTCTAAATAGGTAACAATAAAAATAAATATAAATATAGTTACCCTTCAGATTCATTTTTCAATTTTTAAACACAGTACTAGTTGTATTAAAGTTCTTATTTTGTATGCAAATGAATATCATATACATACTTACTCATATATCTACTTTATGTTCCTTTTAGTTTTTATTTGTATTTGCATTCTTACCATTCAATCTTAGTTTTTGTATTAATTAACTACTTATAAGGCTTCTCAACGTGTATATTATACATTTACATATTTTATATTTCTATTTGAGAAATATAATAAATTAATAATTAATACATATATATATATATATATATATATATATATATATATATACAATATACACTTTATATTTCTATATATCTTTACATGACATTTCCATATATACGTAGATATCAATACATTTTTTCACACAATATTCAATACATAACTCGTTCATATACATTCTACAATAACAACTACTTGACATATTCATATATATATATTTTTTACAGGTAGTTGATTCATTTTTCCTGTCCCTTTTATAGTTTTGAGACTAGTAAGAAATGTTTATTTTTACTCATATTATCATTTATTTTGTAAACATGTATTGTAGTATTTTATACTTTTTTAACATTGGCTTCTATATATTTCTAGGCTGGATACATATATATATAACAATAATAAAAAAATGTTTAGGCTTGTATCAACTATTTTGCAGGCTGAGCAATTTAACTAAGTGTTTTTATAACTTTATATATTCATACACATATACTTTTAAACAGTGTACATTTACACGCACATGTTGATACATATTGTATGGCTGCTTTAGGTTGTGGATTTATGTCTTTTCAATTTTATTACACTGTTGTTTTAAACTGTTAATTGGCAGTTAATGACAGTGACGTGAGTGTATATATAAACATTTAATTAAATCAAGTTTAAATGTCTGAAGAAGTTGCTCAAACATTGAGCGACGAAAAGCGCTTTACGTTTACTTCAATAAACTGCTTGTGTTTTAGTCTTCTGTGACACGTTGGATTTTTTATTGTGAACTCAGTTTGTTCTTAGTACCCAGACAATCCCTAGATAATTTAAGGTGGTTACTTGCTCACCAATGATGTGATTCCCACCAACTTTTATTCCTTTTTTTTGTTCAATAACAGGAATTTTGATTTAGATTTATTAAAATGAAGTCCTAAGATCTTATAAAATTTGTCTATCAATAAATCTACCTCATCTAGAACTTCTTTTGAGTTAGGCAAGGTAAGAAGAACATCATCAGCAAAGAGCATAATCTTTGAGCTATATTGTTCATATATATCTATTCCTAATATCTTGGAGTTGCTCCTTATTAATATAGCAAGTATTTCTATAGCTAATGCAAATAGAATGGGAGACATGAGGCAACCTTGTTTAGTAACTTTGGTAATTTGGATTGCCTCTGAAGTAAAGGGTCCCAATTTAACATAAGTTAAGTTTTTTCATAGACTTTCTTTATAAGTGTCATAAAAGAGAGAGGAAAATTATATACTTCCGGGATCTTAATTAAATAATCCCAGTTTAATGAGTCAAAAGCCTTTTCTATGTCCACTCCAATTATCAAGGCTTCTTGATTTTCTCTATTTAAGTAATCAATTAATGCCAATATCATTTTTATGTTATCATATGTGTGTCTATTATTTATGAATTCAGTCTGATAATTGTTGATTACATCAGACATTTGAACTTTTATTCTGTTTACTATGATTGATATGAATAATTTATAATCGATATTCAACAATGATATTTGTCTATAAGAGCTACAATAGACCGGGTCTTTGTTATCCTAGGGGTAATTAAAGAGTATCTCCATGGGGGGGGGATTATTGCATGAGTTTGTATTTCAAGAAATGTTTTATGTAACAATGAATTTATACTTGTGGGAAAAAGTTTATACATTTCTGCTATTAATCTATCTATCCCTAGAGCCTTACCAGTTTTGCTTTCTTTAATCTTTTCTGTAATTTCCATGTATGCAATAGGTTTGTCCAGTTCTATTTTTAATTCATTAGGTATGTTTCTAATGTTAGGAAGAATAGTTTCTATATTTGAATGTTCCTATGCAGTGCTTTTAGTTTTGTAATGTTCTGTACAGTGGTTTTTCAATGCATCTAAAATTTCATCTATTTCAGAAACTTTCTTTCTTTTTCCCATCATGCAAGATATTAACAATAGAATTAGCTTTAATTTGCATTTTAATTTTCATGGCTAGATTATGCAATTGCTTTGGTGAAGTTGCACAAGAGGTTATTTTTAATCTTTCAATGGCTAAGTTGGTTTTGTGAGTTAGTATTTCATTATATCTTTTATTTAGTTCTTCTATCTTATTTTTGTTATCATGTGAATTAGAGTCTTTTTTAGATTTAAATGACAAAAGTTGTTTTTGTAATTCTTGCAGTTCTGATTCCCATTCTTTAATTTTATTTCTGAACCAGCTATGGGTTTTACTACATATATCAGCTTTTAAAGAATCCCAAACCATAACTATGCTTACATCTGGTTTATAATTAATATCTAAAAAAATTGTAAATCATTGGTTAACCATTGTTTAAATTCTTTAATTTGTATAATGTGATGGAATTCTAGTGGTGAGTGTTAAT
>NC_056742.1:63782759-63907759 GCF_019279795.1 Protopterus annectens | reverse complement strand
ACCAAATCAAAGAGAACATCTTTGTGTGTAACCTTTCAACTTGGGGCAGTGAGAGGTAAGATGTAATTTTAGAAGCTGAGGGATTATTTAAATCAAATCCCTAGTTATTTGAAGTAAGTTGTTATTGTGATTGTTAAAGCAGTATGTCTCTTTCTTAGTTACATTTCAACATACTGCTATTGTTCTGGGTCATACAGCTGAGACAGTTTGCTTGTTAATGCTAAATTAATGGTATTTTTTTCTTTACATTTTAAAATTGACAAATTGCATCTATTCTTAGCTGGCTTTGCAGCATAGTGAGGTGGAACTCTGAATATGACCTAGCCAATCTCAGTTCAGGTCATTCTCCAGTCATTGAATGATCCATTAAAAGAGTTAAGAGGCATACCCTGTTAACTATTACCACGGAGGACATTAAGGGAGGAGATTTAAGGGCAGACTACAGAGTGCATCTGCCATTAATGGATCTCCAAAGAAGGACTGGTCTACTGGGAACAATCTGTTTCAAGTGGAAAGGGAGGGCTGCTGAAGGGACTATGTTACTTCTGAAAGTTGGTGACAGTCTCACACTGTTCTCATTGCATGCCTTCCTGTGGGGACTTGCACTATATTTGGAGGTGGTTTTCCTATGATGTGATGCAGTTTTATAATTCTGAGAGGTACAGAGTCACTGACTGCTCAATTCCACAGTGTTTGCATTTAAAATGTAAAGTCCTGGCATAATAGCAGTTTGGATGTTGGTGCACTAAACATGCAAGGACTTTACTAATTTTCACCATAGTCTGAGACTGTTCCATGAGAATGAAATGTTGTTGCTGGTAGAGAGTTTTTTAGCTGTAGAAGATCCAGAGCAACATTGCCAGCATCTGTCTGGAGAGAGACACATCTAAGGCACTAAAGCCTCAGTGCAAGCTACTGCAGTGATCTACTTTACAACATGTTTATCAAATGTTTTTTTTTTTGTTTGTTTTTTTTTTTTTTTTTTTTTTGCAACTTGTAATGAGGAAAATTGCCTTGACTGCAGATGTTTACATATGCTTTGCAGAATGCTTAAATTGATTAACTGATTTTTTGTTTTGGAGGCATGCAATATCATCAGTTTTTCCTTAATATCATAACTACTTTATAATCTTCACAGAGTAGTAAAGCAGAATGGTAAAGAGCTAAGCTTTCAGAGCAATTCATGAATGGATAAGATTAACATACAAGTGGTAAACCAGAGTGAATAAGTATTTTCTTCTCAAAGGACAGTACTAATATTTTTGAGATGAGTTCATATTCCAATAACTAATGAAACATAATCATAATAGGCCAGTGGGGGAATGTTATATGATTTGGTTTATCACAGTTCAACTTCAGAAGATTTGCATATCAACAGTGCATATCCAAGGTAAACATTGAGAAAATCACTTGTAGAATTGTATGTCTTTAAAGACACCATCTTTGATGAACAAAGAAACTTATAAACTGTTTCTCCATGTAAACATGTTGGTTCTGATAAAGTCCTATTCATTTTAAAAGGACAGAAGAGCCTAACCAGTTGTGGATTGTGTTTTACAAAATTTTTAAATTCTGTAGAATGTTTTACAAAATAAAAATGTTAGTGTACTGATACACTTTTACTGGTTCTTCCATCACAGGCACTCCTTTTTTGTGGGAAGTGGTTGTACCCATAATGATTTGGTTTATGTATATTTCACTAACTTTTAGTTCTGCCTTTTCTATCTGATTCATCCTTGAACAATCGCTATCATATGTTCCTGCTTTGAAACAATATGAACCACTAATCCATTCCTATATGCAGAATTGTCTCCCAAAACCATAATGAGTGTTAGATCAGAGTTTTTTTTATTTTACAGACTGACAGGCTAAAGAATAAAATAAGCTAGAAATGGTGTTTCACTTATGCATACATTTTAGAAAGCAAAAACAAAGAATCTTCCACTGAATGTTGACCTTGCTGAAATAACAGTTTGTCAAGGGAAGATTGCAAGGAGTTCTTGTTATGAATTTTTCTCAAGGGAAGAATCAAGAGATAAGTTAAGCTAAAAAAACAAGACGTAGCCTGAGGATCAAGGCTAGGGGGTGGATATAGTCAATAGAGGAAAATTACTGAAAAAGAGAATATAATATGCTGTGTTCAAGATAGCAGGCAGTTAATGTTAGTAACTTCATTTGACCTGTTAAGGTTAGTAACTTCATTCTACCTGTTACTTCAGAGAAGATGTCAAGAGCATGAGTACAGAAAACAGGTCATCTAGAAACTATGTCAGTTTACTTTGTTCAGGACAATCAAAATGATGTACAGCAACTTGAATTCTTTATCAAAACGATTAATGGAGACAGTACTTCAGATATTGTGAAAATCTAATAAAACCTTATTAAATGAACTACAGTGCTTGGAGAATTCATGCTGAATAATGCACAAGACTAGGTTCATGAGGGAGAGACTGACTCTTATTGAAGCACGAGCTTGAGTAATTAAGACTTTTGATTCTCAGTTGCATGGCATACAGTGTTTCCAGCTAACTATGGTAAAGTACCTTCATATCTAATCTTACAATGGTGCCCAACGTGACCTGCTGTCTTGGGAGAGATATATACTTCTCACAATCCAGTAAGCAGCTGTAACCATCTAGTCTCTAGTACTGCATATTTTCTTAAGTTCACAGTGACTGTTTAAGTACATTAGCAAACCAGTCACACCACCCTTTCAGTGAAAGTATTGTTCATTTTCAGACTTGGTTACTGCGTGTGCTCTACAGAAATCTACAAAATAGCAATGTGTCATTCAACTTCATGTTTTCTACAGACTATAAATAATACTGTTTTCATTAAAGTGCAGCACTCCGTGTTTCATTCAAACTTCAACAAAACAGCTGCAGTAAGTAATTTTTTCAAGTACAGCTTAATAGCAATGACTTCAATGTTTCAGTAAAAGTTTAAAGTGACAGCAATTGTTTCATAACAGACTTTTTAAGCAGCATACCAGTGTTTTCTTCAACAGACCAGTTTCCTTCAAAACATAAAAGACATTCTCCATGGACTTTCATGTTTCTAAACTGATGTCATAAAGTCAAAAAGCAACAAAAAGGATTATAAGCAACAGACAACTCAAATTCCTTCCAAGCCATACAGTTATGTAAGACTTTATATGCACCTTTTAGTTTATAGTTCAACAAAGTTTAAATTACTTAATTACATTTTATTGCATGTAATCATGTCAAATAATGCTGGTACAGTTAAAATGCCAGGAAAATGTCTGGTTTAAGTTTAAGACTGTTCTCTTAAAGTTAAAGGTTATCAGTTCAAAAATGTTATGTAAAAGGTTTACATCACACAAGCAGACTAATGCCAGTTTAAACATACATACTTCAGCACATGCAATTCAACATAATAATTTCATTTGTAATACAGTTTCAAATATAAATGTTCAGAAGGTAATACAGACCATTCAAAATGCAGTAGTATGTTGCAGTATTCAACATACAAATTTCAATACAGTCAACATACATAACATACAAGTAATGTCTCCAGTTCACATTTCTTCAATTAGTGCAATGCTTGCACTGCATGGAGATAAAAGAAATCGAAGTACATCTTTAAATAAAGTATATTTCAGACAAACAAAAGAACAGACTTCAGTGCTAAGTAAGAAAATGCATTCTATAGCCATTTGTAAAGATCAGAGCATTAATCTATCATTGTTTAAGGTTACTTCATTGTTTACAGACAAATCAAATATAACTGCACATATAAAAGATATGTGTGGTCTTAAGGTCAAAGATTATATCAGCTAACAAGTTCAAAGTGTAAATGCTCTGTATATATTGGGTTAGATTTCAGTAAATAAATATGTGCAAATGTACAGATTTAAAAAAATTGGTTATGACAGAAATATGCAGATTTATGAGTTAAAGACAAAATAAATTCCAGTTCACATGACACAGCTAAAGTGCTCAGGAAGGCATATTGGGTGAGATCACTCAAGGAAAAAAAGGTAAATGTTTTAAGGTATATCAGAACTAACAGTCAAATTATTGTTTTTTTAAGAGCTTTGTATTAAAGTGTTGCAATGCATAAACAATATTGTAATATAGACAAAGTAATGTTTGCTAGTATACAAAATGCAAAATTTAAAGTCAATGCTACATTGTAAAAGTGACAACACAGTTAGAAATTCAAATCCTATGTATAAAAAAGTACATTATGTAATCAGTTTCAGACTGTATGTGCTTCGTACGGAAATGGCAGTTTATCAAGCATATGAGCTCAGATTACAGTCAGCCTAGCAAGCTAAATTAATGAACAGTACTATATGTCAAAGGGCTATATAGAAAAAATCCATTTAATGTATTTAAAATTTTACTATTTATCCAAGAAATGTGTAGACAGTAATAGCGCATTCTTGCAGCATTCAGTACTAATGAAAAGTTAAATGACGTCAGCTAAAGAAACGGTTATGGTGAGACAGTGGGTGGGGTTTTACTCACAAAACAGTTTGTTAAAATCTAAGGGTCATGAGACAAAATGTAAAAATGCAGTAGTAATTCAACAGCTAAAACTGATTGCATATAGGTGCAAAAATACGGGTCTATATTATAACATCGAATCTTACAAAGATCGAATGTTATAATATCGAACCCATAATGTCGAATGCTGAAAACAG
This sequence comes from Protopterus annectens, assembly GCF_019279795.1. Taxonomy (NCBI): domain Eukaryota; kingdom Metazoa; phylum Chordata; order Ceratodontiformes; family Protopteridae; genus Protopterus; species Protopterus annectens. The sequence goes on along the minus strand of NC_056742.1, from coordinate 63,903,090 downwards.
TGAAGGTGCAGGACACCGAATTCTCTCCGAGCAAAATAATTCGGTGGGCCGTTGCTGTGGCTTCGCTGTTTTCAGCGTTCAATATGTTGGAGCATTACGGGTTGGGTTCAGCTAAGTGTGCAATTGTGTGTAGGTTAGGGTTAGGGGGCGGGTTAGGTGAGTTAGGGTTAGGGCGCAGGTCAGGTAAGTGTGCGATTGTGTGTAGGTTAGGGTTAGGGGTGGGTTAGGTGAGTTAGGGTTAGGGCGCGGGTGAGGTGAGTGTGCGATAGTGACGGACCTTAGGGTTAGGGTCGGGTTAAGGTAAGTGGATAGCTAGTAGTGTACGTAAAGTTTAGTTTAGATTTAGGTGTAAGATTTTAAGTGTATGTGTGTGGATTGCTGTTTTTTGTGTGTGTTTGTGTTGTGTGTATGTTTCTCGGAATAGCGATTTTTTTCCCGCTATTCTGACTGTTCGATGTTTGCGGATTTCGGTGTTTAGGGTTCGATATTATAACATTTGATCTTTGTAGATTTCGATGTTATATTATAGACCCTAAAAATGCACAGTATTACATTATTTTCATTTACAACTATCAAGTTAAATGCAATTGCTATAGTCAATACCTTAAAAAAGCTGTCCATTCTAGTGTTGAGACAGAAACAGATTTTAATACTGATTTTGCAGCAGTAAATCCCAACAGTTAATACTGGGCATGGAAACACAAGCATGTAAAAGCTGGTACTTAGTCCCAGTTGTTTCCAATAAAGCTAAACAGGTTACTCATTTAAGTATTATTAGCTTTTCAAATACAAGGCAGTCCACTATGGTTAATGACTGGGCAAATGACGTAAGTATTGTACAAAGTTCAAGCCCAAAAGATATTCAAAAGTATGCTGTAGCGCAGGTTATTGTTGCCAGTGGCATACCAGATTTTCAAAATAAAAACGACATTTCAGCATTAAAGCAGGCCTTACTTCACTTCATCAGTGACTGGAACAATGCAAAGTAAAATTTGGCAAAGAACTGTGGGACAGAAATTGACTGTCTATGTGTTTCAGTTATTTTTTCAATACTTTTTTATTTTTGTTCAGATAACACTGTTAAAATGTTTTCATGTTTCAGACAATTGCATTATGTTTTTAGACAATGCTCTAATGTTTTAATAGTAGGTTTCAGTATGTGTTCAAATAGATTTCACTTTATTTGTGTTCAGGTAGCACTGTCAAAATGTTCTCATGTTTCAAACAATGTTATTAGTTAGGATATAACATGTACCAGTTTCAGTTATGTTTTTTTACCTGTGTTTAGTTAACACTGGTATAAGATATTCTTTTGGTGTAGTTAGTTTACAGAATATACATAGCTATTTTTAAATGTTCAGTAGATGCTAATGTAAAGATCAGTCAAGTTTCAGAATATGACATTCATATTCAGTTACGTGTTCAGTATACCATTACATTTCAGTCAAATCTCAAAATACATCACATTATTTAATCATTCATTAAGGGTAAAATTTGGCAAAGAACTGTGGGACAGAAATTGACTGTCTGTGTTTCAGTTATTTTTTTCAATATTTTTTTTATTTGTGTTCAGATAACACTTTTAAAATGTTTTCATGTTTCAGACAAGTGTATTATGTTTTTAGGCAATGTTCTCATGTTTTAATAGTAGGTTTCAGTCTGTGTTCAAATGGATTTCAGTGTATTTGTGTTCAGGTAACACTGTCAAAATATTCTCATGTTTCAAACAATGTTATTAGTTAGGATATAACATGTACCAGCTTCTGTTATGTTTTGTATCTGTGTTTAGTTAACACTGGCAAAAGATATTCTTTTGGTTAGTTTACAGAATATGCATAGCTATTTTTAAATGTTCAGTAGATGCTAATGTAAATATCAGTCAAGTTTCAGAATATAGGTTCATAGGTTCATAGGTAGGTACTAGGCTATCTGCCCGAGGACATTTATAAGCCTAGCCAGAGTGTGTCAGCTTTCGCCGCCACATTGATTAATTAACTGAGCCTCTGTCAAGCAGAGCCAATGAAGTGATCCCAGGGGTGTACTTTCTGTTACCCATCCACTCGTCAAGGCTTCTCTTGAAGAGTGTTAGTGAGGGGCTCTGCCTAATGTAGTTAGGAATTTTGTTCCAAAGCATGGGGAGTCTCTGTGACAGGAATCTATCCCTCCAGCATGTTCTATTTATTGTTGTAGCGAGGTTTAGCTCACTAGAGCACGTGGCTCGCAGTGACTTGGATTTCTTTAGGTGGAGCATGTCCATCAATTCTGAGTTAGACATGGCTTTGTAAGTCAGGCAGAGATCACCTCTGAGTAAGCGATATGCCACTGAGTACAGCTGGAGATTTTTCAGTTGGGCTGCATAGGACATATGTTTGAGACCAGTAATCCTCTTGGTGAGGTGCTTTTGTGGTCTTTCAAGCTGTTGGAAGTGTCTTGTGAGGTACATCCCAAATGCATATGACATTCATATTCAGTTATGTGTTCAGTATACTACTACGTTTCAGTCAAATCTCAAAATACTTCACATTATTCAGTCATTCGTTAAGGGTAATGTGCCCGACTTATTTGTAATTACGTTATTCAGTCATTAGTTAAAGGTAAAGTAACAGACTTATTTGTAACAAGCATATTACATCAGTCATTAGTTAAGGGTAAAGTAGGAGAATTATTTTTAGTTACAGGCTTATTATTTAAATAATAGGTAGTAATAGTAATAGTCAAGGCATTGTACATTTCAGTCAAATCTCAAAATATTTCAAATTATTAAGTCATTAGTTAAGGGTAAAGTGCCAGACTTATTTGTAATTACATTATTCTGTCATTAATTAGTTAAAGATAACATAACAGACTTATTTGTAACAAGCTTATTACATTAATCAGTCATTAGTTAAGGGTAAAGTAACAGAGCAGGCTTAATATGTTAATTAGTTTTCAGATTACAGTGCACTTTACATTAGTCAGGAATTAAGGACACTAACAGACAATGCAAAGGTATAGACTTAAAATACAGAAAGTATAGGTTTTAATAAACTATCATAGCTCATAAATATTCACAAAAGTTAAAAAGGTAAGTAGTGTTATAAAATAAATTTAAATAAAATGTATAGTCACAAGTTAATACAGGATATGTTAATTATGCTTCAAGACCATTTATAAAGTTATCTTTTTAGTGCAGATTTCAATTAGTCTTCAGAAAATACCCATCATGCTTGATAGGCTGTACAGTATGTGGCAGAAGAAGCTGCCAAGGAGGGGATTTCCTCCATATCCAAAGCAGTAAAAGAAAATTAAGTTAAAAGGTATAACAAAGGTGAACCAGGTGGACTCAGCAGTTGAGGCAAATCTGTAAAGATCCAAAACATGTGGAAAAATCATAATAAAAGGGCACAATGCAAAGTTACCAGTCCAATCCCTGCAGTAAAGTTGTATGTGTATAATACAGAACAAGAGACACTTTTGCCCTACATGCCAAAATTATTGGCTAAGCAAATAATAAAGTACAACTATCAGCTACTAAGTTATATAGGTTTTTAGAAATTTTGGCCTATCATAAATTATAAGTTTTAAATAAAAAAAGTAATTAAAAGTAAAAAAAATTCAAGAGGAGTGTATAATATTTCTGCAGACTAACCCTACATTAAGAAAACCTCAGTTGCAGAGAAGGGCCAGTTTCAGAAAAAAGCATGGTACTGTATAAAAACAAAACTTTCAAGACCTCTTCCTACAGAAAAAGGGGGGTTAATGTACAAGTTTAAATATATCACTCACTTGAATACTCTAAAGACTATTAATCTAGGTAATATGAGATCAAATCATAAAGTTAAAAGAGTTCAATCCAAACAGGCCATAAATGCTCAAGTGACACCCAGTGGTCAAATTTAAAATTGCAAGTTTATTCAAATCATAAAGTTAAAAAAACTTCAATCCAAACAGGGCATAAATAATCAAGTAACACCTTGTGGACACAATTAAAATTGCAGGTTTGCCAAATATCTGTTTATTTTATTTTCAGATTATCAGTCAAGTAGATTAAAAGCTAAATACAGTAGTTAGCAATATAAACATAAGCTAATTACAGAAGTAGGCCCCAGTAGACTTTCATCAGGGGACTTCAGGGGCAACTAAGATCTTTTTTTTTTTTTTTTTTTTTTTTTTTACAGACAGGCTAAAGAATAAAATAAGCTAGAAATGGTGTTTCATTTATGCATACATTTTAGAAAGCAAAAACAAAGAATCTTCCACTGAATGTTGACCTTGTTGAAATAACAGTTTGTCAAGGGAAGATTGCAAAGAGTTTTTGTTATGATTTTTTCTCAAGGAAAGAATCAAGAGATAAGTTAAGCTAAAAACAATATGTAGCATGAGGATCAAGGCTAGGGAGTGGATATAGTCAATAGAGGAAATTTACTGAAAAAGAAAATATAATATGCTGTGTTCAGGATAGCAGGCAGTTAAGGTTAGTAACTTCATCTGACCTGTTACTTCAGAGAAGATTTCTAGCGCATGAGTACAGAAAACAGGTCTTCTAGAGACTTTGTCAATTTACGTTGTTCAGGACAATCAGAATGATATACAGCAACTTGAGTTTTTATCAGATCTGTTAATGGAGACAGTATTTCGGATAATGTGAACATCTAATAAAACCTTATTAAATGAACTACAGTGTTTGGAGAATTCATGCTGAATAGTGTACAAGACTTGGTTCATGAGGGAGAGACTGACACATATTGAAGCACAAGCTTGGGTAATTAAGTCTTTCGTTTCTCAATCTCATGGCATACAGTGTTTCCAGTTAACTACTGTAAAGTACCTTCATATCTAATCTTAGAATGAGTCTTCACTTTTTATTTTCCACATACAAGTACTTAGCCATGAGAAGACATTTTATGAAACTCTCAAATATGACTACAGATTTGGATGACTTTCTATTGCTTTTGTTATGCATATATTTAGATTATAGTCGGTGGTTCTTTTTCTTTAATAAAGTTGATATACCAGAAGTAAGGCAAATGATACATCATTTTATTTTATTATCCTGCTTTTGTGGGATATTCAGGATGCTTACCATAGAATAAATTATAACAAATTTTGTTACTATCATATTTATCTGACTTCATTTCCAATGAACAAACTTCGTTAAAATATGATTTTAAAGAACAATCACATACCGAATGATAAAAATAGCCTCCTTGTGGTATATTGAAAAGTTACACATGTGATTCAATGGGTGATACATTCTAGGCAAAAGTGCCTATCAGTTTTCTATACAGACAACCCCATTTGTGACCATGATTGTGGATTTCTGTTCAGTATACCACAGCTATAGCAGTAGCGAAAAACCTTTGTACATATTAGTGGATGTTTAGAGTTACAGAGGATGTCACTATGGGAGCATTTCAGGTCACTGAAGGTAGTTTTGGTGAACATAAATACATAAATGTAAGACTGACAAAAGTATATTTCACAAGAGTGGAGTTTGCCTTTTTGCTACTGCTGTGTGACCCTGGAGATGGTATATATAAGATTGGGGGGGGGGGGTGAATGGAATGTTAATTGAAGGCAGTTTCAGCAAACATTTCTTGATGTATTTATACTCAACAAAACTGTGTACAGTGAATTAACATGAATGCACTGCTGTTCATCACATTTTTATTTCTGTCTATACGTTAGTAAAAATCTATAAGAAACGCCTACACAAGCTAGAGTTTACACTGTGTGATACCTTAATCCTCCTGCAATAGAGGCCCATGGGATATATGCAAATCACTCTTAAGGACATCAAGTGTTTCAGCTATATGTTTCAGCTATATGGCTTATGAATGTTGATGACTTTTTACTCATGAGAAGGCCGAAATATGCATATCTACAGCTAGTGGGGTTTAGCTATATTGGCCTGAATGCATGCAGAAAGTCTTAAAGTGCAAAATGTAAAAAGTTATGGACATTCAGAAGCCAGATGGCTGAAATATCACTTTATGGTGAAAGTTTTAGAACTCAGTTTTAGAACTTGCAACTTCACAATAAACGGAATTTTGACACTGTAAGTGCTTGGTGTGTTGACTTAATGTTTTTTGTTTCTACAAGATTTTGGACTTTGAAACCACTAGTTTAACTGTTTCCATGGCTGCTGTTTGGAGTAATTTGCATATATCCCATAGGACTCTATTATAGGAGGTTTAAGGTATCACACAGTGAAAGCTCTGAATAGACATTAATCATTATTTTACCCTGCATGTCATGTTACATGATTTTTGTGATGGTCACCTCAAAGAGAGATGAGTACATAGGATAACAGATTACATTAGCATGTTACTATGTACTCTTGAAATGTGCAAGTCAAGAATTCCTTTTATGTTCTCATTTTATTCTGATTTTGCATTTTCTGAAATTATTCACTTTATTTGAGTAATGATTTCCCTATATTGTATTATTATTTTTTTTTTCTGAATGTGTGTGTGTGTGTGTGTGTGTGTGTGTGTGTGTGTGTGTGTGTGTGTGTGTGTGTGTCTGTGTGTGTGTGAGTGTGTATGTGTATGTGTATATACATATACACAAAACAAACACACATAGATATGGAGAAAAGACCCAACTCCCTGTTGTTACACATCATTCAAATGCTTTGTCTGCTTTTAAAAACATGTATTTTAGTTTGGATATGATTATTTTATTTTATAATGCAGAAAGAGAACAACAAACTTGATAAGAATAGAAAAGTATATCATCTGGTTTCTTCTTCACGAATGTCCTTTTTTCTATGATTGTGTGTCACAGATTGTGTGTAGGTGTGTGTATGTGGGTGATCATTTATAGGAAACTTCTTCTATAGCACACTGTGGTTCTGGGACAAATTTGTTAAAATTACAATTAATTTGTCTAGAATAGATGCACATTGCAGACTATTGAGAAGTATTTGAATCGATCAGATCTGAGTTTCAAAGGCTCAACAAATCACTTTGAAATAACCTATAACTTCAGGTACAGTCATTTGATGTATCAAGAGCACACAAAAGCTTACCTTACAGAAATGATTATTAATGCTTGCAGTTTATTACAAACACTAACATAGAACGTCTCAAATATCAACATCCAACAGACTCGGTTGATAAATTAATAATAATAACACACATAATGCAATTCAGTAAGAACATAATTTGGGGAGAACATGGGAGGTATATGTCCAACAGTGGAGAAAACAGCCACAACAGTTAAGTAAAGAAGCTGTATTAATATTTTGAAAATGGATAGGGTTGACTATCCCTCAAAGAAAAATAGAATAAATTAGGTTTATTTAAGATAATTTTCAGCTCCACACTTCTACTGTTACACAACCCTCCATCCCTCAGTTAAATCTATTATACAGCTTTTAATAAAAACTGTGTCTATTTTCTGTTTAGAATGCAATAAAGTGCACAGACTCAATGCTTGTATCCACCCCCCAAGAAAGTTATGTGCCTTTCCTAATTCGTTCTTTCATGAAAGAAACCCTGGGCCTATCTCTACTTTTAAAATAAAGTGTATATTTGCATTCTGCAGCCTTAAGTATTTCCAATTATCCTTATTTTAAGGATGCAAACCTTAGAAAAATAATAGTAGACTGTAAAGTGTTTTCCCTCTCCAATCATCGCAACTAAATTCTCCAAACACATAATACTTGCTTTCCCCCACAAGGGTTCAGTCAAATTGTCTGTCTACATTACACTTTGGACACCACCAGTTGGTGTAGTGGTACCCCACACCCTATGCGGAAGATAATGCCATTCTTTTGGTCATCATCTTAGGTTTGCATTCTACTCTGCCACTCTGTCAGTTATTGTCGCATATTATTATACTGTGCAGTTCTGTCAGTATTTTAGCACATTATTATACTGTGCCACTCTGTCTGTTATTTTGGCACATTATTATACTGTGCCACTGTCTCAGTTATTTTGCCACATTTTTATACTGTGCCACTCTGTCAGTTATTTTGGCACATTATTATGCTGTACCTGTCAGTTATTTTGGCACATTTTCATGCTGTACCACTGTGGCAGCTATTTTGACACATTATTATACTGTGCCGCTCTGTCAGTTATTTTGTCACATTTTTCTTGAACCAGCTGATTATACCTGGGGAATCTGCACTGAATAGGGCAGTTTCTAAAGTGGCCAGAAAACAGGAAGAGTGGTAAGTAAATTAACTAACAGGAAGGTTGAAACATATTTGACCCTGTTATGTAGTCCAAGCCTGAATACTGAAGTGGAAATATGAATTGTACAGTATTTCAATTGCTTTCTTTGACAAGTCCTTATAGACTGAAAATTTGACACAGAAATTTTTAAAAGGTCGTACAATGCAGAAAGATTGGAATATGCCAAAAAAGATAAAGATTACAACTTTGTTTCATTTATGAAGAGAATATACCCTGTCTTTGCTTTCTTGCCTAGCTGCATCAACAATAATCATAATTTTCTATAGTTAATTAATGTTCTTCCCTAGCACTGATAAGTTATCAAAGTATTTAAATTGAAAAGAAATTTCTGCTAGCATCCCACTCATGCGACTTCCATTTACAGTTTACTATTAGCCATTTACACTAACACAGTCACAGCCAGATATGACATCAAGGGTGGCTGCCCAATAAGTAGTATTTCAGCTAATAAGGTCATGTAAGTGCAGCTAGCTTTCAATGCTCTGTGGTATGAATGGAATTTCTCATGTTACTACTTTTCCAGTATTTCATTTTCTCTCTTTTTCTTAGTCCCTCTCCTTCCCCTCTTTCTGTCTCTTACGACTGCTGCTTCTGCTCTTTGAAAGATAGCAGAGATAAACACCAGCACAATGGCTAGTTTCAGTCTACTTGTAGTGGTGTCACCATTCACATCCTAGTTATTTGTTGAGGGCTGGCCACTTCAGAACATAATATCTTTTGTAAGCTCATCAGAACAGTCTGTGTATAACCTGCTGAGTTTACAGCAGTGCAGGTTCACCTCTGGTAGTTAACACCGAGCAGATCAAAGGAGAGCTGTGCACTTTTTTCAAGTGCACACAAGCACACACACACACACACACACACACACACACACACACACACACACACACACACACACACACACACACACATACACACACACACACAAGCAGACTGGAAATTAATCAAATGTTTGAAAAGTATCAAATACTTTTACACACATCCCACTCCAAAATAACAGCTTTTTGAATGGGAACACCTTTGATGTTGAATATAATCAAGTTATCTGCTTCCCAAATGCTAAAATAATTAAAAAGATGCAGAGATGGACAGTTGCTGTTCACAGTCTATGCTGATAACAATAGTCTGTCTGGTGCTCTTTTTTTAAGCTTACAAAACAAAAGAAAAAAAACAATCCTAAAAGATCAAAGTGGCTTTGTACTGTGTATTCTGCACCTGTGATAAAAGGCTGTCATGTAAACAATCATATCAGTTGCATCTACGCAGCTGATGTCAGTGCTTATCTCACATAGTAAAAATAAGTATGGTTCTGCATTGTTTAAAATTTCTGCCTCACATCTCAAAGACTTTGGTGTGCAGGCGTAGTTTCTAGCTTCTGTATGTGTTTGTGAAGTCTGCAAGCTTTCCCCATGCCAGCTGACATTTTCTTTGAGAAGTACAATTTCCACCCACTTCCCAAAGGCAGTCTCTTTGAACTGCTATTCTAAACCATCTATATTGATGATGCATTTATCCTTGCTCTTGTTGCCTGGGTTGGAGGTGAAAAGGGTCCAAAATGAACCACAACACTTACTCAGTTAGAAAATATAAACAATCTAACATGTTTTAATCTGCTGTCTTTAACGTGGACAAGTTTTGTAAGTACCACAGTATAAACTAATACCATAATTTCCAGTAGAATGCCCTTCATGTGTACTGATTTATCCTGAGGAGCTTCATCTAGATACATTACTTATCAAGAGAAACAGTCTGTTAAAAAGTGATCACTCTGGGATAACACCTTTGTCTACATTTGATGGTGTGTGACCATAGAGCTCCTGTCTTTTGAAGAGTTCATTGAGGATAAAAGATACAAGCCTGGTGAGAGATTAATTTGTTGAGGTATCCTGCAATATACCGATATGAATTCTATTGAAACTACACTATTTCTTTCAGTTAAATCCCCATCAAATAATTTTCTAAGTTCTCAGTCTTGTCCAAAAGCAAACCAATCATTCTTTTATGTATCTATTTATGTATTTATTTATGTTCTCACCAGTTATTTGTTTGGGTGGGCTGCCCACTAAAATTTCTTTTCAGCCATAGTTTGTGAAAATTAAAAAGAGGACTTCCTGAAATGACTAAGTAATTTATATGTTTATAATAATATATATACTGTATGAATAAGAGTGTATATAATGATATATACTGTAAGAATAAGAGTGTCATTTCTATGTAAGGTTGTCTGCAAGCGTTCACAATGTATTCTAAGTTACTTAGTTGATTTCTGGGTAAACCATTAAGAATGAGCTCAGACAGAAAGAGCAAAGGTTTTATATCACATTGTACAACAGAATGTTTCATACAAACAATCCAAGCTATCAAGCTAATGGAATACAGAAAAACATTTTCCTGACCTTCAGGAATGAAACAGCAAAGACAGTATACTATGTTTTCTAGCCATATAAAGCCAGGTTATTATGACCTTCTGGGTCAGTGAGCAAGGGTTGCCCTTCACTGCTCCAGAAAGATGGATAGCATGACTCGGGGAGCACAGATGACATCCTTTTTTGTAAAAAATGCTTAAAAAGTCATGTATTTCATATTTTGATCAAATAAATTGTGAATAATTTTAAATCAAAAGCAGATATTCAGGTTAACGGTAACACATTTGTTGTTCAGTCATCAAATTGTTTTAGAATAGTGTGTTTAATCTATGCCCATTTAAATGTATCTATTTATTGTTTCAATTAAAAGAAAGCAGGAACAACAAAGTTTCTCTGTTCTGTGCTTTCTCCAGAAATATAGTAAGTTCTTAATAAATTAAAAAAAAAATGTGTAAGATGAAACCTTCAAAAACGGAAACAAGTTAGGTCACAAATTTCATTTACATTTCATTTACATTTTTGTGTTTGACATACAGGGTGGGTCGCACAAATATATCTAAATTATCACTTTAAAACTCATAGAAATGTACAACCAACAGTACTTCCTATACAATACCTCAAAAAAAAAAAAAGCTGCTGGAACCCACACAACCACTGTGGTATCCAGAGTGACTTTTCACATATTAAATACATATCCTATACTTTGTTTCTACATAGCTTTGTGGCCTTTCCTTTATTTCTAACATAGCAAGGTGAAACCTTTTCCTCCTATCTAACACTGAATTCATGCTAACTAATCTGTATTATTTGCAACTTGATATGGTTTATTGCATTGCTGTAATAGCAACCATATAAAGTTATAAACGTCATGTAGTACAATAACAGCATCAGAACAAAATATGATGGAATGCAGTTAATTGATTAATCATTCCTGCAAGACAGGTGCTAATCATGTATATTTATCAAAACAGTTTTGCTACACCCTGAAATACCCCAGAAAAGAAAACTTTAAGGCGTGACTCATCATCCTTCATGCAGTGATGACAGTCAGGACCATATCAGGTTTGAACACCATTATTTCAGTTTTATATTGTGTCCTTACTATGCTTTTAACTCTTTCATACTTCCCCTTACATTTCAAGACATAAGGAGAATGGATACATAGCAAACCAAATAGGTAGTATGTCCCTCCTTATGCTGAATGTCATTATTTTAATATATCCCCTGTATAAATTTTGCACCCATCATACCAGTTACATCATCTAAATAGCCTACATGGACATCATCATCCCTTACCACTCTCAAATGAAATAAGTGGCAGTAAGTCTCTGTCTCCACTCATACTGAATAACTACTAACTGGGTTGTATCACCCTACTTAGCACCTGCTTGACCTCTACATATCAGCAATGCAAGCCTGAATGCACAGCTCTAGGCTAATCAGTTTATCCAGCTGTATCTCAGATCCCCTACTAGCTGAAACCTAACAGTGAACAAGCACCCCCACACATTTGCATTAGGCTTTGACATATGCAGCTTGGCCGGTAATATCTTCTCAAGACGAGTAACACTGTAGTCATTATGACAGATCATTAACCAGATTGACACTAACCCTGAAAAATGGTTTACAACTTAAATCCTAGCTGAACAAATGACAATCTCCCTTCAGCTACCCCTCCTGTTGGTGTCTGCCAAAATGCAACACAAGGCTATTTACTTAGATTAACCATCTATAAAAGTTTAATAAACAGGCATCAGCAGCTGCATGCTTTCTCCTTCCTCTTCTTTGTATCATGCTCTGTTGTCCCTTCCAATGGCTGCTGTTCACTAGTTGCCTCGTTAAAAATGCCTCTGCCTGGGATGTATTAGCTGCCAAATTTTCTCTTAACTCAGACACCAGTGACATCTGCAAAAGAAAAGAAAGTAATTAGCATTTTATCAGCCGCTCTTCTTCTCTCCTACCCCCCTCAATTTAACCCTCAAGTACCCCCCTTTCTGTCCTATCATTGCATTCAAGCCCAGATCCAGAATCTTAAGTTCACCCAACTTTGGCCTTCTCCCTGCATCTTCCTTATGACCTTAAAACTGGTCACGGCTTAGGCTACCCCCTTCCCATTCCTACTTCCCTTTTTGAAAGTATGGCCTGCTTATTCAAACTAGACATTATTAATCCTCTCCTGTTGCCTCACTCCACCCCATACACATTTGTCCCTGCTGCCCCAGATTCTTTTGGCCTGCATATATTATCTCCTTTCTTCTTCTTACTTCCTTTTCAAGTCATCCATATTTTCCCTTATTGTCTCTCACTAAAACTCTTAATTATGTGGTATCTATACTTCCCAGCTGCATATTTCAAAGAATTGCAAGGACATGCCTGCCTCCTAATCATAATGTATTTCTCATACTATCTTGTCTTCCATTTTTGGTTGTGGAGTATTGTTTCAAAGCTTTTCAGTTTCCTTAACTTATTTAATATCTCAGTGTTTTTGTCCTCCCAAGTTTAGGAATGTATGCATATGATACATATTCTTCCAAGCAATCTCCATATTATATATAAGAACTATTTACCTGACCCTGCTTTGTATAGTTGCCTCATTCCTTGTTATTTTGGCTTTGAAAAGGTTTACTATGTGGCTCTGTACCCCACAGATGGATCACAATACATATGGTCTCTGGGATCACCCATATCATCCATGTAGTCCATCCCTTTAGCCTATTAGCTGAGTTTTAAGCTGGGGCAGGTGAACTTTTTGGCATGCATCCCAATGGAGCAAAGAATGCACAGTTTTTAATCTGACCATGACATCTTACCTACATGCATCACTGTGGTCTCGACAAAACAAACGGTCTCCAGGTAAAGCCTAGCCCATAGTACTGTACCTCTGGTACTAGAGACTGACTCATCTCTTGTTATGGTCTTGATGCCACACTTGAGCAGATTATAGATGCAGTTTTGGTACAGTGGTGCAGTGGTTAGTGTTGTCTCCTCACAGCAAGAGGTTCTTCAGTTTGATTCTCAGCTAGGGCGCTTTCTGTGCAGAGTCTGCTTGTCCTCCCTGCATTCGTGTGGGTTTCCTCCTTGTGCTCTGGTTTCCTCCCATATTCCAAAAGACATGCACCTGGTGTGTTTCTCCCTGGGCCTCTACTGAAAATGGGCTCATTCCCAGTAAATAAATGGGAAGCCTGGTACCTCTCACCTGGACTTTGTCATCCTGAGGTTACTGTCATTTTGTTATACATTTTTCCATGTATAACTGGAATAACTGGAGTTCATCTGGGCGATGTATCTACCACCACATAAACAGCTCACAGTAGGAAGCCTGGCACTTGCCAACTGGACTTCTTCACCCCAAGGTAACTTTATTTTGTTAAATGTAGCTCTAAGTATAACCACTGTAACTAAGTTAAAACTGGATTAGTAAATTACTATACAATGACTGGTCATTAGCATTCAAAAATGAGCACACTGATTGGCCAGCCCAACCAGCATGCCCATTGTAAATGGGAAAAGGTGCGGTCACCCAGACTTTTTCCCATTAGTATATCTCATTTTTTTTTATTTTTTTACTTTTTTTTAATACAAAACGAAAATGGAAGACATATTATGTTTGGGAGATGGCACAGACAGAAATAAAAGGATAATCAGGTATGTTCTACAAAACTTAAAAAGCGTACCTGATTATCCTTTTATTTTGTCTGTCCCGACTCTCCCTAACATAAAAAGGTCTCCCAGGTTCTTCTTTTATTTATTTATTTTTTTTATTGATTATAACAAAGAAGAAGAAGCAACAGAGATCTTCCTTTCTCTATTGCTACCTCTTCACAGCCCTGATGTACTGCATAAGCTTTGGAGCACAAGTCCCATATGCATGCATAGTACATCAAAACAAGCAGCAATATACCACCAGCCACTGAAGAACAGCAATGCGCCATTATACAAAGACATTATTTAAGAAAAGTAAGTATTTTGTTTCTTAAATAATCTCATTGTATAATAACAATAACCTACTCCGTGGTTGTGGTATATCAAAATTTACCCACGGTTGCCTTTATTTAATCACTTGGGCTTTGCCCTCATGATTAAACCACACCAACAGTGGGTAAATCTTCAATATACCACACCGACATCATCGGTTATTGCTATATTATTTAATTAGAGTTGCTGAAGATATTGAGGGAATGCACTACCACTTTCTGCTATCTCTCACCTCAACCACATCTTAATCTCTCCTTCAACCACTTATATGTATTTGCTCAATCTCACTTTATTAGCTTGCTTTACTGTCTTCTTTGTATCGTTCATGACGAGGGGAAAGAAAAAAAATAAGGAAGGAAAGGTAAAAGCAACCCCTTAGCTCACACCCTAATTTGCCATCTTTCCCTAAACTATACTTCTCACCTTTCCCAACTGTAAAGTCATCACTTTACTCCAACTAACTAGAGCCCCCTACCACAAACTAACTCAAAGTCCCTGCATCTAATATCCACCACCGTAGAGCTTGTGCTCTCATTCCTGCTGACCCTAACTGCTTTTGCACTTACCACAGTAATACACTCACCATTCTGTACACCAAGTCTATTGGCTTATCTCAAGAATTGAGTACCTGATTATAAAATGTTTATGAGTATTTTTGCTGATAGATTGAAGACAATCATCCCCGGCGTTATAGATATAGATCAGACAGGCTTCATTGTAAATAGAAATACTTTTGATAATATAAGAAGAACTTTAACATTAATTGATTTTACAAATAGGAAAAAGAAAGATTTAACACTTATTAGTCTTGATATAAGTTCAGCATTTGATTCAGTAAGTTGGGACTATCTGTTTACCTTACTGACGTGCACAAACTTCTCAGATGCATTTGTAAATCTAATTGAGCATTTATACAAAGGAACATTGGCTTATATTAAGGTAGGAACATATGTTTCACAAAAATACCCATTTTAAAGGTACAAAACAAGGATGTCCACTTTCTCCACTATTATTCACTTTAGTAATGGAGCCTTGGGCTAATTTGATCAGAAACAGTACTGACATAGAGGGTTTTGAAATAGATGAAAATACAACATCCAAAATTCAACTTGTTGCAGATGATGTTCTAATTACATCAGCAGGATCTAATTCTTCTATGCAGTCTCTATTTGATAAAATGATGAATTTTAAAAGTATTTCTGGTTTAATATTCAATGAAGAAAAACTAAAATACTACCTATATATACACGAAAAAATATTCTCATTAGTGATTTTACTAAATATGTACCCAATTCAGGTCAGATAACTTATTTAGGTTTAATACTATCTAAAGATATTAAATCTATTATATATAATAATTATAATACCTGTTTTCTTAATATACAAAATCTTTTTAATACCTGGAATAATATGTTTTTACTATGGAGGAGAGACTTACAATTATTAAAATGATAATATTCCCCAAGATTTTATACTTAATACAATCAATAATACTTCCACCTACAAAAATAATTATCAAGAAACTGAATACACTAATGTTAAATTTCCTATGGGCACCTAATAGACCTAGGATTGCATTAAAGAAACATACTAATAGCTGGTCTCAAGGGGGTATTTCTTTTCCAGACTTTAATTTATATACTATCTCTTCTATTGTAAAAGTTATTACTTTATTAATAGATCAGTCATATGTTGCAAAATGGAAAGATTACTGGGAGCTAATTAGTATGCACTTCATGAAAATCTCCTTAACACATAAAAATATGATTGTAAATAACTCCATGTTATGGTTACTAAAGGAATTATGTACTTCACCTATTACACCTAAACATATGGTTTGTTACCCATTAAATATTATTATTAGTTTTCGTAACTTGATATTCATGCACCCTAAATATAGGGAATGGAACTTTATTATATTCCCTATAATGTATACTCAGGGTATGCTTTTGTCATCTACTTCTGAAGGAACTCATTTAGCTATAGATAATGATCTAAAGTACTGGTATCAGTTGATATCTGATAATAAAGTTAAAAATCTAGATTTCTTAAAATAAGAATTTGATCTAAGAGAAACTTGCTGGTTAGAGGTTTAGACCTTTAGACAACATCTCATTAATAAAATAGATCTAATGTCTATAACAGTTAAAGAATCTATTCCAACACTGATTGATTACTTGATATTAAATTTACAACATAAAGTTTCTGATAAAGGTAAGCTTTCATACATACATAAAATTATCAGACAAGAAACTTTTTACAGTGTAGATATATACTGGAATTATTTCACTTCCATTAATGGGGACCCACCAAATCAACAAGATAAACAATATATATTGGAATCTGCCTATAGAACTACATCTTCCATTGTCTGGAGACTTTATACATGGAAATTTTTACATAGATCTCTTTATACACCTTTGATGATGAATAAAATAAATAATAAAGACAATCTATGTAAAAGATGTAATGTAGAAATTAATGCTGACTGGGCTCATATGTTTTATGACTGTATAAAATTGAAAGAATACTGGAAGTCAATTAATGAATTTTGCAGGCTCTTTTACAGATAATTTCATTATTTCTAAATCTCTTATATTATTCAACACACCTGTACCTCAAAGTGTTAAAAAGGTTAAGCTTCCCTTGTTATGGTCTATTCTAGCAGTGGCTAGGAAAATAATAACCAGAAATTGGATTTCAGATACACCTCCTCCGTTCAATGAATTTAAAAATGTTATGAATATAGTGTGCCATATGGAAATAAACACAATTAGGTCAAGAACAACTAGAAAAACATCTTATTATATTGTATGGGATAATTTACAAAATTTGTTAAAAAAATATTAATTTCAATAGCATGGTATTTTAGTTTAATTAATTGATCTGATTGTAGTGGATGTCTTTGTAAATACTTTAGTTGTTTTGTTGAATGTTATAATCATATCTATTTTTAATTACTTGTATAAAATTGTTATGATATTTCTCTTGTATGTTAAAACAATAAACCTGTTTTGAAAAAAAAGAATTGAGTACCTGGCCTGACTAGAGTCTTGTGGGATCTGACAATTCATACTTTCAACAAAATACCTGCACAAAAGAGAAAGAACTCACAACCACACCATTCTTTAAATACTGTTAACCTCCTCCCAAATATAAAATCTACCTCATTTACTGTGCTGATATATCTTGTCATCAACACCAACTCCCTCCCCACAGACAGATTTTTCAGACAAGAATGTTTGCAAGAAGAAATTAAGACCACAAAGCAGGAATTGACTAAGAAGCAAGAAGCAAACCCTTATTAGCTGACTACTGGGGTTTCATCCTCATGATCAAACCACATCAGTCATGGTTCAACTATAAATTACCTAGAGCCAAATGTGAGTTATTTATTTAAAAGAAAAAAATAAGTTAAACAAAGATATTACTGAAAAAAAAAACAGGAGTTCATAATGTTTAAGATTTTCAAGTGCCAATCAATATATCAAAAGATACTATAAGTATTTGATACATAATGTGATGTCCATCTTAAAGTTTATAAAACTTGTTCAGATTGTCAGTGTCATCATTTGCAGTGTTCTTTACCATATTGTCATTAATGAATAGTTCAGGAAACAAGATTATTACTGGAAATAAAAAACACACATCGCACTTATCATGATTCTTTGTCATACTACTGTTCTGGTTTGTCCTTAACCCTATAAGATGTAATATATTAGACTATAGTAATAGTAATAACATAGATAGGGAAGGGTGAGAGAGGAGCAACTTACAAGGTCGCAAAATGTTGGAGATGCGATCAACTGATCCTGATCTCTCTTTAATGCAATACCTGCTTTTAAAAGGCATTATTGCATTTGTGGTTAAACTGGAGGACTTTAGAGAATGTATGTGGTCTAAACTGTAGCAACTGCTTGCGACAATGTAAGCAGTAGTTTGCTACAGGCCTTTTTTTAAGTAAAAAAACTGAGTGCTGTAGTGCTCCATGCAGGTAGGGTATAAATTGTAGCAAACAGTTTGCTACAGTTTAAAATAAGTTTTTTTTTTTTTTTTTTTTTTAATAAGAAAAGGTTGGAGGAGGGTTAGTGGCAGGGCACAGAAATAGGATCTAAATAACTGTAACAGGAGGGGAAGAGTATGTCATGTATCTGACTATTAGCCCAGGATGCCAGTTGAACCAGCTATACTTCAGTGTAACTCAAAGAAATCAATCTTCTTTAAATACAATTCATGTTCTTTTTGGTGATAATTTAAAATTGTATATTTTATTATGTGCTGATATGAAAGCACAATAATAAATGGTTAAAACTGTCTTTGAAGATACAAAAAGGAACATAGGTCTTCATCTTAACTTAAGCAACACTTATAAAGGGAATGCTTCAGGACCTAGAAAATAACTTGGGACACAACTGTGATATAAAGGTACTTAAGCAGGATGGATTGTATAAATATTTGGGAAAATAAGGAAAGTTGACAATAAAAGATGAAAAATAACAATACAGTTCAATAAAGGATTCTTTAGAAGTGCAAAGCTAATTTTAATGACTGCCTTGATATATAGGAATAAAGTCCAAGCTATAAATAAATTTGCTGTTGCTGTTCTATCTTACAGCTTTGGTGTGATTGACTGGCCACAAACAGCACTGAACCAATTTGACAAGACAAATGCTTCATTTGTATGAAATCACATAAACAACAGCATAGACCAAGATTCTACTTCCCTCACTCTGAATGAGGTATGTGCCTCCTCAAATTGTGTAGAGGTCTGCAAGTGCAAAACTGCATACAGATCTGATGACCTCGTGGGATGCATAGGAAAATTTCTGAGGAATGAAGTGAAGCTGTCAAAGATGACATTCCTGCACAGTTTAGAATTGGTATTCTGAAATGAGTGGAAATGGAAATGAAATGGGAAGCAGAAAAGAATCAGACAGCAACTGTCAGGCAAAAGCAGGAATATAAAGAAAACAAACCAGAAGAGAAGTCTACAAATATATAAGTATAGAGAACTCCAAGAATAACTACAGGTTGACCAAGATTTTACACAGGAATGGTTAAGGAGAGATGAATTAAAACCAAAAGATGAAAGGTTAATAATGGAGGTCCAATAAAATGGACTGTGTACAAAGTGGTCTACAAGGAGTCTAGAAAAAGTGAGACAGACAAATGCAGGTTCTGTTAAACAGAACTGGACACATCTGCCCATTTCATTGGCAGGTGTGATACACTCATGGGTAAAGCTCTGTGTGCTGAAAGGCACAATAATGTGGCAAAACTGTTCACTGGGGATTGTATAAACATTGCAATATATAAGTAGCTGAGAAATACTGGAAACATAAATCATAAAGCATTACACAGAATGATGCAGTTTACATCACATGGGATACCAACAGTTCAAAAAATAGATGCAAGAAAACCAGATATAGTAGTCCATGTAAAAAAGATGAAAGTAGTATTAATCACTGAAATTGCTAAAGCCAGCAATTACAGTGCTTTATGCAGAGAGAGTCATAAACTCAAAAAGTACCAGGATTTGCAAACAGAAATGTGAGAAATGTGGAAAAATAGATATTCAGGCAGTTTGAATAGAAGTAGAATTAACAGAACTAATGGAAAATAATTTATAATCATGCTTAAACATGTTACAAGTGCATATAATCCCATTTGAAGTATAAACTTAGAAAATTCTGGGTACATAGTGTGAGCAAAGAAGAGCAGTCTTGAAAAATGTCAAAGACTGAAGCAATATTAATCTTCCTTTCCTGTCAGGTATTAAAACCCAAAACTCTTTGAGAAATTAAAAAAAGTGTGAAACCATATATTGTAAATGGTAAAGCAAATTCTACAGCTGTTTTAATATCATCTTGGGTACAAAGCTTGCTGGAAGAGAATTATTTTGGCAATAACACACACCCTGGAGGACATTACTGCACTTAGAGAATCCACCCATCCATCCATTCTGATTTTTGCACACGGGGTCGGGGTGTCTCTTCAAAAGTGACCATCATCTAAAGTCAAGGTTTACACTGATGGGTGGCTAGCCTAGCCATGGTAGTTCTTCCTCACCTTACACTTGTATGCATACTGACACCTGTAGATAATTAAAAAAAAAAAAAAAAAAAAAAAAAAACAGTAGAAGGATGGTCCAATTTAGCTCGTTCAGCAAAATACAACTAAAAACAAAAGATAAGTGATGCTCCACACCATAAAGCTTGACTAAACAATTTATTTAAGACTATGATAACGACAAAACAACAAACAGAAATACAGAGGACAAGCGTTTTTAGCTATTAAAGCCTTCTTCAGATCCACATTCAAAACCCACTTCAACATAATATAAAGCTTCTATCAGCCAATGACAAATAATATGTAAATATCATGTTTTAGCCTAACCAATAAAGGTGCTTATACAAGCAACATTATCATCCAATGTACTTGATTATTCTAATGAACTTTACCTAACCAATAAAGGTAAATATGTAAATCAGACTTCACTTTTCTAAATATCATTGGCTTAAGCTAGCCGATAGAAGTAAAAATGTAAATCAAACTTCTCTTCTGTATGGATCGATAGTTCACATCACATTTATATAAGAAATTACTTGCCAATATCATTTTCTAATACTTTGGTAGTTAAAATACCTATAATATGCAAAATTCACTTAATAAAAATGCACCCTTAAAAGCATATATTAAAACATAAGCAAGCCTTACATTTTCTGAAATCTAAATATTTAAAATTAATGCATTGGCCGGGAATCAAACCCAAACCTCCCACGTGGTAGGCAAAAATTCTACCACTAAACCATTTTGAATTATATAAATAAATAAATAAATAATTTCAAACAAATTAAATGAAAGAGCACTGGTATAAAATAATCTTACACACATTTGATAAAGCAGTGTCTAGCTTAAATGCAATGACCAGGAATCAAACCGAGCTTTCCCACATGGTAGGCAAGAATTCTACCACTAAGCCACTTTGAATTTTGTAAATAAATAAATAGTTTCAGGCAAATTAAATGAAAATGCACTAATATAGAATAATCTTAGATCACTTAATAAAAATATAGCACATAATAGAGCAATATCAGGCTTAGCAATTATTAAAAACTAAATACTTAAGACATAAGAGCTCCTTGATAAAAAACACTGACAAAACCAATGGAGGCATAAAGGCGGCTTCTTATGAATTATTTCAGTAGCTGATAAAAGCATAAGTCCTAATCTTCATTCTAGAGTCAAAGCCTATATTTAGTTCCCATTTCATAGTTCATCCATAGACACTAAAACATGATAATAATATAATGGAAGATATAATGAGCAGAATATAAACTATGTAACTAAAAAACTATAAACCATATTTATACTAGCTGGGCTAAGAGGTAAACTGAACAATTTTTCTATTCTTTAAAAATGGCTTGATCAGTACACTTCCATTCAATCCTGGTGGGTGGTCGGCCCGCACTCTCATAATCCACTTGGATTCCTCACGTTCAGTCAGATTAACTAAATCACCTTCTCTTTCATTAGGTTTTAGCTGGGATATAATCATGAAAAGAAAATTATGACCTTCATTCCTTTTTATATGGGCAAATAGTGCATTGGTTTCTTTCTTGGTCCTTATATCTGATAGATGTTTGGAAATTCTTTCTTTCATTTTCATGTTGGTTTTGCCTACATAAAAAGCAGTACAAACTGTACAGGTAGTGATATAAATCATATTTCTACTATCACAGTTAGTTAAACTATTCGGGCTACCTAAAGTCCACTCTTCAAATTTTCCCTTAAAACTACCTTCCTCGAACTATACCACTGATCAAATCAGCGTATCCTATAACTAAAAAGATCATCTGTACTTGACTCCAAGTAGACTATTCTCTATCTGTTAAACCTAGCACTTGCTCCTGCAGTACTTAGTACCTGGATACGGCACCCTTGTCATAGATAGTACCCCAAAAAGGCAACCCCCCATTTCTCGGTCACCCACGTCCCCCGGAATCTTTTTTTAAAGTTTTTTGTCTATCCTTCTAGCATGTCGAGGGATCAGTTGCTAGTGTCCTCTCCTGCTCAGCTGGTGAACCTGGGAATATTGAGGCAATGTTACAATTGCCTCATGTACACAGACAACCCTCTCCTCCTCCCACAAAACACAAATACATGCGAGAGATGCAACTATACGGCCAAACTGGAGGCTGAGCTCTCTCAACATAGGACTGGCAAGACCAGTCAGGAGGAGAAGGTTACCACACACACTATAGATCCAGTCTCACATAGTACCATTACAACCTCAAATCATACACATAAACACACAAAGACATACTCGGAGGCTCTGATCAAAAATCTACCAAAACAGCAGAGGCCACCAAAGCAGACACCCAAACAACCACCTCAGAACACAACACCCGCAACACATAGACCTCACAGTCAGAGTGTCAAACAGTCACAGCCCTTAAGGCCAAACACAATGCCAGACACACTAATCATTGGTGACTCCATAGTCAGACACACTGACGTCCCGCTCACCAGACTGAGTAAGGAGAAGGTCACAGTAAGCTGCCTGTCGGGCGCTAGAATCCGCCACATAACGCAAGCACTCAGGTCTCTCAACAGCAGGTACAAATACGACTCAGTCATTGTCCACGCTGGTGAAAACGACCTGAGATGTACCTCCTTGGACTACATGAAAAGAGACATTGAGGAGCTCTCTGATTATGTAGCCCAGGCAGGTATGACCCTGACCTTGAGCAGTATCCTACCTTCACCAAGAATGATGCCACTATACAGAGATAAGATGATCAGCTTTAACATTTGGCTTAAACACTGGTGTCATTCAAAGGGGATCCAGTATCTGTCTGCCTGGGATGACATGCTGGACAAGCCACGCTGCTTCGCAAGGGACGGCTTGCACCTGTCACCCCTGGGATTCGGATATTGGCAAAGGCTCTTGACACAAACATAGTGCCTTTTTAGGCAAGGCTCAAATTCTAAACCTACCACCCTAGAACACAAAAAAGGAAAAAAACTAAAGGTAATGCTGCTCAATGCCAGAAGTCTAAATCTCAAAATGCACGCACTCGAGGCCCTTCTCAGTATGGAGAACATCGATGTCTGTGCTGTGACAGAAACCTGGTTCAAGGCTCCTGAGAGCACCCCAGCGCTATCAGGTTTTACCTCATATCATGCGTTCCGGCCCCAAAATCCGGACAATACCAAGAAAGGAGGGGTATCCATATTCATCAAGGACACCCACACCTCAAGACTGGTGGCAACGCACGATGCATCGGAGACCATCCAGGTGCAATTAACCATAGGCAAGACTGCTCTGCAAATTGTAGCATGTTACAGGCCACCCTCACAAACTCAGGAACCTCACATGGCCTTCCTGAAAACACTAGACGGGATAAATGTATCACCAAACACCATCATACTAGGTGACCTCAATTACCCTAATATAGACTGGGAACACTACTCAAGCCCAAACACCCTAGCCCAAAAGTTCCTGGAATTCATAAACTCAAATGCCATGGAACAACTAGTCACCATCCCCACAAGAGGAGATAACATACTTGATCTCATCATCACGAACATGGGAGCACAATGTTCAACACCGGAAGTATACCCCTCACTGGTGAGATCAGATCACAAACTAATCTCGCTGGAGGTCCTCATCCCACCCCACCTGAAATAAAAAGACCACAGTAAAGAACTTCTCAAAAGCCGACTTCACACTTCTAAAGACTAGTGTGGTCTCCTTTCAGGCCCCGAGCCATGGAAAACAATACTCAAGCCGCTGAATCACTTACAAATGCCTTCTACCAGCACCTGCAGGACTGCATGGATAAGGCAATCCCAAGCAAAACAAAGACTCTTTGTACCAAAGGCAAGCGTCCAGTCTGGTGGACCCCAGCCATAAACAAACTCTACAACAAAAGGAGGAAGCTACTACAAGATAGAGCAAAATCCTTAAAAGGTAAGACACCCTTGATCACTATAAGTAAAAACTAAGAGCTCTCATAAAATCATCCAAAGCAAATTTCGAGAGAAAAATAGCTAAAGACTCAAAAGACAATCATAAGGCCTTCTTTAGCTATGTTAGAAACCTAGGAGGAAACTCCCAGATATGCTCAGAACTAGTTCAAAATGATGTGAAGATTACTGATCCTACAGACATTGCCAACATACTGGCTGACAGGTTCAGTGCAAACTTCCCCCCCCCTTCCCCCGCAAAAGGAGAGATATCTATACCAAACGAGTGCAGCCTCCCAAACATCTCCAGCGCCCAAGTGAGAACTGCTCTCTCCAAAGCAAAAAACACAGCATCCATGGGACCTGATGGTGTCCCCGGCTGTGTGCTCCACGAACTCAATGAGGAATTAAACCCACAGCTAGGACAACTGTTTAATCAAAGTCTTACCTCTGGATACGTACCCAGGGAGTGGCGCACTGCAACTGTGGTCCCACTTCACAAAGGCGGTACCTCCACAGACCCTGGAAATTACCGGCCCATTAGCTTGACAAGCCTTATCTGCAAAGCCATGGAGAGGATCATAATGGACCTCATAAATAAAGACATAGGGAATTTGCAGACTTTGGATCCAACCCAGTTTGGCTTTGTCAAAGGCAGATCATGCCTTTTAAACTTGGTTGACATTTTTGAAACAGTCACCAAAGCCATTGATGAGGGAAAGGCAGTCCATACAGCCTACCTCGATCTGGCTAAGGCCTTCGATACAATACCCCACTCGGGTATCATTGAAAAACTCATCAGCTTAAATGTTAACCCATACATCACAAGATGGGTTGCAAACTGGCTGAGTGACAGAACCCACAGGGTCAGAGTTGCTGGCGCCATGTCAGACTCAAAGCCTGTCACAAGTGGTGTCCCACAGGGCTCAGTCCTGGGCCCACTCTTATTTGGCATCTACTTTTCCGAAGTACAAGCAAACACAGGAGGGTTATGGCTGACAAAGTTTGCAGATGACTGCAAACTGGGTGCCATAGTAGAAAACACATCTGACACAGATATCCTTCAGAAGGGTCTCACAGAAACGGATAACTGGTGCCAGAGCCACGGCCTAAAGTTAAATGCCAAAAAATGCATAGTCATACCCTTCGGGAAAAACAAGGTTACCCCTAGCTACCAAAGAGGTGGCAATCCACTGAGCACAGAAGAAGTTATCAGGGACCTGGGGACCCAGGTTGATAGTAGTCTGTCATTCAACACCCATGTAGCTAAAGTAGTTAGGAAGACCTTCTACATTGCCCACCTTATCATGAAGGGATTCTCATCTAGATCAAGGGAGGTCATTGTCTCCCTTTACTCATCACTCATCAGACCAATGATTGAGTACAATGCCCCATTCGGAATGTATCTGACCCGACACTTGCAGCAGCTGGAGAGGCCACAAAAGTTCCTCACCAAAAGGATAAAAGGTCTCAAAAATCTGTCCTATGCTGCCCGACTGAAAGAACTCCAGCTCTATTCAGTCGCTTACCGCTTGCTCAGAGGTGACCTTTGCCTAACATACAAGGCCATGTCAAACCCAGAGTTGATGAATATGCTTCACCTCAAAAAATCTAGATCCATCAGAGCCACAAGGGCGGGAGACTTAAACCTCGACACGGCTATTAATAGGACGTGCTGGAGGGATAGATTCATCACCCAAAGACTCCTATGCTGTGGAACAAAATCCCGGTACATGTGAGGCAGAGCACCTCGCTGGCCTTGTTCAAGAGAAATCTTGACCAATGGATGGGAGATCGCAGATATACCCCAGGGATTACCTCAGTGTCACTGCTCGACAGAGGCACAGCAAAATAATGGGTATAGTTCCCCATACTAAAGGGGTGGCGTAAGCCACAAAACTATGGGCTAGGCTTGTAAATGCCCTCGGACAGATAGCCTAGTATGAACCTATGAACCTATGAACTACCAGAAAAATAAAATACATTCCCTGTATTGGGGTGTGTAAATGATTTAGTTCAATTCATTACACAGCAAGTTTTGCAAAACCCACATTTTTTGGTTCCTATGGAACTCTCTTTTTTCATCTTTCTACCAGGATAGGGACATGTCCCTTCATTATACCATAATAGTCTTTTCAAATTTTTCTTATTTTTGAATTGGAAGGTTGGACATGACCCTACTATACCTTTTATCTTGGTATCAGCAGTCAGAACCGGGCAGTACTTCTTAATCACTTGGCATATGGTGTTATGATCAGAACCAAAAGTCAAGCCAATTCTCATATAATTCATATCTTTTATATTGGCAGGATAGATCTCCTTTCCTGCCTTTCTAGTTGAATGCAGAGATCTTCCTTTATTATGTCTCAAACCAATGGCTTTCGCTGCATTTGAATTAACCCTCTTACTTGGATATCCTCTCTGTTCAAAATTCATTAATAAGTTATTTCTTTCATCAATAAACTCTTTTTCATCAGTACAGAGTTTAGAAATCCTAATAGTCTGATTTTCCACAATGTTATTAAGAACATGTCGAGGGTGCATACTGGTATAATGTAACATGTGGTTCCACCACATTTGTTTGCGAAAAAGGCTGGTAGAGATACCTTCCTTCTGATCTAGTCATATACTGACATCCAAGAAATCCATTTTAACTTTAGAACTCCTACATTCAAACTTTAGAAAATCAGTAGTCTCTGTCAGATAACAAACAAAACTATCTAATTGTTTTCCATCACCTCCCCAAACAATAAAAATATCATCAACAAAATGATTGTATAGAATAATATGTTGACTCCATTGATTCTTTGGATCTCTCATCCATTCCTTCTCCCATTGGATTGTATAGAATAATATGTTGACTCCATTGATTCTTTGGATCTCTCATCCATTCCCTCTCCCATTGCGCTAGGACCAGATTTGCATAACAATTGGCACAGGGGGTGCCCATGGCTACCCCCCAGTTTTGCCAATAGTACCTTCCTTCATATGTATTGTTGAGAATTAGATCAAGAAGAACACAAATTAGCCTAGTGTTGATCTTTTCTTCAATAAGAAAACTTCTGATAGCTTCCACCCCATAGTCATTGGGTATAGATGTAAAAAGGCTATTGACATCCAAAGTGACCAATAATATAGACTCAAAGTAATTTACATTATGCATGGTTTCATACAGTCGATGCAAACAATCTCCTGTATCCTTAATAACTGTATGGGCTCTGGGAATCAACTTCTTGAGTTCTTTTTCAACAAACATCGAAATAAGCTCGGTCAGCCATCCTCTGCCTGCTACAATGGGATGTAATGGAGGTGATGTTAAAATCTTATGTATCTTTGGTAGGCCATTAATTGAAGGTATGGTAGGATGTTCAACCTCAAAAAGCTCATAGAGTTCTTTATCAATAATTCTGTTCATCAGAAGATCATACAAATCATTCCTTACTCTTTGCTTCATCAAATTCAGTTCATTTTTACTAATGTTACAATAAGTCTTTTCATCATTCAACATTTCCTTCATTGAGAGAGAATAGGCTTCAGTATCCATTACTACCACTGCACCTCCTTTGTCTGCAGGTTTGATAACTATATCATTTCTCTCCTTTAATTCTTTCACTGCTTAACTTTCATCCTTAGTTAAGTTATAGAACTGTTTGTTCTTATGCATCCACCTTATTTCAGCCACTTCTTCCTCAACAGCTTGTATAAATAATTCAACCACTGGTAGATTAATGAGAACAAAGGTACTAGGTTTCCTTAGAATGGTTTCATTGCCATCCTGTTTAATTTTGTTATCATTCCCTAAGATGTATTTCAAAGTCAGGCTCCTGCCAAATAACTTAAGGTCTAAAAGAAACTCATCAAACAATGTTAAAGTTGCTGGTATAAAACTATGGCCTTTTTCAAGTAAACTCATTTGAGAATCTGTAAGTTGAACTTTAGATAGATTCACAACTAGAGACTGGGCTGCACAATTTCCCTTTCTTCCTTTCTCTGCGCAGTGACCTTCCTGTTCGAGGAGTCTTGTTCATGATTAAAAAAGGAAGTTGTTCAACAATAGGTACATGTGGGGCCCCTTTCTTGGGGATTGCCCCCAAAAGTCTTTCTTCTTGTTTATGACTAGGTATTATTGCCACCTCACCTATAGTCCCTGGTGAATCAAGGGATATCATATTGTCTTCCAAGAGACAAACACTACCATTGGTAACTTTATTCAAATGATTAGATCCATTTTCTTGATGTACCTGGGCACTGACACAAAGTTCTTTAGGTCCAGGTGATTTTATCTTGTTTGTGGTAGAGGCAGCATTTATTTTCTCTATTACTTTTTCTTTTCCTTTTCTTTCTCTTTGTCTTTTTCTCTTATCAATCCTTGTTTTTCTCCTGTTGTTCCTTGTTGGACGACATTCCTAGGCCACTCGAACAGCTGGCCATTTTTTATATTATTAAAATCTCTTATTAGTTTATTGCTCTTAACACCTCTCAGCTTGTTATCATAAGCCAAAAGCTTGTCTTGTAGGTTCTTCAATTTCATGAAGTCACCTTCAGAGAGATTCATGTTTTCTAATTCTTTTTGCTTGTTCTCAATTAAGGAACTAATTTCTTGTTCCTGGGGGTTCAAAAAAGTCTATCAGCAGCCTCATATAACTAAAGCTGGTTTGTATGTTAATTGCTTGCCACTTCACAAGAAGATCGGGAAATGTATTTCCATAGGTTGGCATACACCTGACTCTAAGCCCTCTGGGTATAACCTGTAGATAATTTAGAGTGTCCAATCCAAATACTGCATGTCTTTGGAATGTGTAAGGAAGTCAGAGAACCCAGAGGAAACCCACTCAAACATAGGAAGGAAATGCAGACTCCACACAGAAAGCAACTCATCCAAGAATCAAACTGGGAAACCTCTTGATGTGAGGTGACAGCACTACCTATTGTGCCACTGTTTTTTTTTTTTATTATTATTTTTATTTTGTGGACTTTTTTAAAATTATCTTATAGCTGGTCCACCTAATGTTTCAGAATTGCTGTAGGATATGGAATTGTTTCAAAATTGATGTAGGGTATGGAATTGTTATTGGAGGAAGTATTTTATATCCAAGTTATGTAAGCATTTGATATCTACCTAGCAGAGGACACACATTTAGAAGCACTGACAATGAGCCTCACACACAAAAAAATAAATAAATAACTTGTTTCAATGTTGCTGCTTAGCAAGCACAAAATGAGGCTGCCCAGTCTCTAGTATAAATCCACCTATGATTTCCCATATCAACAGAAATCCAAAATGCATTATAAATGATGATGTCTGCACACTTATGTTTCTTTAGTTTTCATCTTATGGGGTTTATACATCCTGTGATAAAATAACAGACTTCTAAATATTTGTTTGAGCAATTGCACAGATTTAGAATGTTAATGTTTGTGAATAACTCAGTGCATCATGGTACAATTTGTTGTATGTAATTGGAGAAATTATGCTATGATTTTCATTCCACTGCTCATGCCATATATTTATTATGCAACAAACTTATACCAATTTATGATTGTTTCACATGCAAATAATTTTGATTTAAATTTATAAGGGCTGTTATGTAGAATTTCAGCTCTCCAGTTTACATACTGTTGCTCAACAGAAGAGTAGCCAGGTCATGAACAAACATGCACGGACATATACAAATGCTAAAAATGTATGCAGGGATACTTCCACAGGCAGAGGTGCATGAAAAATCTTTTATATGGTCATATGCATTGCTACATAAGGCATCATTAAAGGCTTCAAACAACCAATGCAGTCCTGTGTTATACATTTTTAACATAGAGGATTATGAGTTATATCATTGGGTATTCATAATGTATACCAGGAAACTTCACTTCAAGTCATGTGGAAATAATTATCACTTAAATAAAAATTATTTAGAAGCATCATTTTACACAGATTCTGAAGCAATATATCCCGGTACCTGTTAAAATATTCATAACTGTATGCACTACATGCATTTTATTATGCTGATGTGTTTTTAAACACAAGGAAGGAAAAAAGATCATTTTATTTTAAATAAGTTGTTTTTATTTATCTTTTCTATTTTATTTAATTATGTCATGTGTATACCTTTAAATACAAAGCTGCACAATTTTTACAAAAATACTGTTTAAGAATAAAAACATCCAAGCAAATGCAAACTATTATATTAAGGTTTTTGTATTCTAGATTTAAAATGTTGCTTACTATAACAAGTGGTTGATGGGCCATCTTTATGCCATCACGATGAAATGGTGCTGTTACTGCTGAAATTGCTAGAAAAAGTATGATATGCATGATTCAGACACTAGAAGAAAAGGAAGCTGTTCATGTAGTACAACAGAGTGGAGCTGAAGTCCTTTTTGGAGGGGAGGGTGAAGGTCAGTCGCTATTAACTTTGGTACCTTTCTCTCCTCCAAAAAGTGTTATCTTCCCCAAGGCCTCTACTATAGCACCAAGCCAAGACACATTCCTTCCTTGGGTATGTCCTATCAAGCTAATGGCAAACAAAGGCATTAGTGCTCTGTCATCAGGGACTGCATTGGACAAGTGAGGGGCCATCCTATTGGAGCTATCTGGCTGTATCTAATTAGGTTATCCTAACCTCCAAATGATGTTATGCCTTACAATGTCATTACATATGGGATTCCAATGGGGTACAGCAAAGAAAGTGCCCTACATTAGTGGCAGCATGTATTCTATTAATTCCTACCCACACACAGTCAACAGTAAACCCTTCCCAGTGCATCTTCCCTTTTCCATTTCCTGAGTGAGAGTAGAAGGATCCACTAACCACACACACACACACACACACACACACACACACACACACACACACACACACACACACACACACACACACACACACACACACACACACACACACACACACACACACACACACACAAAAAAAAGTCAGCATCTCTAGTCTCAGGCTGGAGATTGAGCCTGGGTCACCTGTGATCATATTTAAGATCTCATCCATGTATGCCATGGTGTGAAATTAAGTTGAACTTTGCTACTGTTATTGCTCATTGCTATGTCAAATTAAATATCAATAAAATACCATAACTCTAGGCATTTAAACCACATCTGCAGGTAATTAAAATAAATAAGTTCTTATGCAAAACAGAGAGCATATTTTAATGCAGGAAATGCTCATATGAACATGACTGTGCATAGTGCTACAAATCTCCATTTTAAATGCTGATCATTTATTATTTCATTTATGTACTCAAACTATCTCTATGACATTTTAATCCCATTTATAAAAATGCAGCTTTCTGCAAAAGATGTAATAATGAATCTTAATCAAAAGAACATACAACAGCAACTCTGTTTCTAGACGCTTGGATTAAGGGAAGACCAAAGGAGAAAGATCATATGTTTATGTAAATGTCCTAGATAATAAAGATTGAATGGAAGATAAATATGCCAGCTATATGCAATATAAGTTGAACAGAGCTAAGATGCAGAAATTTTCCCTAAGGTACACGCAGACATGTAATTGCCTTTCAAGCACTCTTGCTTTGTCATTGACAAAGGATTTTTATATAGCTTTGTTTATACATATATGCTTTAATATGAAATTGTTTCCTATTACCGCTTTTAAAACTACTATGATAGAGCAACAATATTCTTATTTTACTAATAAAAAGCATCCACATTTCATTCATGACACAACTTCCCAATTTAAGGCATGTGAGTGCTTGTGCATGAATGTGTGTCTGTGTTCATAATATTATGATTAATTTACTGAACCCACATTTCCTTCTTCTTAGTGAAGATTGTCAACTACTGCATGCTGCAATATTATGCCTTAAAGTATTCCATTTATGATAAACAATTTCTGTTGCAGGTCTTTGCTGAACTTCAAAGATTGCCCTTTCTTTTTTCAACAAGTTTTTTTTTTTTTTTGGCACAATAAGCAACACAGACATAAACATGCATCTCTCTTGTTTGTGCATTAATTATTGATACACTGTTAGAGTAATCTACTCTTTGATATTTGCTTCTTTTGCCAATGAGGATATACTGTAACAGTACAAATGTCTGCAGTGGTGCACCATGTTTATGCTGGTTGTTTCTGTCTGAATTTGTTTTCACAAAGGTGCAAATTTATTTTGTTTATTCTAGAGTACTGTTGTGGTATTCATTTTTCCCTAAATGGGATACTCATTTGACTGCTTTGTCCACATATTACAATGGCAAAAAATAAATATGTAAACATGGGTGTTCTTGACAATATCTAAACTTCTAGATGTTGACTTTACTAATGTTGACACAAAATAGCTGAACAAAAAAAAGCTGAGCTGGAACTCTGCATGCTTTTAAATATAACTTTGAAGCATAAAAGTATAATGACCTTGGAGCATACAAGCATAAAACACTGTTTTTTGCAGAGGGGACAACTGTGCACCACCCGTGTGGGGGTTTGTGTTCCTCACAATCCTTGTTAATTAAATATTCCATTAAAAATGACATAATACAGGGAAAGGGGCATATTCCCCATAGTCAGTAATGTAGTCTCACACAACTGTTGAAAGGCAGCTTTGCTGACAAAATTGTGTCAAAAAAACAGCTGTCGACCATGTATACATACATATATACAGTTGTTATAATTGTTGCCTCACATAAACACAAACACAGATATATAGCTATATCTATATATACAAAATCACACATTGTCGGCATGTCATAATTCAGAAACTGAAATCATCAAGTTGGCAACATAAAATTTTTGGAAAAAATACATCTTTTTTTTTTTTTTGCAGTAGGGCAAATCCCCTTCACTACCTTATTGATTATATATAACATTTCTGGGATTACAATACAGTGGGGAAAGGACTAATTTACTAAACCCTGCTGTACAGCAATGTCATTCAAAAATGTTGGTATAGATGCTTTTTGGTCTGCTGTATCAGGTTTCTCCATTTGATGTAATAAAGCACTCCTTTTTTTGTGTATGTGTGTGCATGTTTATGTGTGTGTGTGTGTGTGTGTGTGTGTGTGTGTGTGTGTGTGTGTGTGTGTGTGTGTGTGTGTGTGTGTGTGTGTGAGTATATGCATATGGTAGTAGTTAATGCTGTCAGATGTTCATTTTGTTGCCAATGTTAACTCCAGGTTCTTCACTTTAGCATTGAATGTCTAGCAACTTGAATGTTTATGTCGCTAGAAAAGTAAAGGTGGGTTGTGTCTTTCGTGTGGGTGTGTGTTCATGGGTTAGAGTTGGGGTTAATTAAGGTGGATAACCATAGGACTGTGATTGTGGGTAGGAGTGTGTGTGTGTGTGTGTGTGTGTGTGTGTGTGTGTGTGTGTGTGTGTGTGTGTGTGTGTGTGTGTGTGTGTGTGTGTGTGTGTGTGTGTGTGTGCGTGTGTGCATGTGTGCGTGTGTGCGTGTGTGTGTGCATGTGTGTGTGTGTGTGTCTCATGTGAGTGTTGGCTATTTAGGGTTAGAGTTTGGGTTAGGTAAAGGAATAGTTTTAGTGTAGTGTGTGTGATCATGTGTGTGTGGTGACTACCTTATTGGTGGACTATTGCATTTCTCCAACTTCAGTTGCCTGATGTTCAAGTTGATGAGCACTGCAGAACCTCCATAGGAAATAACATTTGGTGAGATGTACTGGCAGTGATTCCTTTTTTAGGGTAATTCATCATTCCTCTACTTAGTGCAATTGTGTAGCTGGTATATATAAGTTTTAGAGAGTGGAGAGCTTGACTCCACATTGTGGGGTACAAATCTGGTGCTTGCATGTCTGCAAAAAACACTTAAAAATATTTTTCATGGATTGTTTTCAGTAATTGTGGTTCAGTGACTTCTGATCATCACCTGTTTAAC
Organism: Protopterus annectens; assembly: GCF_019279795.1. NCBI lineage: Eukaryota > Metazoa > Chordata > Ceratodontiformes > Protopteridae > Protopterus > Protopterus annectens. The sequence continues at coordinate 63,868,736 of NC_056742.1, read as the reverse complement.
ACTCAGCAACCCACAGTGTAAGCATCTATGTGTTTATTCTCTGTCTGAGTACCTAACACCATTACTATTCTGTCTGAGTATCTTGATTGCTACTACCTAACACCATTACTATTCTTCATCTTACACTGTTGTCCCCTGTCAGTTAAGTTACCTGAAAAAAATCTACTCAGATCCTCAAATTTGGAGACATTTATCATAGATAAAATACCTGTGTTTTTCTGCTCGCATTTATAGGTTATAACAGAACAAACAATGGGGGGTATGGATGCTTATACCATTTTGTTTGTGTGTGTTTGCATGTTTCCTTAACTGAACACCATAATCACAGCATGTAGACCTAGACAAAGATGTATGCAGACTCTGGACCATGTTGCTGTCTTTCCAGACTACTGATGGCACAATTAGGTGATGTTCTTTCTAGACTAAAAGCTGTACTGCTGCCTTTCTCTTGATATGTGCACAGATTGTAGCACATACCAAAATACAATTCACCATCAATGCACTCAGTCCAGTCTACAGTTATTGTCTGGTGACTTAATGCAATATTAAGGGCAGTGGACTGCTGAGTAATTACAGTGTTCGCTCTTTATTCATGCTCTCTCTCTCTTTCTGTGTGATGATGCTCATTGTTCAAATAAATGCAAATGAAAAAATCCCTACTTGTATCCCTGAAATCCCAGGCAGGTGAGCGGAATCTGTTCACTCATTAAATACTCTCTGTTGAACAAAGGTGATCTTTTCACATCTGAAATATAGAATTCAGTGAATTGAGTTTGCTCTAGGCAGAGAATCTTACCATTTTAAATGTAAAGCCTAACACTCCACTAAATCTAATTATTTTAAGTTATTAAGTTAAACCTGAGTTAGACTGGGGCTGCTTTAGCCCTCTGGCAGCAAATACTCTCACTTGTGAAGTACAAGATGTATTTATTGTTTTGATGGTGAAGCCAGCCTTCTAAGGTCCTTGCAGAGTGCTCTGATTCTGGCCAAAGATGGAAGTCAGATAATCTAACTGAGAATTGGCTGAAAGCTGTTGGCCAGGAAAAATGCTGCATAGTGCCTAGTAAACCTAAAAAAATAAATAAGAGAAGGGATATCAAAAGCTAAGGAACATGGCAGCCATCAGAAATATCAAGAAAAATATTTTGGAAAGGGAGCCAAACAAGAGAATCAACTGATGAGCAGTAACTTAGTTTTGACTGTGTGCCAATTTATCTGGTTCTACTGGAAGATATTAAAAGTCTTTAGTTATCCATAACCATTAATGACGTCTAAAGCAATTTTACTATATGAACTGTATTTCACATAAAATACTTATTTTTTTAAAAAGCCAACAAGTTACTGTTGATGCTGGAACTCTGTTTGGTGTGCAAGTACACATGCTATCTGTTTTGCATTTATTTTGTTTTATTTTATTTTATTTAAAACATCATTAAATTGCCATCTCAAGAAGGAATTGCTTTTGGTGCATCAATACAGATCTCAAGACATTGAGGAAATATCACTACAGCAATTTTGCTAGCACTTGGTAGATTAGTTAAAAATGTGCAGTGCTAGAACAATTCTTTAGGGAGACTATGAATACATTCTTCATTGTCACTGTTGTTTTAAATAGGCATAATTTGTGACCTACTGTTGGTTAAAGAGCTCAAATGAAGTTTAATAGTGCAATAATTCTAGAAAAAAATGATATACGATGGTGATAAAGTAGCACTTGGACTTTTGATTGCAAGAATGGTGACTAATAATCATCTCCATGTTTTAAGCTGTCAGAGAAAATCTAAACAGCTGTTGCAGGAATAAGCACTGGACTAACTCAACAATCAAGCCACCCTGGTGGAATCCCAACATCAATAGATTGTATAACAAAGGGAAAAAAAATCAAGGAAAAAGGTAAGAAGTGCAATGCCTAGCAAGGCAGAAACTCCCTCATCAATCTAACAAGCAACTCTGGGGACTAATCACAAAGCCAGACTTGAGGTACAAATGGTCTGCCAGGCCAAAGAAAAGGAAAGACATAATGCATTCTTCAGCTATGTCTGCAACTTCCAAAGCAAAAAACAACAATGTGTTGAACTAATTATAAATGGATCCACCTATACTGAGTTGGGAGATATAGCAAATTAACTGGGTGATAAATGTATCTCCAATTTTACTCCCCCAACACTCCTCAAGAAATGCCATCAACTGTAACACCCCAAACTATTACTAGGGAACAGGTTCTCAATGCACAGTCCAAGGCCAAGAACACTGCATTGATGAGCCTTGATAGTATCACTGGATGCCTCCTTAATAAAATTAATCATGATCTTTTGGGAACTCTAGAATTGCCACATTAAGGGCAGTATTCATAGTCCAGGGTTTCACATGTTTGTAGCAGTGATTTGCAAAGAATGGAGCTACCAGGTTATGCAAATCTCAGACTTTCAGTATGACTATGGAAATGTGGACGATGTTTTATGAACACACCCCCTATCACAAAAGTATTACATACTTAATGCATAAGGGGAAAGCTAATACTCTGTTAGGGGGCTTTACACAGATGCATATGAGTTTGATTGCTTAATTCATAGACATAAATTTATAATGAGTTCATTTGCATGCAAAGCATACAAATAGCCCTGAACATAAGTCAATTAGCATCAGTTTTCAGGGAGAATACCAAGATGTAAGGCTAGATAAGTTAGTGCTTCTGCATACCTGGACATTTCTAATGGAGAGGCCACTTGAGTAAATGCTTCATTTTGGTGCTTGTGCACACCTGGACATTTTACTGAAGGGATTGCTTAGGTCAATGTTTTATTTTTGTGCTAGTGCATACTAGGAAATGCTACTGAAGTGGTCAGTTGGGCAATTGATTAATTTGTGTGTCAGGAAAGTGCTTGTGCATAAATAGTCAGACTGCTGAAGTGATCACTGCACAAAATAATTTAGTGTGTCATTTTATTGCTTGTGCATACCTAATCCAAACTACTGAAGGGATGGATGGGGGCAAGTTCATGGATTGCAACTCCAATATCAAGGACGAAGCATCACATTTAGCAAGGGATGTGCATACCATGCATATGTTGGACTATGAACTGCAAATCACCTCATTATCATACTATGCTTCACAAAATTTCTCATTTGCATCTCATTATTTTGAAAGCCTTTCATATTAGCATAAATGGCATCTATGAATCTTGCCTTTGCTATGCTCATTAATAAGCATCAGGAATACCCCTATCTTATTTGTTGTGCTAGCGCCTATGAAATATGGCCTAAATATTAGCAATTTATTTATTTTTCTAGGTGAATATTTGACTTCCTGCTCAACCTGTTTAGAAAATATATCATACATTACAGGTTTATAAAGTTATAAATGAAGTTCTGTATAACTGATATAAAAGGGCAGATTGTTTTAAAATTATTATCTAATGGCTTTGAAAGTTTATATTGAAAAGGCATAAATAAGGAAATTAAATTGAAGAAGAAGATAAGCATGTAAAGAATGAAAATCACATAAAGATGAAGAATGAGAACAAAAGAGAGAGAGAGAGAGAGAGAGAGAGAGAGAGAGAAGTCCAAGAAGCTGCATCTGAAAATGAAAACTATAATCCAAAAATTCAGGTAGGAAAGTGAAAGGGAAGAGATAAATAAGGAAGATGTAAGTGAATATGCAATGATAATAAAATACATTCAAGAGACTGTGATTTAGAAGCAGATAGGAGGGCAAGTTCACAGATGCAGTTAAAAGAATATTCATTAAAGAAATTTAATCATAGTCAGTTGTGGCATAGCAGTTGAGAGAATGAGTTAAGTAAAACAGATGATTATAGGATTAGATGTCTTTACTGAAAATGAGTTGTGAGAGTTAAAGAGATAGCAAACAAAGAGGAAAATGTATGGTGGAATGCAGAAAGTGTGAATATAAAGTTGTTGTTGTCTTTCGGCTTTTCCCGGTTAGGGGTCACCACAGCAGAACTCCGGTCCGATAATGATTGGCAGTAGATTTTCACAAATGCTGAGGTGTCACCTCGACATTCAACCTTCAATAAAGGCACACCCATTTACGCATGTCTTTCAAACGCCCACCCAACCACGGGGAGGACATGTAAAACTGAAAAACAAGCCAGTAGAGGAAAACAGGAATAATAAATGAAGGGATACTCTTGAGCACATGATAAGACTGAAACCTGAGGCCACATCAACTAAGCAACATTATTATTATAGCTTGCAATAAACTAGAAACAAAAATTGAAAAAAAATAATTTGAAATAGCTAGAGTGCTAGAAGAAGTGAACAGGATGTCAAAACAAAGAAAGAAAAGGTTAGATAAAGTTAGAAAAGATGAGAGTCTTATGTCAAAATAGTCAATAGACAAAAGATAAGGGAAAGTATCAGGTAATGTCTACTGACAAAACAGGCTCACTAGTAGAAATAGTCAAGCCAAAGTCATCTGGGGAAGAATTAAAGAAAAGGAAACAAAAAAATATAGGAAAATAAAAAAACAGTGAAGATGTAAATGAAAGTAGGAAAGAAAAGAAAGAAAAATGAAACAAACATTTCTATAATCTTTTAAGCCAAAAAAGAACAAATTAAATAAGTTAAAAAAAAAAAAGACAAAGGTATCCATCCACCCATCCATCCAGCCATCCATCCATCCACAACTCCAGTATATATATATATATATATACACACACACACACATATATGTGTGTGTGTGTGTGTGTGTGTGTGTGTGTGTGTGTGTGTGTGTGTGTGTGTGTGTGTGTGTGTGTGTGTGTGTGTGTGTGTGTGTGTGTGTGTGTGTGTGTGTGTGTGTGTGTGTGTGTGTGTGTGGGTCTACCTTCCTTCATCGAAAGCATATATTACCAAAACTGAAATCGCGGACACCAAACTTCCTGAAACTTCACTTCAATAAAACATCAGTCTATGAAAGCACACTTCTACAAACAGTGATCACCACTTCTGGCCTCATATTCAAAAATGGCTGCAGTGTTTTTCTTTTTTTGGTTTAAAGTATTACTGGGAATGGATGTTATACAGCACTCAGAGCTTCTTTGTGTAGATCAGTGTGCAGTGAGGATAAGGAAGTTTACCCTTTTCCCCACTATAGTGTGATCTCGGAGTTGGTATATATAATTTGCAGGGGATGGGGGTGACACAGCCCCCCACATGGGGGGTGCAGGGGGGGGGGCTTGCCTCTTGCAAAAATGTGCATGAAGGTTAGTTTTGTTTAGTTTTTGGGTTTCGTAGAATTGTGTTTCAGTAGATTGATGTTTCATTCAACTGCAGTTTCAGAGTTTTGGTGACCACAATTTGAGTTTCGGTAATGTTTGCTCTCAATAAAAAAAGTAGTTATCTATATCTATAGCTATGTATATATATATATATATATATATATATATATATATATATATATATATATATATATATATATATATATATACATAAACACATATGTATCTACTTCAGAAGCTTAAAGTTTCAAAACTTCTAACTTCAAACAACTGAGACCATAAGATCTAGGTTTTGAAACTTTGAAAACCTAACACAAAAAAAAAATAAAAACAAAAAAAGTTTTTTTTTTCAATTTTTAGTGGGGGGAAGCCCCCTGCACCCCCTACACCCCCTGCTAAATAAGTATGCCAACTCTGAGATTGCACTACAATGAGGCAAATGGCAAATATCCCATTCCGTGCTGTACGGTGATCTCGATTCGAAAAATTCAAAGTTTCAAAACTTCACACACACAACATGTATACATACATGTGTTTGTAATGAATGTTTGAAATGTTCAATGAGCAACCCAAAAAACACTGACCAGAACACAATGACCATTCATTATAGTGATAGTGACAACACACTAGAGTGACACACAATATATCAAAGAGGGAAAGATATTTCCTTTTCTGATGTACTCCCAATAACTGTATTACACATTTAGCCCAAATTTGTCGAATAGTGACAATATCATGGAAAGGGTTTTTTTGTAAGGTAAACTGCAGATTAAGGGCAAGGTCAGGGTTAGGATTGATTAGTAAGGTGAGCAGGGGCTTCATTCACAAATCTCCAGCATTACTCTATCGAACAATAGCAAATAAAAATATACCTATGGACAACATGAAATTCAAACATCTCCTTATTTCTTAAATACTGTTTTGGTTATTTCTAGTACACGTCACTTCATGCAACTACTGTTTTATAACACATCTATCAACTATTTTAAACTGAACAAACAAACTGTAAGTATATATCATTACTCCATCCCTATTTCCTGCATTATGTACCTCCCCTTATGTTTCTGTTCAAGAAGACATAGCTATGTGTCAAAGACTCACTTCCAAACTTCCACATCAAACAAAAGGATAGAACCAAATTCCTTTATTTTTACTTCCAGAAAATGGCTGTCTTGCAGTTATGTGCAGATATGCACTCCAACCCTGGAACAGTCCAGCCCATCGCCCTAATAACTCCCAATCTACTTTAATACACCCTTCACACACACACACACACACACACACACACACACACACACACACACACACACACACACACACACACACACACACACTCATATATACACCATGTACATCATAGCTCTCTACATTCCCCTTGGTCATAACATTTTTTATAGCTGAAGATATGTTCTCCTTGACATCTTCTCACATACCTCAAGAAATGCTCACCCTAGGACACCTAAACATAAACGGGAAAGCACTACATATCAAATGGGTTGTGGCATTTAGGTTGCGAGATATTTACCTGTGAGCTAATAATGCCAAAACCATAAGCCTGCAGCACCGCTTCACTGTAGAGTGGTACCATTGAAAAGAAAACTCACTGGGGAATTAAACATTGTGCAGCATCATCTCTACAATCCCTAAATGGCTGTATTCTAACAACAGATAATTGTCCAATTACTGTGTTTTGTTATACAAGATGTCACTGTTAAGTTCAGTGCTCCAACAAAAAATTCATGGTATATGACTCCAGGTTGCCTTTTTTGTTAGAATATAGCCAGGTAGCCATTTGGGGATCGAAGCAATGGTGCTGCACAGCAGTTAATGCTGCAGAGAATTTCCTTTTCAACTGCACCACTCTGTGGTGCAGCAATGCTGCGGGCATATGGTTTCTGCATTGTTAGCTAACGGAGAAATGTCTTGCAACCTAAACGCTGGAACCCATATCAACCATACTTCTATCAATTTCTTCATCTTCATCCATCTAATCACATTTTCAACTGGATACAAAAAAAAATACCCAATACCTATTCAACTTTTGACTAGGTACTAACAGCCTGTCTTAATAACATAACTAAAACCAGCATCCTGGAAAAAGCACCACGTTAGGAAACAAAAACTGTATGTTAGCGCTTTCGTTTACTAAAAATATGTAAACTTCTTCAGACCTCTGTCTGTCTCATGTTTTATTTTTCATTAGTTTGTTGAATTATTTAGTTTGAATCCAGCATCCTACCAAATACTACCTTTCCTTTCTAATCAGACAACAAATACACTGTGCATAAGCTCACCTTTTTAATCTGGAGCAAAGCCTATCCAAAATTCAGTAAAGAAAACTTTGCTTCCATCTTGTATCTTATTAAATCGTCTTTCCTAAAGCATCTAGATAAAGCTACCCAACAACTTTTTCTTAGCATAGTCAATGAGCAAGCCTCACTAAGGACAAAAAAAGAATAAAACACATTCAGTCCCAGGACTCTGTCTAAAACTAAGCAATAAATTAAGGAAACAGATAATCTCTGGATAGCATCAGCAGTGACCAATAATTCAACTTGATATCAGTTTAATTTTTAATGCCCTGATGGGAATGGATCCCATTTCTAATTCAAAGTATGAATAAAGTTCATGAAATTAGTATTGTTTCAATCTTTGATGTTAGCCAAAAGTGCTTTTTGCAGTATCAGCAATGTACCCAGAATTAACCCTAATTCATGGGGAATTACATGCATTTGTAGCATATCTAATTATGACTGAAAATTCTTTTTTATAAGACCCATTGTTCCTACTACTATTGGACCTGTACCCTTTTTCCACATTGCCCTCATTTCTCCCTGCAAATACAGGAATTTTATGACTTTGTGTCTCTCTGTATGCAAGATACTATAATCAGTGAGTGTAGCAATTTCCATGATCAGTGTTACTTTTGTCTTCTTTTCATGGACTACTATATATGGTTTTCTCACATCTATTTTCTGAACTGTTGGTAATGGGTGATCTCATGTGATATAAACTTCATAATTCTCTTTAATGCTTTGTGCCTCATGTTTTCAGTGCTTCTCAACTGTTTTGCTATTGTAATGTTTGCAAAATCTCCAATGCAACAGTCTTGCCACATTATTATTCCTTTCAGTATACAGCCCCTCTGCCATTAGTGTAACCACACCCAGCAACAAGGTGTCTGACTGTTTCTGGTTCTGTTTTACAGAACCTGCATGTGCCTGTTTCTTTCACATGTACAATGGATTTTTTAAACCCACATGTACATAGTCCACTATCCTGGGCTGATAATATTAACCATTTATCTTTTGTTTTAAATTCACTTCTTCTTAACCATCCCTGCATCAGATCCTGATCAACATGATGTTGTTATAGGAGTTTTCTGTACTTGCAGTTAGATTTATGCCTCTTCCACATTTTTTGCCTTCTCATCTGATCCTTCGCTTTATATTCTTTCTTTTGTTTTTGGCACATTCAGTTTCTGCCTGATTTTTGTCTATTTCTGGTTTGATTTCCATTCTCACTTGACACTGATATGTTTCTGCTCGATGTGGCAGGGAAGTCATCTTAGACTTCACTTCATGTTGTAAAACTTTCACTATGTTTGGATCTGCTGAAGTCAGCAGATATGTATGCAGTCGTGCGGTTATAGATCTATACATTTAATCAGTTTTGAAGATGCCCATACCTCCTTCAGAATGGGGAATATATAATCTTGGTACACACTGACTTTATATATCATTTGATTAGCATGAAACATTTTACTTGTTTTACAGTATAACTGATTCAATGCATTTTGGGACCAATCAATCACCCCAAAATTGTAATCTAGAACAGAAAGAGCAAATTGGTTTATAGCTTGGACTTTGTTTCTAGATGTCAGTGTATTAAATTTTGTCATCTAAATTATTCCTCACTGAGTTTTGTTCACAATTATTCATGTTTTATTGATGATCCTTCATCACTTTCCAGATATTTATATATTCTCTTCTGCTCAAGTTCCTTATATCACATTCAATTCCCACACTAATATTTTCTTGGTGCTGCAGCTTTCCTGCTTTAAATGTTGCTTTTGCACATTTATCAAGACCAAGTGATACTCATACATCTGAGAAAGTTTTGACCACTTACACTTGTAATTTCAGTTCCTCATCTGATGAAATATACAGTTTAAAAACATCCACAAAAGAAGATGAGAAATCTTTCCACTTGGTTGTTTTCTGGGAGCCAAGTTGTAACTATGATCTACTCTATTAAGTAGACAGCTTAATGGGTTAAAGTCAAGATCAAAGAGAAGCAGTAACAAAGAGTAACCCTGGAATATCCACCTTTGAATGTTTATCCCTGGGATAATAATGTGTCCTTTATTGTGGCTTAGCTGCAAAGTGGTTTGCCACTGTTTCATGGTTGCTGTAATCTAGTTGATCGATGTGGGGTATATCTGTAAGTACTCCTTTATCCATAAATGTGGGATGGTGTCAAATGCTTTTTTTGCAATCTATCTATGCTATTCTTTGATTCTGCCCCTTTTTAAAATTCTCCATTATGACTTTAACAACAAATTTTCTTTTCCACGTGACTTTCTTTTGTTACCTTTTTGTTCTATTACAATGATTGAGTTTTCTTTTAAATTACTATAAACTCTATCAGCATTAATTCCAGTATATATTTTATATATCATCAAAAGGTTTAGTTTATAGTTTTTAGGATAGCTTGTAGGTTCACTCTTAAGTAGGAGTATCATTTTTCCTGTTGTTAACCAGGTAGCCTCCCATTTGGGTTTGTGCATGTTACATAGTTCTTACTCAGGGCTAAATCTTCATGTAAAGATGTTAACACTTTTATCCAGAAGTTACATATTGCATCTGGGCCTGAGGTTTTCCATTTAGGAGCTTTTCTTAATTTTGTTTCAATTTCTCTGCCGTTACATCTTCCCATTTCATATCTTGCACATTTAAAATCTTACTGTTTCTTTTACTTCATCTATCCATTCAGCATCATTGAACTTCTACACGATCTTCATAGATATTTATACATAATGTGTCTATTTCTTCTTCTTTTTATTTATTTTTGTGGTGTTTCACTGTTTCTATTTGATTTGCTTAGTTTCTCAGTTTTCTGAATACCTTTTTGGGTTTTCAATGAATTGCTTATTTTGTACCTTTCCTTCATATTTATTGGCAAATCTTCTAAGTTTTTTTGACTTTGCTGATATCTTTAGTTTATTATTTGCAATTGTGCATGTTAAATCCTGATCTGTACTAATACTGTCTATTGCTTTTATCACATCTATCTTTCCAGGTATTTCTATTGATCTGATCCATTATCTGTACTTTTCTAAAAGTGACACTTCTTTTCTTAATTGCTTTAGAGTTTTATCTATTTGATACTTCCTTAATGGCATTTGATTTCTTTCCTTCCTATCCCTTATTGCTCAGTGTTTTTGTTGGAAGACTTTATCTGTTATTAATTTACTTGCAGAGTAGTATATCCTATTTACTTCTGTTATATCATACAGATTTCTGTAAATAGTCTTGATTACTATGTTTATCTGTTTTATTAGATTTCTAACATTTTGGGTCTTATTTATTTCTGAATTCTATTTCTTTCATCAGTCTTAATATATCTAGCCATCTCTATGAAATCAAGCTACTCTTCCCTTAGATCGTTTTCTTTTAAACTGAGGGCACATTTTTTTCTCTCTTTCCTGTGAGCATTCCACAGAATGTTCCAGAACATCGTGTGACATATTCTCCTCAATGGCATCCTGCATCATCTGTTACTCTTTCATATAGGAGCTCAGTAGTCAGTAACTCTACAACATTGACTGTGTCAGAGTTGCCAGTGTTCCCTACTCCTTTTCTTGCTGTGCAACTGAACTTTTGTACTGGTTTCTTACTGAAGGTTTCAGAACATCTTCATGTGGCAAGTAAGCAGATGCTTCACATTTCACCTGTTTCTCCTTAATTTGGGACTCGTTGTTCCATCATGTTGTGGCCTTACCTGAATTGGATTTTCTATATTAAATCCTTCACTTTGTAGGTAAACTATAAGTTCAGACTCTATTTCTTTAATGTCTCCATTACTAATTCTGCCCCCACCCCCTTCTTTTGTATTGTGAAATGTTCCATATCTGGATACCTTTGTATGTAGTTCTCTTCAAATGTCTTTGGTGCAGCTTGTTTGTATTGATTAGTTTTGCTTATTCCCTTCAATAAATATTGCACCATATTTAATATCCTCTCCATATTTCTTCTACAAGTGACTGATACCCACTTGTTTTGCCTTACTTTGGTGATTCTTTGTTCCATTATGTTGTGGTGTAACCTGTGTTAGAGTTTCTACATTAAATCCTTCACTTTGCAGATATTCTATAATTTCAGGTTCTATTTGCTTAAATTCTACTTTTCTAATCTTCTGTTCTATGTTCCCCCTTTGGGATCTTATTTTTCTATTGGGAAATTTTCCATATCTGGCTGCCTTTGCCTGCATTTCCCTAGTTTTTCCCTTTGGACCTAAACTGTCACTCATTAATAGTTAATGTTGACAGTTAACGATTTCCAATGTCAAATAAAGTGCAAATGTGGAAGAAAAAAAGGGTAAAACTTATAACCAAATCCAAATAAAGATTGTGTCTAGCAGAGAAACCATTGCTTTTCTTGTACTGATTAGTTTGGCTTTCTCATCTGCAAAAATATTGTACCATATCACATCACTTGCTTTCCCATGTCCGTGTTTCATTTTTATACCTTTTTAAAATGTCTAGGTTTTGTTCTTTACATTTTTTTTCTTCCTCTGTTGTTTCTTTTTCCAAGTGGCCCAAAGTTTCTTTGTGTATTTAATGTTTTTCATGGATCTGTTGTATGTATTCATGAACACAAATTTGTATTTGAAGCTTTTGACAGTTTTTTCTTATGCAAGTATTGTTCTTTCCTCTAACCTGTCTCTTAATCTTTTTGATTATTTTCAATTTGGAAATCCTGGACTTCTTACATAATAGTACCAATACATAATTTCTTCCTTATCCTCAATAGTATTCTTTATGAATTTTGAGGATCTTTTTTGGTTTGTCAGTTTTTGTGGACTGCCACTTTCTTCATCAATAGGGGGATTGATATAAGCAATATAAGCAACTACAGAATCATACAAACTCTTTCATAAATACTGGGGTAATACCAAGTAACAAAGTCCTAAAAATGCTTATAAATAATTAATGACATCTTCCAACAAGGAAAAACACACATCCCAGCCCATGTTCAACAATATCGAATGAGCAAATTTTCACAATCATAAACAAACATTTTATATAAGTAGCAACATTTCTGATCAGTCATAATACCAGTAATCACTCACAGACACATCCACTATAACAAAAGCACAAAAGTTCTTTTTTTATTAAGCCCATAACAACCTGCAACATCAAAAAAAAATTCTCTTCCAAATAATAAATTTACTTACTCCTCTCAAAAAATTCCCACAACATACTGCATATTTCTGAAAGGCATCCCTTACTTAAAAATCTGCTATTGTTATACATCCCTAAATAACTATGATTTACAGACTAATGCCTTGTATCAACAAATAAAACCCAAAATATTTCTGGATATGCATTGCATTCTAACCTTGTATTAAAGAATTTGGAATGCAATCCCAATATGAATTGGACAACAACAAAGTACAACTGTGTTTAAAACCCAACTGAAGCAATACTTCAAAGAAGTCTGGATTTGTTTCTAAGCTAATATCCCCAACTAATCCCAGCCATGGAAGACTCTTACCCACCTATCAATCAGAATTCTACTAATTGATCTACAACCTCAGTAAAATTATTTGAACTACTTATGAGATATTATGAAAGCCAACATCCCTCTACTACAATTAATTGTCTCTTCACCACTAACTGAGATAATGTGCTACATTTTATGTCTCTCTACTTCATTCTTCTACTTTAACACGTGTACCTCCCCGTAAATGCTTTCTTCAACCTTCTTCCTACAATAACTCACACACTGCTTGATCAATATTATGAATATAATTTTTTAACTTGTAGAAATTGATCTTTTACCTAGTTACCTGATGCACAGTGTAATATTGATATTCTAATTAGTGCCTAATTCTTACTTTTTCAATACATTCACTCATTAATTTTGTAAAATATTTACTATACCCTTTACTTGTCTTTGAGTTTGGAGCTTTTCTTTCTGGGTCTCGACTGATAGGGGTTTTCCTGGTAAACAAATGTAACTACACAAATATTGGACAATGACTGGCCTTTAACATTCAAAAAGAGCATGCTGATTGTCCAGCCCAACCAGTGTGCCTGTTGTAAATATAGAATGTACCAGTGATAAAAGTATGGCCGCTAAAGTATCATTGAGTGGCCAGACGTTTTTTTTTTCTATTATTATGTAGTAGACACAGTCTGAATGAAAGAAACTCTGAAACTGAAAAGCATGTCGTCGTTTAGTGACTTTGTTCTTCATAAAATTTGTTTTGTCTGACAAATTGCGAGGAACAAAGTCACTAAATAATGGCAGGCATTTCAGTTTCAGACTTTCTTGCCTTTAGACAATGCACATACATTCACGTTTTTTAAATAAAAGATCAAGAGGTATGTATAAGACCACAGAAAATACAAGAAAAATCAGGTACTGTCTGCAAATTAAAACATATCTTATTTTCCTTGTGTTTTTCTGTCTCTCTCTCTCATATCTCTAAACTGTTGGGAGATTACAGTTTTTTTAAAAAAAAAATAGCAACAGAGATCATCCTTTCTCCAGTGCTTGCTTGCTAATCCAGTGATTTACTGCATAAGCCTGGCAACACAAGTCCCATACACCTGTGCAGTACATCATCAAAGAACACATTCAGGAAACAATGCAGAAGAACACCAGCGTGCTGTTATGCAAAGACATTGTTTAAGAAATGTAAGTATTTTTTTCCTTAAATAATGTCATTGTATAATAGCAATAACTAATGTTGTGGGTATGGTATATTGAAGATTTAGCCATAGTTGATGTGGTTTAATCATGAGGGCAAAGTGGTGTGATATATTGAAGCTTTACCATGATTGGCTTTGTTTAATCACTCAGGGCTTCACCCTCATGATTAAACTACATCAACAATGAGTAAATCTTCAATACACCACACCCACATAATTGTTATTGCTATAATAAAAACTAGTTCAAACAATTAGCAACCTTCCCAAACCACCTTGACACTAAAACACTTTGTTGACATCCATAAGATACCTTCTCCACAAAATGAATCTTAATTATTATAGCTATTGCAGACAAACCTTCATGATTACATGGATTTAGAGCATGAAAGGCAAACCTACCCATATAATATTATCAAACAAAGAATAAACTGAAGCTATGCTTTCAACTTTTGGAAATATTATTCTTCATCTCCATTAAGTTACAATCAAGTTAGATAACATCAAAAGCATGCTAAATGTTTAGAAGCAGCACAATGCAACTAACCAATAACCTGTCTCCTAATATCTGATATACTAATAAATTCCTGATCTAGAATTAGATAAAACTGTGAAGTCATCAAGATGTGTTCAGACAGAGCATGCCATGAGCTAAGTGGTTACAATCCTACTACTCAAGCTCTTTGAAGTATTATATTTCCACTAAAATACATTGCACTACATTCATAAGAATGTGTCCAGTTTCTACACTGCATAAAGCACCTTGCTTAAAAATGTGTGTTTTCTAATAATATATATAAGTTGCTGTAACCAAATTGTTTTGCTCCTACTCCTGTGCAAGTTTTTTAGCAAACATCACCATAATGTGACCAATCTTTAACCACCACCATTCCTGATCTGGCAACTATACCCTCCTAAAAATTCCTAGTTAACATTATGACTAAAGACACTCTTATCTAAATACTCTAATCCCCAGAATAGTTGCAGCACCTATCTCCCTATAGTTTTAAGTAATAGATAAACTGATCATCTAATGAAAAACTAAAAGAAATCAAAAGCAATGGAATAAAAGAAAAGAGCTGCACAGGAGATTTTTCTGTATGTATTAAACTCCTGTCCCTTACTATTGTGTACTTTCAGGCTCTACAAACATTATAACCACTAATTTGAAATACAAACATACTTACTGATTATTTTTTTAGAAAAAGTCACCTCCACAGCTCAACCAGCTCCACTCACCCTCACTGCACTTAGGCTCAATCTGCTCTCCTAACCTACCCCCAATTCCCAGCCACCCCACTACACATAGAGTTATACTTAACCTAACCACACCCCCTATCCCATTAACCTATCTCTCCCATCCTACATCTAAAACCACACCCACTACATTGACCCACTAACCATCATCATTCAATCCCTCCTACGGATTAAATAGCCTGTCAATCCTAATAAATCCCTCACCCAATAGACTAACTCCAACTTCCAAAACCTCTCTAATACCACCCATAACAAACATCAGAAATATCTGTTGATACTATCTTATCCACTTCTTACATCACATAGTCACCTCCCCATACCACTACACTTTCAGCAAACATGCTACCACCATTCACTGCACTCCTTTCCCTACTCATCCTTGCTTAACAAACCACCTCCTATCACAAACTCCAAGTCACTAATATCTACTCTCCAACATACCCACTCACCTCAAATAAAAGCACTACCATCAAAAACATACAGATATCACTGCACATGTACAATAGCTCCAACATACTTCAAACTTACTTCATACTTCTCTTTCAAATATGCCCACACACAACCACAACACTTACCCTACAAATATTCCAGATTGTTATCCAAAATATCTCAACATTTCATATGCACACTCACCCAAATCAAGTTAAGAGGGGATATACACCTTAAGCCAGGCCCACAACAGCCAACTTCCCTTCTCATAAAAACACTCCCAAACAGTAAAATAGTAATCCAATGCCCAGCAGCCCTGTTGCAAAACACAACTCTGACCTTTTAATTATTAACATAAACCTTAGAAGCATCCTAAACAAAGTAAATAAAGTCCATGCTACCTTTTCCCTTTACTCACCTGATATTTCCATATTAACTGAAACCTGGATAAAACCCCACATAAAAGATACTGAAATTTTAACTCAAGGCTGCAACATAGCAAGACTTGACAGGATAAACAAACATGGTGGCAGCATAGCAATAATGTACAAAAATACACTCAAACTAGATTGACTAGACTACAAACCCCCAGACCTCAGTGATTCAGAAATATTAATAAGCACATCTACAAATAAATTCCCAAAAAAGCTATCATAATGATCGCAACTTACTTCCCTCCAGGTAACAACCAATCTAATGTTGCAAACCTCCTCTGCTGGTCATCTTCCACATTCAATCAAGAAACAATCTTAGGTGACTTTAATTTTGACTGACTCACCTGCTCCTCTGATAACCGCCTCCGATCTCATTATCCTCTACAACTTCTCTCAAACTATACCTTCCCCCCCCCCCATAGACAAACACACCAACAAACATCCAATCCTGGACTGGATACTAACTAATAGGCCCAACATTGACTACCAATCAGGTTGCCCTCCAGACTGTCTAAGCAATCATTTAACCACCTTCCTACTCAGACAGTAGATATGTACCCCAATTAGCATCATATTTAGACACATATGCAGGAAAAAATTCTCCCCTGACATATTCAGCACAATCCTTCAACAATGCTACTGGTCTCCTCTAAAATATCTCCAGTTAGACCTAGCAGTTCAACACTTCAACAATACATTTTTGAATATATTAAATTATCTAGCTCCCCTAAGAAAACTTTGTGTTAAATCTAAACAATTACCATGGCTTAATATCATCAGGCAAAGGCTGGGGGCAAAGCAAAGAGTTATGCTTCAACACTGAACCAAAGGCAGCAGCTCTACAAGAAGCATCAGCTACATCATAACTACATTTAATAGAATGCCGAGCAGTTGTGAAGAGGAGCCCAACAAAGAGAGGGCCAAAACCTTCCCATCAGAATCAGGAAGGTCAGGGACAAACTGAAAGGCTTGAGAAAGAAAAGCTAAGACATACCTGGTCATGTGAGATTGATAATCAATAGCCTGAAAGGCCAGGGTAGCAACAGTATACACCTTTTTGCTCAGCCTTGTCCTTGTCAGAAGGAATTAATTTAGTAGAAGGCAGGACTTGGAAGGTTTGGCAGAAGAGACAGACACAACAGAGGAGTCAGCAGAAGGACATTTGTAGAAAAATTTATAGTCATCAGGCACCTTATAAAACCTGTCAAGCTTTTTGTGGGCCAGAGGTTGGTAATCAGAAGCCTGAGAAGCTGCTGAAAAAGTGTCAAACAGGGCAGCTAGGAACAGAGCGACAGCAGAGGGATTAGGGGACTCCATCTGGAAAAGTTCATAATACCACTTCTGGATGTCAGAAACCTGAGTACAGTCCCATTTAAAGAATTCCATCATACAAGAGATAGTATCACCAAAAGAAAGCTCATCAAAGGGAGACTCTGGACTAATGGAATCCTTCTAATCAGAACCATTGTCCAATAGAGAAGAAATCTGACAGGAGTAAGCCAAGGACTGTGCCCCAGAGTCCAAGTTCTCATTAGAAGAATCCTGCTGCCTAGGCCTCTTTAATGTAGTAGATGACTGGGGGGGGGGCAGAAACAAAAACTCCCTGGGGAATCTTCAAGACCATGAGTGCATTAAACAGCCCCTTTGTAAAATCCTGTCATACATGCTGGGTATCTTTGGGAGCAGGAGAAACGTTTAGTTTTCTGTTTCTTCTTTAAAACTTTGTCAGCCCTAAAGACCTTATGAGATTTGGATCCTTGCCAACATTCAGTCAATGTAGTGGGAATCTCGTCCCAAACAAGAATCTGTAGAATGCCCCTCGGTCCCTTAGATATGATCAGCTGAGATTCCCTATCAAGATCTGAAACAGACAGCTGCAGAGCTTCCAAGGATGTGTGAAAAGTCAGATCCATGCCTGCCTCTGATGTAGTTGCAGCAGAGGGAACAAGTGGATGACCCTCCATGCTTTTAGCCTCAAGAAAGAAGTCTGTGGGAGGAGGCACAGCAGCCAAATCCAACCTAACCTTTTTGGCTTTCTCCTTGGTAGACAGCTGACCCTTAGGACAGGACAACTCCATCATCTCACCCTGTGCCAACAACTTAAGACATTGGTTATCTAGGTAGACAAACAAGGAGGAAATATGAATATGAATGGTCTTAGGGACAAACGCTTGACAATTCAAGCACAGAGTATGGTCAAGAGAAGCACCCAAGCAAAAAAGACACAACTGGTGATGGTCTTCATGGGGTATTGGTCTCCCACACTGACATTTTCCCTTTCTAGATGACATTTACACTTACAGACCAAGAAAAAATAAGATAAAAAGAAAACCCCACTGGGGCACTTATCTGAAAATGGTTTGATAACCAGCACAAATGAAGGAGCATTCAGACTAATGATTAAACATGGTGCTCAGAGTGGTGGCAAAGAAGTTCTGAGGTATGTATATCTGTACATCACCTTTATGCCCTACACCATGAGAGAGGAGCATAAGTGTGACATATGACATCCTTGAAAATGTAACATTTTGATATACTGGCCAGGCATTGGGCTATCATTAGCAGGGCATCCCTTTGGTAAAGAACACTGCAGCAGTCATATGGAAAGGAATCTGCTTTAATGATTACTTATGTATACAAAAGTAAGGAATACTGACAATAGTGAAATACTTCATGAAGTAATGCATTGCAGATATATATATAATGCTTTATCAATATATACTGTTTTTTTGCTTTCTTTATTCTATTTACTGCACTTCAGATTAATTTTATGGCATCATATACAATACATTCTGACATCCAAACTATCATCAGTTGTGCAGTGGTGAGCATGAACTGGTAACAGTGTAAGTTTACACGACAGGATACTCAATTTAGTATGTCATTTGCTTATGCCATATTTCTCCTGAAAATGTTTAGTTATTACTATGTTAATATTTCAGGTGGCTGACACCTATATGAATGGCCATCCATTGTTTTTTTTTTTGTCAAATGTTCGTTGATGGTGTACCTACTAGTTTTGTTAGGATAAAATGCATATATATGCAACTGTCCTCCCACCCAGACCACCATTTCAACTAAAGATAAAGCTATGCCAATTGAACTAATTCACAGTAGATCAAATGAGTCATACACATCTCTTATTGATAGGTCAGGTGATGGTGCAACTGATTTGGAGGATGGGCTTCCATGAGAACTGTTAAGTGAGTTAGTTCAATGTCATGACCTACCTGATGCAGGTGATCCTGCTGTCATTGATCTGTCAGTACTGCATTATCATGATCATGACCGTGAATGTGAAGTCCTGCTAAGTGTAGATGACTGTTGACATGGCCTGTATGAAATATGTTGTGATTGTTCATTTTGAGTACTGATATTACTGTCTTGAGAAGCAATGGTATTATCATGTGATCCCTCCCATCTGTCCAGACAGTACCCCTACTCTACTTCTTGCAAGACTGACTCCAGCTTGACTCTGATATATCCAAACTATTGCGCAAATGGAGGCAGCCACTGATGCATAGTTTGCCACCATACTGCACAACAATGTGGCCATAGCATTATGCCTGCTCTCTGCCATTTCAAAGTAGTGCTGGGAATCATCACACATACACTGCAAGACTCTATCCATTTCCAGCTGACTGCCTATGGCAGTGCTTTGAGCCCTAACAATCTTACAAGCACACTTTCTGTTGGGTAGCCACAGCTTTACATGTTTCCTGGAGTAGTTGTAAGACATTTCTGTGCCTTGTTCCTGTTTTTAAAGCCATAACTGTGGACACTGTGGCCTCTGCACATCTGCCATCATCCTCAAAGTGTTTATCTGGGCTTAGAAGTAGGGGTATAGAGGTGCAGTGGTGTTCTTCTGTTACAGCCATGAATACTATATCAAGCTGTGCTTGACTTTGAGTTGCACTGTCACTTTCTGCAGTGTTACTTGCATGTTCTGGGGTGACAGATCCTGTCATTAAACTTGGGGACTGCCTGCCACTTCCCTCAGACCGCCTAATAAATATAACTATGTCATAAGCAGCAGCAGCTGTGTAGCAGCACCCATTCTAGTGTTATCATCCAAATTTATTGATAGAGTTGAACTGTGCTTCTGATGTTGACTTTGTAATAAAATATTAGAAAACTTTAATAAATAATAATAATACAGCACCATATAGCACAGTATTATTACAAGGAGGTGAGTGGTACACTTAACACGTATCCTGCCTTCATTTCCATTATTTGCTGATGTCAAGGTTTACCTAATAATAATGAATTGTGATACATTTGATTACATCATTCCTTGTCAGCATTCAATTCTCTCTATAAATATTTATGTTACTGATTTTAAACTGACCTAAATGAGAAGATAAGTGTTGCCCTTGCTGCAGACTTTGGATAGATGGAACCGTGTCCACACCACCTCTAATTATTCCTGTTGCACCATCTTCTGTGTCATAGTCATTCCTGCGGATGGACAAAAGGCACTCATCATCTAGCATTAACTGAATAAGATTTGAAGACCCCTCACTCAGTCATACAGAACATTGCATTCTGCCTGGTCTTGCATTTAGTACATGCTATGATATCATTTGTCTTTTACTTGCACTGTGCCAGTGCTCAGTTTCTGCCTCCAACTGCACTGATTTTCAACAACTGCTTAACTCCAGGCATTGTTCCTCTTGCCTTGTCTGGGGCCACCCTTTACCAAAAAATGTTCCCTAGTTCCCTATATGTTCTAAGTGCTACCATGTGGACATGATATTTCTCATGGATGAAATTATCCTTCTGTGCTTTGACCAATTATTTTCCATCATTACTGCATGTAAAAGTAAAAAAAAAAGAACACAAAAAAATAAAAATAACAAAAGGGCTACAGTCAGAAAGTATGATAGTAATATTTAGATGTAATCATCTCTTAAAGTGCAAAACACTGGCCAGCTGTTCCTGTCACCCACAGTAACTGGATCCTAATACAAACCAATGTGACTGCCTAATAGAAATCTCAATATTTCCATGCCAAAGTGCAATATATGTTAACTACAGTTCAATCAATCATTTTTGTCATCATAAAAAGCATCCTTGCCCAATCCTCTGTATTGTCATGTACTGCTAATGCTGCCTTTTTTTTCCTCGCTGCCACTATCAAAATATTAGATTCAGCACACGTGCCACTTCCTGTCCTTAGCATAGCAAAATCTTTGTAGCAAATTACAGAAGTTATACCCATATATATACACAATCAGTAAAATACTCTTCTGTACTGATCATTTTTGTAGTTACTAATCAATTCCAGTGATGAGGTCATAAAATGCATTCAAAATTACAGAAATTTACCAGTCAGTCAATGATATCATAACATGGACAGCATATATCTAACTTCACTGCAAATGAACCTTAAATAAATATTGAAATACTTTTAAATGTTCTTATAAAATAATAATACTTTTTAAAAAATTTCCTTACATTAGTATGTTTGTGGTATCCTAATATATTTGTCAGCTGTCTTGGCTATTCTCAAATTAATATGGCGATGCTCAACTTACTGGTTAAAATTCAGGGCCACTTATATATCTTATAAGCAAATTAGGTCCTGAGATATACTGGTAACTTTTGGCATGTTGATGATTGTGAACACATTTTCAGTGTTACATGAACTTATTTCAAAATGACATAGACGCACTCAGGATGCTTCCAAAGTCTGCAGCACTCCACAGCTATCTCGAACTTTTCACAAGAATGTGTCAATGGCCCTAGACTAGCCAAAATACAAATGTTGTTAACAAAAAAGGTGTAGTCATCTCACTGTCGGGTTTGCAGCAATCTAAAGCCTAATCCCTGCCTATCCAACATTGCGTCACACCCAAGCAACTCAAACAACAAATCATAAATTCATAAAATTGAAAAAACTGCATACATATTAACATTTATCCCCCCTTCAAAAAAAAAGAACATTTCTGCTGTATTACACAAGGCATATTGATGTTAGGGAATAAAATAATTTTACCAATAAATAATAACAATGCAACTCATATAATTTTTAATGGCACATGGATGGGAAAAGTAACTGTTTTCCTTTAAGAAAAATCCGTATGTGACAAAGCAGTTTTGGTTACACTAAACTTGGCAATAACATCAATAGCTGTTGCAACTGTTGTAATAACCATGCTAGTCAAATGGGTTTGGTTAAGGTGGTGTCACAATCTACAAGGAGAGGTTATATATAACCTGATTAATTCATCCCTGTCCATACTTTACTCATTCTTACTCTGGCTCTTTGAAATATGGTGACTCCTGTTAAGGCATGAGGCTGTGCTCCTAGCTGGTCTTATAAGGAGACTTTGATCATGCTTTACCTTATAGGATCATAGGATTATAGGAGATTACTAGGCTATCGGCCCTGAGGACATTTTAAGCCTAGTCGTTTCAACCAAATGTAATAATGCAGAGGTACTAGTCAATACCCAAGACTCCATTTAGGGATTACTACTCATGTCCAGGAGGGTTCTGAGCACTATACAGGGTAACAATTTATGGTGCCCCATCCACTCATCTAGGTTCCTCTTGAACAGTGTCATAGAGGTGCTCTGTTTCAAATAAGAAATGACACTCGCTGGGAGATAAATCTGTCCTTCCAGCATGTCCTGAAGTCACAGGCCATATTTAAGTCCCTGGAAGGGTAGTGCTGTATCCATTTGATTTACAGATATGCAGTAAGTTCATTAGGTTTTGGTCATGGGTTGCTCATAGGCCAGGTATAAGTCTCCTTTAAGAAGTCTATACGATACAGAGTATAGTGACAGGGATTTTAATCAGTATGTGTAAGGCACATGTTGGAGGCCCTTGATCTTCTTTGTTAGAAACCTCTGAAGTCTGTCTAATTGCTGTAGGTGCTTAGTATGGTACATACCGAATGGGGCATTATACACAATTATGGGCAGGATAAGTGTCGAGTATAGGGGAGTTATAACTTCTTTTGCTCTCAAGGTGATGACTTTACTAATCAAGTGAGCTACGTGGAAAGCTTTCCTAACAAAGGTAGATATATGGTGGTCAAAGTTAAGGTCAAGGTCAACCTATGATCCCAGGTCCCTTACCACTTCATGGATAGGGTATTGTTATTAATTTGATAGTGTGAAGGGACATTGTTTGTGCTGAAGGGAATGATAATGCATTTCTTTACATTCAGTTTGAGACCATGAGTAATACACCAGTCAGTGGTCTGTGTGAGACCATCCTGGAGTATACTGACATCATTTGTGGATTCAATGTTTGCACCTAGTTTGCAGTTGTCTTCAAACTTGGTCAGCCACAACCCTTTAGTTTTGACCTGAACTTCTGGGAAGCATATATCAAACAGCAGGGGGCCAGGCAGTGAACCCTGTGACACCCCGGTGGTAACACATCTGCTGGCTGATGTGGAGTCACCCACTTTGATAGTGTGTGTCTAGTTTCTGAGTCAGTTGGCAACCCATTTTGGAATGAAGGGGTTTACATTCAGTTTTCTAACTTTATTGGTAATGCCTACATGTGGGATTGCATTGAAAGCCTTTGCCAAGTGGAGGTATGCCATCATCAATGACCTTGGGCACACTTTCAAAGAAATCCACCAGATTTAATAGGCAGGATCTGCCTTTCATGAAGCCAGATTGGGTAGCATCCAGGGTTTGGAGGTCACCTATGTCTTTACTAATGAGGTCCATAATGACACATTCCATGGCCTTACATATGAGGTTGGTCAGGCTTATGGGTCTGTAATTCCCTGTGTCTGTCGCTTGTCTACCTTTGTGGAGGGGAATAACTGTAGCTGTTCTCCATTCCACAGGAACAAAGCCTGTGGTTAGACTATGATATCAAAAGTGTACTTAGTGGTGATGCTAGTTCATGTTTTAGCCTGTTTAGAGGACAGCCTGGGATGTCATCTGATCCCACAGAGGCTGTGTTCTTTGCCTTGGACAGGCTTTTATATCCTGCTCTTTAGATATGTAAGATTGGGGGAGTTTTGGGGAGGGTTTGTTGTAAGTTAGGAGGGAATAAGGAGTCAAATTTTCACCAAACCTATCCACTAGCAGGTTCTCTGTGGGATCAGTGTGTGTGATGCCATTGGCCACCAGTTCTGCACATGCTTGGGTCCTACACTTTGGGTTATGTACATAGCTGTAAAAGGCCTTTTGGTTATCTTAAGCAGTACTTGCTAGGTTTCTCTCAGAGGAGCTCTTGGAGGATTTGACAAGTTGTCTCATTTGTCTCTCAAGGCTGAGGAGGGTGCTTTTCCTTTGTTGGGTCGTTTTCTTGGACAGCAGCTTTTTGCATTTATTGTAGACTTTGTTGATGCTAGAAGTCCACCATGGCAGCTTGCTTTTACTTGGGGCTCTGGCTTTGATTTTATGGGTTACAGCTAAGTTTATACACTTATGCAAGTGATTGTACAGGGCTTTAGTGTAAGCTTTGGTGTAGTTACCACTTTCAGTTTGGGGTGTGGCTTGGAATTCATTTATACCTTCACCTAGGAGGGTATAGTTTGCCTTGGTTAAGCTTTTTAATCTGATTTCACCCTTTGTGAGTTCTGGTGTTAGTGTCAGTTCAAAGGTGACTGATCGGTGGTCAGTTTTAACTAATGAGTGTTCAACAGTTGCAGCAGTGCACCTGGTTGACATGTTGGTGAGGACCAGATCTATAATGTTTGTTCCTCTTGCTGGGGTATGGACAACTTCCTCCAGGGCATTTGAAGTGACAAAGTCAAGGAACTCTTGCCCTAGTGAGTTTGGGGTTGAGTAGTTTTCCAAGTTGATGGTGGCATATTTAAAATCACCCATAACCACTGTGTTCAGTAAAATTTGGATTGTCTTCAGTTTGGTTAAGTAGACTTTGTGGGTGTTGTGACTCATGGAGGGGATCTATAACTGGCTAGGACCTGAATGGGGGTCTCACCTTCTGTAAGCTGGACCTGGAGTAACTCCATGGAGTTGTCCAGTCTAACTAGATGTGAGATGAATTTTTCTCTAATACAGATTGAAACACTGCTTCCTTTGGTTTTTACATGTTCATTATGTGGTCTAAAGGTGTGGAAGGCATTATAGCCTTGCAGGGATCAGGTACTCTCCGAGGCCTTAAACCAGGTTTCTGTGACCACACAGACATCTACATGCTCTAGTGATAGAAGTGCTTCCAGGGAGTGCAGTTTTTAGTTTAAGCTCCTAGCATTTAACAGCATGACTCTTATTTTGTTCTGACTGGTTAATTTCACTTTGGTAATGTTGTTTTCAAGACCTTGCCTAAAAAAGCCACTATGGGGGAGGCAAGCACCTTTGCTAGCAGCCAAAAGCCTAGGGGTGCCAGGTGAAAACCATCTCTAGCAAAGCAGCGAGGTTTGTTGACCATGGCTTCCCAGGCAGACAGGAACTGGATCCCTTCAGAATGACACCAAAAACTAATCCAATTATTGAAATCAGTCATTTTTGTTTATACTGCAGCATCATTCTAGGTGAGGGTAGTATGCTGCTCAAGGCTAAGGACATATCTGCCTTGGACACATACTCAGAGAGCTCCACCATGTCTCTCTTCATATAGTTCAATGAGATACATTTCAGGTCATTCACACCAACATGAATTATGACAGAGTCATAACAGTACTTGTTGCTGAGAGACCTGAGTGCATGTATGATTTGCCGAATCCTGGCACCGGAGAAGGAGCTGACCGTGACTTTCTCCTTGTTCAGCTTGGTGAGTAGGACATCCGTGTATCTCACTATTGAGTCTCCAATGACAAGAAAACTTGTTTTTTTGATTGTTATGCCTTATGGGCTTGGTGGGGGAGACACTGGTGTTGCTTTGTGTCATTGGTGCTGTGGAGACTGTGTTAGCTGTAGAAGACTTTTGTTTTGGAGGTCTCTGGTGTTTTGGTAAGTTTTTCAAGAGAACTTCCAGACGTGGATTTGTGTGCTTAATGCATAGTATGTGTATAAGTAGTGGTATGTGTATGAGTAGTGGTACCATGTGAATATTAGTGGTGGGTGAGTTGACAACCTTCTCCATGTTACTGTTGTGAGTGAGAGAGAGCATGGATTCTAGACTTTTGGCATAAATACATCTCTCACACTCTGTACTAGACTGGTTATTAGTAAAGAGTTGCCTGTATACACAAGGCAATTGCTGCATTGTATCAAGAGACCCAAGTCAACTAGGTTGGCAGAAGAAACAAGGGTAGCCCAACTGTCCATAATGCTAGTTTGAAGACTGTTGAAATTAGGGGTGGCTTTTCAGAAATAAGCACGGAGGAGCTCAGTAAATGGATATTTCTGCCTGGGTTTTAAGGGAAAATTTGTTGAATTTAATTGTCCAGCTTTGGCACATAATTGCATGCTAGTGCTTGGTGCTGTGCAATGCATAAACAAGCAGAAACCTGCTCAGATGCAAGGCTTAAATACCAGAAGCTAAAACTTGAAAAAAAAAACAAAAAAAAAATTCAAAAGGACTATTGAGGATGCTTATTCCAAGCCCTGGACCAGCCTCCCTTTACCAGTTAGGTGCCAATCAAACACAGTTCCCTCACAAAAGTCCAGATAGGCCCCTTCCAATCCAAAATGGTCTGGAAAATGTGTTCAGAAATAACAAACCACTACAAAATGTTCCAGAAGCAGCAGGCCTGGATCTGGACTATACTACAACCATTAGCTACCCTAGTTTCAGCAGGAAAACTAGAGAATATTTAACACAGCAGAAACATAGCAGTGAGACAATGGAAAATGTTTAAAACAGTAGAAAATCAGCCAGAAGGCCCTAAAGAATGATTAAACAGTTAACAGATCAGTTAATTAAGTACTGCTTGTTGGGAAAAACAGAGCAGGCAAAACAAATAATTTTAAAACAGTGAAAAATACCAATAAATATTTAAACAGTAGAAACAACTAAAAGGTTTGCTAAAAAGTGAAAACAGCAATAAAATTAAATTTTACAGGCACAGTGTAGCAGGCAATTGCAGTATAACAGTGTGGTATAGCACACAGTAAATAAATACAGTATAAAAGTAGGTGCTGGGCAATAAAAAAGTGCAGTGAATAATATAAATAAGCAAAAAAGGAAATAAAAAAAGGCAACTTATGTTTTTTTGCATAATTCATACCGGGAGAAGATTGGGGCATGCACAAGACATAGCACAGGAAAAAAGATCGATATCTGGCAGAAATTGGGTGACCACCTGTCCACAAGAATAAAGACTTAAAGAAGTGTATGGCTGACCAGCTGGCTGAGTGGATAGACCATGTTGTAGCAAGAAGGCCATATAGTAAGTAAAATACTTGGTTTCTTAACCAAGCCGTACTGAAAAAAAACAAAGTTAGCAAGTTTGTATAAATACAGGTATTTGCAAAGACATATCTGTATACCTGAAAATATTACTTGTACCTCTTACAAAATGAATAGGAAATAATGATCATGTTTGTAATCATACAAGCGTGTTTTGAACAAAGAAGAATATCAGTAATGTGTTAACAGATTATAATAATATATATAAATGTCACGAGACTATTAAAATGATAATCTGTATATTTAACTCTGAAATGATGTACTGGATTACAGGGACTAGTAATACTGATTGGATTTATAACATTATCAAATTAAAATTGCAATTAAACATTTACAATTTTGTTATCATTGCAAGAAAAGAGTTATAATAATTACGTTAAATTAAACTAGTTTTGTCTAGGCCATAGAGACATAACTAAAAAATTGCTTAAGAAAGTTTTTTGTTCAAAAGTATTTCTAGCTGCAGCATACCTCTCAACTGTACAGATTTTCACAGAATGTCAAGACTTTTGCCTCACATTTTTGGTCTGTTTCTAATAAAATTGTGGTTTTCTAGCAAATCATTGGCAACTCAATGAGGATTCAAGTCAGAATACAATTACAGGTATTTGCATGCTAATTCAAATCCTGTTATTCTATCAACTTTGTAACTTTGTATAAGAGCAACATTTAAAAATTGCTTCCATTTTTGGGCCTTTGTCCCCTCATTATTTATGGCTTTGTCCAGAATTCTTACTCTAAGTGTTTGAGAGGTATGAACTGCAGGTACAACATGGCTGAAATCTCGCACACCACACACTAGTTAGACAGCAGGTTGGGGTTGCTGTACCAAGAAAGGCCAGCACAAACTTTACTGTGAACAGACTGTTTTACTTCAGTATTACCAATTAAATCTGATACATTTCTGCAGAAAAGGAAATGCCAACTTCCATGAATTGCTACATTTCTGCATTTGTAAATTAGTTATACCACAGCACATTGTTACGTGTATTTTAAAAAACACATTCCACACATATTTCATACTTATTTTCCTCTTGAATGATAGGAAATATTGGCACAGTATTATACTAATTCATAAAGCTATGCATATGCAAGAGAAAATCACAAAACTGGCAGCAACAGCAGTAAGGAATTGAAAGAAAGGTGGAATCTTCTCGTAGGTATAACAAGTGCACAAGAGAACATTTTTGTCTTACTAGTCCATAGTATTTATAAGATACGTTCAATAAAGTATCAAAATCATTAGACTAATGTAAAAATAAAAGAGAAAGAAGCACTATTTTTACCACCGTTTTTTGCATTACTCATAAGGAAAATATTGTTATTGTTTTGCAGATGAAAAAAATGCAGTGGAAGGCTTTACAGTTCAAGCTATTTTTTTTTTACCTGAATCCTTTGTGTAATTACAGAGTATCAAAATGAAAAACCAAACGAAAAAACCAAGAATGAAAAAACACAGCCCAGCAGTTCAGGACCCATAATTAGCAGCTACTTAATCCAACTTATTCCAAACAAGGAAGAATTACTGGCAATGGCCGAAAGGTCTTTGAAACAAACAGTCTTTATTGAAACAAAATGCTCCAAGCGCTTTCACCCGTGTATTATCGGGCTTTTTCAAGGAAAATCACTCAGCAACATTGTGCGCTCCTTTAAATAAATTCATATTGATCACATGTTAAAATCAATTAATTAATTAGTGAATAGTCATTACATCTTAAAGAAAACTAGTATGTGTATCAAAGTATTGCATTTGATTTCAAATTCTCTATTACTTTCATCAAACCATCTTTGAAAAGAGCAGGCAACTGTAACTCATTTGCATAGCCCAAGACTATGAATACCATCCAAAAATCTTTAATCTAGATGCGTATTTGGCAGTCTAGTTAAGCTTTTCCACACATTCATATCAATACTATTGTTGAAATTGGTAGACTGACATGAAAATTATAAGACAGAGGATAACACAGTGGTATAAACTTAGCTTGCTTCAATTAATAATAGCAAACACTGATCACTTTTGTATATAACACTTCATCACAGATAAGTAAAATCAAGTTAATTGCAGATATTAAATGTTTTCCATAGTGATGTTATATACTACACAGCAAATCACCATCATTTAAGTGGCATTTGTGTTAATATAGATATTAAAGAAACATTTTCGGTGAGCTCTATTACTGAACTTGCCTCTAGCAGTGTAATCTAATAACAGTCTTAAGTCACTAACAAACTAATATCCCTTCCTTTCTTACTCAAAATGACATTATAATGTTTGAAAGTTAATTCTTTCTGCTATGGAAAACGTGATTAAATCCCAACTAGGCTGTACTTCAGGAGCTACAACTAATGATTTAAACATGGAAGACTATATAAGGGCTTTTTGATAAGGGTATACTGGTACAAAGGTAAATGGTATTATTAAAGTGGGGAAGTAGCCAAAAAGGAAGAATTTCAAATTATTTTGGCAAAAAGTATTTATTAAGGAACCAAGAACATTTTGAATTCTAAATATAGGCCTGTTATCAAACTTGCATATTTGATGGATACGTAGAAGTTAGAAATATAATATTGAATAACTGGTGATTATTATTGAAAAATAACTTTGTAGCTGCAGTAAGAGTTGATAAATCCTTGTTTACATATAAAAATGAAATGCTAATGAAAGTTTACATCATAAAGACGCAATTAACCAAAAATATTTCCAAAACTTGCATATAGCAATGTGGCAATATGTAGGTATATGGTAAAATTGCACAGTTTATGCATTTTATTAGCCATAGAACATATTTTTAAAGGCTATGCTACAAGTCAAACCAATCGCTATTACCATGGAAAATGTATATTCTGTGCTAGCTTTTATGTAGGTAGGGTTGGAAATCTGGGAGTCCAGAATGCATGAAAATGAAAATGCTATCCGAAGAGAAATACAGATAATGCATCTTTGAAACATTTGTTGATGTATATTGATTTTAATGGGTGTCCAACTTTATAATATATCTTTTAAAATTGCAAAGGAGGAGATAAATATTTACTTATTTTTAGAAATTAAGAAATCTGCACTACTGGAAGCATAATTAGTACTAAGGTTAATATAATATGTTTCTGAAATCCTAATAATGCTACTAATAAATGTAAGCAACTTTTGCAATAGGATGCTTATTTGTTGTGCAGTATGAATTATTTCAATGGGAAAGCATTCCAATATATGATTGACTTGATTATAACTGAAGTACCAGCTATAAAAATATTCACCTTTTACTTTTATTTAATCAATTATATTTTTATGCTGTTTATATTTATTCATAGTTAAGTACTTGCCTTTACATGCCATTTTAGGGCTTTTCAATTTCCCTTTCAAATATAAGAATCAAACCCTGTACCTTGTGATTTTGAGGTAAACAGCTTGAATATTATGCCTACTCACGTTTTTTTTTTCCTTGGCAGGCTACTTTGAAATGTGGTCATTTATACAAATATGAGACAAGCTTATAATATTAGTATAGTTGTTCAAAATTCATTCTTCAGCTGATTGCTGTAATGTGCTCCAACCAGCTTGTGCGACTACTATTATGATGCTATTTTACTACAAAGGTGCATACCCATGCTATGCTAATGTAGTTTATCACTGTTCATGGAGATGATAAACTGCACATCTAACCGCATCCTTATTATCTATACTTTCAGGCAAACCATTCAATACAGACTCATTTAAAATATTATTCCTTCTTATGTGGACTATATATCTATAGTCAATATTATCACCCATACCACAGTGCAAACTATTTAATATAGAAGAAAATAAAATACTATTCAAGTACTTCTTACATCCACATCTTCATGATTAATTACCCATCTTGATGTACTATTACATTAAACACAAATGCATTTTTTGCCTGTCCAGTACTTAATTTTGCAGTATTTTTAATCATAGGCCTCCCAGGTCCTATTTCAGTGACCACTGGGAGAATGGATATCAGTTTTTGACAGGGTGGGGAGACACACACACACACACACACACACACACACACACACACACACACACACACACACATGCAAACAAGCAGTTTGGAAGACCACCAATTTATCCTCTGCATGGATTAAGGATGTGTGTAAAAATCGTAGCACCCCATGAAAACATGAAAACCCATTTGGACACAGGGAGGGCATCCATATTCCTCAGCTGTGAATTGAAACAGGAAACTAAGTGTTGTGAGGTAACAGTGGTAACTGCTGTAAACTGCTTATCTAAATACAGTGAACATCAAAATCATAACTAATTTATCATCAACTTTTAGATTTTCAAATATTTAAAAAGTGTTAATAAAAAAAGAAAAAAAAACAAGAATTTAAAACTGACACTAAATAGTTCAAACTGCAGCTGTTCCATCAGCTTTCAATCCAGAAGGTACAGATGTAATTGTACATCGTTCAGGAGTTGCTGCCCTCTTTAACAGAAACATCTTAAGAATGCTTTTGAAGTTCAATAATGCATTGGTGTGTATAATAAGATTATATAAAAAAAAAAAATATATATATATATATATATATATATATATATATATATATATATATATATATATATCTATAGCTAGATAGATAGATATTTTTTTCTATAAAAAATGAATGTTTTTATCACTAAAAAAAATCCTACCACCACAACACTTTGGTTTACTGACAAGGTTAGTTATATGTTAAATATGAGCTGTTCAATAGTTAATGCAAATAATGCAACTTCAGATCAGCATTTAATCCATTAAGTGTTAAATTGTAATCTTAGGAGTGGGATATATCAGAATCACAGCATATAATTCTCTTAAACACTTCTTAAATATTGTCAAAAGATGATTGAAATACTTCTTCACATACGGATCTGTCAGGCATATCATGCTGACACTGATAATTGATACTGTAATTATTTGTTTTTGAATGGATGGTTGTGTACTTTCTTTTCACAACAGAGGTGCTATGTATATTTTGTATGTATATATACTTTGTGTATTGACACACAAACACACACTCACACCTTTGAGCTATTATAACTCAAAAGGCAAAAGTAATATCCATTAATAAGAGAGATGCCAACACCAAAAATCACTACTCAGTGGGTAAAATAACCCATCCAAATATAATGATGCAATATATTAATCATCATAAGTGTTTGGTGGAAGTCAAATGCAGAGCTTATTTAAGTATGCAAGCATAATATCATAAAATATTTGCAAGCTACCATAAAGTAATGACTAAGGTGTTTCCTAAAGTATTCAAACATCAAGGATTGCACAGTTGTTTCACTCTCAGTATGCATTGCTTTTTTTCTACATGATGATGGTTATATCAATTCATCTCTGAAAAGAGAATAAGATTCTTTTTCACACCATATGTGTATTATACTGGGATTATATAAGGGAGAGAAAATATACATATATTTCTTCTTGGCTTTTTACCCCCACACAACATGGCTTTAGACCAGGCCACAGTACCTCCACAGCCCTACTCTCCTTCCTCGAAATAATCAACAAAGCCCGTGACTCTGGCCACATTGTATCCACTCTTTTCCTTGACCTCTGTAAGGCATTCAACACCATTTCCCACAACCTGCTTCTAACTAAGCTCTTTAAACTTAACTTAAACCCTACCTCTACCCAGTGGTTCTCAAGCTACCTGACAAACAGGCAACAAGCAGTTAAATGGAAAAAAGCTATATCACCTTTCCTTAATACATCCACAGGTGTCCCCCAAAGATCCATTCTAGGGCCTCTATATTCAATATATTCATAAATGATTTCTATCATGCCATCCCTCACGCCAGCCTCATACAATATGCCGATGATTCTACTATAATCTGTCTCTCCCCTTCCCTTAAAACTCTTAATATTCTAAGTCAAGCCGCCTTCTCTGCCACTGTAGAGTGGATGCTTGATAACCATCTAGCCCTCAATGCTACCAAAACAAAACTCATGTTATTCAATACCTCCAAAACCTCCTCCCTAAACACACAATCCTTCATAATAACTAGCAAAAATAATACCACCCTAGAACTTGCCTCAGAAATTAAACGTCTAGGTGTTATTATCGATAATCAGCTAAAATTTGACAAACATCTGCAATCAAATATCAAAAAGACCAACCAAAAACTTGGTATGCTTTACCACCACAAATGCTTTCTCTCACCCACCACCAGGATAATCTTAGCCAACAAATACCTCATCCCATCCCTCTTATATGGTGCATCTATCCCTACCAACCTACAAGCTTCCCTCAAATCAATCCTTCATCCTGTTATAACAAAATATCCAAATTTGCAACAGGTCATAGAGCCTCTACACATCACTGCAATTCCCTTCACCAACTAAATTGGCTAGAACTACCAAACCTCCTCACATATACCCAGCTTATTCAAGTACACAACCTCATTCAGGACCCATCCCTCTGACCCTCCCTTGCATATACTTTTGAAATGCACAAACCCGAGAGACTCTTAAGATCCAATTCCCAAAACCTAATCAAATTACACAAACCAACACGTCCAGCAGGGAATCAACTAATGTCCTTCTCTCTTGCACGCCTCTGGAACTCTCTCCCTTCTTCCAGTCGCATCACCAATAGTCTCCCCTTGTTCAAAACCTCACTGCACTCTCACCTTACTTCACAATGGATATGTTCTTGCTCCCATCCCACCTAACTCTGACTACACTCACTTCCTAATGTGTTTATACTCATTTGCCACCTGTCACTACCTACTAAATTTCATTGTTTTGCAATATATCTCACTGAATTTATTAACTACTACAAACCTACCTCAATTGTAAATACTGTTCTGTATATATATATATATATATATATATATATATATATATATATATATATGTGTGTGTGTGTAAAAAAATGTGTATGTATATATATATATATATATATATATATATATATATATATATGTGTGTGTGTGTGTGTGTGTGTGTGTGTGTGTGTGCGTGTGTGTAAAAAATGTGTATATAGATATATATATATATATATATATATATATATAGATATATATATATATAGATATATATATATATATATATATATATAAATATATATATATATAGATATATATTCCCTTTCTGTCTTATGAAACGTGTACTATTGGACTTCTACTAGTGAACATATGTAAATGAGCAATTACTATGCATTTGTGTACAACTGGATTTATACTATGCAACATATGTAAGTGAGCAACTAATATGTATATACGTCTTATTTGAAATGTATTTCATGGATTTGTGCTTCCTTTCACTATCTATCTGGATTTTGCTGGAGCTTTTCTCCCCAGGACTCCATTGAAAATGGGCCCCAGCAGCCCAATGGACTATCCTAATATCATATTCCTAAGGATGTCAAAGAGTGACTTCAGTACTAACTGATGTAAGTAAGCATAGACAGATAATTGTGGCAATGTGCAAGATGTCGCAATATTCAGATACTGTAAGAGGCAGACATATGACATTTCAGCACGGGAATACAATACATGTGAAGAACATATCCATAATAAATAATCATGGTGTGTGTGTGTGTGTGTGTGTGTGTGTGTGTGTGTATATATATATATATATATAAAATATATATATATATATATATATATATATATATATATATATATATATATATATATATCTTAAATTAAATTATCTTTTCTATCACTGCAAATATGCTAGTATCTTCTTCTATATATACAAATATGAAATAAGTATTACCTGAAGAAGATGAATAAAAGTTTTTGTACTTAAAGTCACAACTAAATGCAGCTAAGGGTCATGGCATTGTTTTCTAAGATTTTTTTCTGAATATCTGAAATAGGCAGAATGATATATGGTGAGACAGAGGCATGTGCTCCTCTGCACTGTAATCTTTTAGGTAAGGAGTATTGTGCCTAGATTGGTAAGGAATCTATTATAATACACTAAGAATGTGGAGACTCAAAAGACAATAAGGTATAACCAAATTGAAAAGAGTATTGAGACCAAGGAACTGTGTGTATGTAGACCATGTTCCAGTAGAAGTGATAGGCTATAAGGGATCTTAAGAGGATGACAACAAAGATTTTGAAGAAGTCATATGGAAAAGCATACTGAAGTACATTTTGCTGATATGTGCTGTCTATATAAAACTGGAGGCAAACCCATCCTGCATCATCTTTGAAGTTTAGTCTCTGGATCCTCTATTTCATCAGTCTGTTTTTCTGAGGTGTCCATTCCTTTTCTTGCAATTTGCCAACCTCCCAGCCAGCTATATAGACAAGGACCTGCCTGACAACTGACCTGTAACCTTAAATTTACTCAGTAAGTTGCTTTATCTCTTCTCTGTACTTAAGCAATATCAGAACATCTCCAATAAGTGAAAAATCCATATTGTGGATTCCCTGAAGGAAGCCAGATTGTTCTCTAATATTGGGAACTGAGTAAAGTTCAGAGGTTAATGTACACCTTACCAGACAGAAGTGCAGCTAGCTCACATCCTTAAGACAGATTTTGTTATACCTGGCATGCACATAGTTCAACCATTGCTGGAGCTACTAAGTATAAGTGGATGAGATGACAACTGGATGCATCTTGAGCTCATCAGCAAACTTTGTCAACCACATTTTTGGCATATTGGCTTAGATGTCTGCAAAATAAATGTCAAACAATAGAAGGCCTTGCACGGATCCCTGTTGCACTCCACTCATTGCAATTTTACATTCAGAGTATACTAGTACTTTTCACAACCTGGGATCTGCTGGATAGCCTGTTTGCAAATCGGTGTACAATATAGGGGTTTAAATCAAGTTTGTCTAATTTTCCAATAATTCCAGTGTGCAGAATAAAATTAAAAGCCTTAGCCAGGTGAAGACAAGCAGTGTGCACAGAGTGATAACTGTCAACACTTTTGCAACACTTTATAAGAAGCTTACTTGTTTCAGGATGCAGGACCACCCCTTTCTGAGATGAAACTGAGGGGTGTATAGTTCATTTAAGTTGTCTATGCCTGCATAAATAAGTTCTTCTATAATACATTCCATGGCCTTGTATATAAGTCTGGAGAGGCTGATTGGCCTATAATCAGCTGGGTCTTGTGGTGGGGGCCCCCTTGTGTAGTGGGGCAATAGATGATGCTCTCCAAGCATCAGGCACAATCTCTGTAGACAGGCAGGGATTGAGCAGCTTAGTTCCAGGCTCAGATAGTGCATAGTTGACATAAGAATGCAACCAGGTATGTGGTCTGGTCCCATGCATGTGTTATTTTTAGCCTTTGACAACGGTTTCTAAGACTTGTTCCAAGGAGGTTTCAGAAGAAACTAAATTTTCAGGGATGCTGTGTACAACAATATGGCAGGTGGAGGTAAAGTTAGCACTACATTGTGTGCTAATATATTGAAAAATCCTTGACACTGTATGCGATTTTATTATAGTTTAGATTACTACATTATTGGACATTATTCCTTAATTTTTTGACATAGATGAATAAAAATTGGTAGTTTCCTTAGGAATCCATGGCAAACTTACATTTATATTCTGCTATATATTTCTAATGGTACTTTATTAAGTTCCTTACTGCCATGTTTCTTTATGGACTTGAGGTAAATTTCTCGCTATGTTTCATTATTTTCCTTCATTTGTTATGCAATTTATTTATAAGGTAGCTCCATCAGAGAGGTTTATTCCTGAATTTACCATTATATGAAAATCAAATTGGTACTGACCTTTCAATTCAATTGTTTAGGTACCGGTAAAAGTCAGAGGTGAATGAACAAGCTGTATTTGTGATGGATTGTTAGGAATTGTGCATATGTTTTCCATAAGCTGAAATAGGTTTGCCCTGGAGAAGTCCCTAAAGATGGTCTCATTTGTTGATGTGGAACTACAACCAGGCCTAACAGAGAAGGAGGCCAGTTTGTTGTCAGATTTAACAAGGGCTGAAAAGATGTAGGATGGGGACAGGCAAGAACTTGCTTGGATAGTACAAAGTCAATGATATTTGTAGTGGACAGTTTTACAATCAGCTTCAGTGCACAGTATTTGCCCTTAAAAGGTTGCACTTGCAAAACTCTCACAGTATTGACTGTATTAATTAATTAATGTGAACTGAATTGCCAATTTGTGATGTATAAAAAGGATAGCCTGGTAGCAGTAATGCAGAAAGTAAGCTCCTTTTTCACACCTTGGATGTGGCCTAGGCCTGAACATAGACAGCAATTTATTTTGTCATTCATAAGATACTTGTATGCAAACAGCCTTTTGATGGACTAGTTATTGTGAGACTAGACTTCATGATGGATATAATCATGGCACTGCTTTGTTTGTTGAAATCCCAGTTAGCTGCAAGTTTTGTTTGTTTTCTGAGGATATGCACAATAAAACTATCAGTGGGATTCAGCAAACTTCCATGTAGGAATAGCTTATTCCTGCACAGAAAGGACCATTCCCATACAGCAAGGCAGCGTGCCATGCATATTCATGAAGGAGCGCTGCTGTGCTGTAATACGGACACGGTTCTGTCTATGAGTACAGAGGGTGTTTCTGAGAGCAGTACCCTCACAATACACATGCCGCCTGCACATCATAATTGCCGTATGGCAATTTAAAAAGAGCGAAAGATCGCCTGTCACACCTCTCAACCCATTAGAGTAAGGAATCTGAAGAAAGGGGTATAATTTTTAAATATTGCTAGTATAAACTTATAAAGTTGATAGAATAACAGGTTTTGCATTAGCATGAATCATCCGAAGGGTATGAACTCTAAAATGCACACCTCCCAACCTGTTAGAGTAAGAAATCTGGAGAAAGGGGACAACTTTTAAATATTGCTAGTACAAACTTAGAAAGTTGATAGAATAACAGGTTTTGAATTAGCATGAATCATCCAAAGGGTATAAAGTCTAAAACATTCACCTCCCAACCCATTAGAGTAAGAAATATGTAGAAAGGGGGACAACTTGTTTTGTTTAACATCTTCACCAATGATCTTTACACCTCATGCAAAGAATCCTCCCTTATTCAGTATGCCGATGACTCCACACTTATATCCATCTCAAATAACATTCCTGAACTACACTCCTTGACCCAACAGGCCCTACTATCCACTGAACAATGGCTTTCTCACAACCTATTGATCCTAAATCCCAAAAAGACCAAACTCCTACTTTTCTTTCACCATTCTCTTTCTCATCACAAAGCCTCTTTTTTTATTACATCTTCTGACAATACAAACATCCAGTCTGACACCCACACAAAACTCCTAGGGGTCATTATCGATGACAAACTCAAGTTCAACCTACACATACTCCGATGTATAAAAAACAAACCAGAAACTAGGTCTGCTATATCGGAACAAAAAATTCCTAACTCCTGAATCTAGACTTACCCTGGGCCAGGCACTCCTCCTCCCCTCCCTCTTATACACCGTCCCAGTTCTTACCAATATTCAGGCCTCCACTCTAAACAAACTGCAACAGACTTACCATAAAATAGCCAGATTCATTACTAACTCCCCATACAACTCACACCACTGCATTTCTTTAAACTCTCTTCAATGGCTTGAACTTCCCCAGTTTCTGCTAACTTATCAATTTCATATGCTACACTCTATTCTTTATAAACCCTCCTTCTGTCCATCTCTATCTTCCTTAGTCTCCATCTACATCCCATCCCGGACCCTCCGTACTTCTAACCAACAATTACTTGATATCTACCACCCAAAAAGGTCAGTAGGCAAACTACTCTACAAACACTCCCTTGCCCATTCTTGGAACAAACTTCCCCTTGACTTACATCCAATCTCCCACACCTCACACTTTAAAAATGAACTAAAAGCTTATTTTCTCAATTCCAGAACCTGCCTTTGCCATGACCATACCTAGTCTTCCTTCCCTTTATGTACCCTCAAAAGGACCATACTTAGTACCTCATTACACCTCTCTCTCCAATGTGTCTACTATGCATTTGCACAATTTTATACAAACAAAAAATGTTTATTGTTCACCTATTGAACTATATCAATATAAAATTGTTACTTAGCTTCTTTTTAATACAACTTTAACTTTACGCATGTAACCCAACATATATGTGAATCATTTTGCTATAACTGCTATTATATCAATATTGTTTAAAATTGTACTTGTTTTAAAATGTATTACTGGAGCTTTTCTTTTCGGGTCTCCACTGAAAATGGGCCACAAGCCCAGCTGGACAAACCCGGTTAACAAATGTCAATAAATAAATAAATATAATTTTTAAATATTGCAAGTGCAAACGTAGAAAGTGGATAGAATAACAGGTTTTGCATTAGCATGAATCATCTGAAGGGTATGAAGTCTAAAACACATACCTCTCAATCTGTTAGAGTAAGAAATCTGGACAAAGCCAAAAATTAAATTAAAAAAATGAAAAGTTTTAATTTTTTTTTTTTATTAGTCTGGAATAAAGTTTAAGTGTAGCTGCATGGGTTTGCCCATTGTGCAGCTATGCATAGCAGCATTTAAACTTTGAAAGAAGTTAAGTAGAACTATACACAGAAAAACACGGTGAAGTTGGAATAGCGTAGTGGTTAGAGCATTCTCGTAGCATACAGTCATGCAGAGTTCGAGCCCCATAACAAGCCATACATTTTCATATGTGAAACACATCCAAAACATATTTTTAATAAATAGTTAGTGAATATATTATGTATATGTTAACCAGGGTAGTGTAGCAGTTGCAAATGTGAGGTGTCACTGAAATTAAAAGTTTAAACAATATTTAGCATATCCAAGCAGATTTGCGCACTGGTAAGCAGGGTTTAGCATCTACCCTATTAAGCAATGGGCAGCCTTGCTAAGTGTGTATGCCCGGCGCTTAGCTTAGCTCAGCAGTTTCAAAACTGTCCAATCACAGTACAGGGTGGGAAATAGCCCTATTTAAACCTTGCAGGTGGGAATACAGCTCATAACTGGCTGTAGATATCCACTGTAGGTAGAATGGCAGGCATTTTTTGAAGACATGCACTTGAGGGCGCAGTGCTGGGGCATACAGAAGTCCAAGGTCATGGTAGGACTCCTCGTAAAAAAACATGAAGTGAGACTGCTGCATGACAATTACAAGGGTTCCCAATACAAATTGAAAGTCTGGGAAAGTCTCGCCCATGATCTCAACAGCGCCACTGGTATCCCTCGGACTGGTGAGCAGGTCTGGCACCACTATGCTGACTTGAAGTGGAGGAAGAGGGAGCTCTTGGAACAGTGGGTCCAAGAAGCAAGACAGAGGGGTGATGACCGAGCAGTGTGTACGTATTCACAGCAATAACTGTTTACCAAAGTCCAGCCTGTGCATGTGATGGATAGGTATGCATATATGTTTCTCTATTTACATTATAGCTCCGGCTGAGCAGATTGAGAACCAGTAAGCCCATGCCAGTAGGTTGCAAAGGCTGCACCGTGAGGTTGGTGATTAACAATTGAGCTTGTACTATGCATACCAAATAAATATAAAGGAGTAGAATGTCACCTGGCATTATTAAAACTGGGTATGGTTTAAACTGTATAAAGCAGACGATATTACAGTAATAGTCTAATATAGGTCATATATTAATAAAATGTAATTGCCTGTGAATAAACCCTGAAATGGTTGTGTTTACTCTGGTATGGTATGATTTGAAATGTGTACTGGTTATGCATAGCACCTATAGCTCTGAAAGCATTAAAAAATCAAGTCTTATCTGACAAAGTTAGAGCCTCTATAACACACGAGATTAACTGATATTACAAATGTCACGCACTAAGATCTGATATTTGAATAGTAATGTTGTGTTAACCACTGTTTTCCACACTGTGCTATGTGAACAGGTATGTAATGTTGTAAATACAAAGTCAGATTGTACAAAAAAGAGAGAATGAGAAAGAAATCATTAAAGGAAAAGCCAGCAATGTCACAATAGCTCCCTGTGGTGAAACACACACTTGTCATATTTTTAGGAGAAACAGCCACGGTTCGAATCCCAGGAGCGGTAGTAAGCAGTATGCATAATTTAAACTAGGATTTTGTGAAAATGTGTAGAAACAGTCAGGTAGTGTTAACAAACATTCTATCTACAGGTCTCCCAGGTAAGATAACTCATAAAGTAGCTATAAGAAGGCTGTAGTTATACTGTGTCCAACACCCGTGGTCCAACCCCAAGGCTGCAAATTACAGCAAGATAAGTACATACACCAAGTGGTCTCCCCCAAGAAATATTTAAAAGTGTCATGCTGTTACAGCTACAGGTCTCTGCTAACAACAACCAGGGTGACTGATAGAAATCAAGGCAGAGTGTGTCAGTAGCACACGCACACACAGTATGAGTGCACATATGTAACCCTGACTATGGGAGTATTGGTAGAAA
Source organism: Protopterus annectens (assembly GCF_019279795.1). NCBI lineage: Eukaryota > Metazoa > Chordata > Ceratodontiformes > Protopteridae > Protopterus > Protopterus annectens. Next base: position 63,826,791 of record NC_056742.1, on the reverse strand, counting down.
CAGTCATGTAGTATTAATAAACATTCCCTCCATAGGTCTTCCAGGTAAGAGAAAGTATAAAGTAGCTATAAGAAGGCTGTAATTATACTGTGTACAAATATACCACTGCCCAACCCAAGGATATAGTTGTTGTAATAATACCTGTAGAGTAATGAGTAGAGCAATGATCATTAAACCTATGACCACTGCATGAACCTACATTTGTTAAACTGACATCTCTCTCTCTCTCTCTCTCTCTCCTACTATATCTTCACCAATAATGTAAACACATAAATGAATGGGTATGTTTTCCACCAAACCTACTGTTGGGACATGTGTCCTGTTGTCCTAAAAACGTTGAAATTTATTCCAATTAATGTTCCCTGTTCAAATACAATCATTGGTGGCCTGTTGCTATCAGTGTATCCTGTATGCTGGTGTAATGCCCACTGTGGTTCCATATACATATGTGTTCTGTTGATATGCAAATGTTCCAAATGTGTTATATTGGGTTAATGGGAATACTCATGCATGCTGTTATAACTAATCCTGGAATGTGTTAACCATTACTAACCAACATATGTTCCAAAACTGCAATACCATAGCACATCAGGGAAGGATAATCCCAGTGGAGCTGCCTCTCCTGCCTCATCTGGCTATGACACTAGATCCCAGGATGTCTGGGACCCACCCCAGGACCTCCTTGTCCGCTGGTCCTGCACCACCTTTGGATGAAACCACTATAGTTGATGGGGCTCACCCCCCCAGGTGTGGGCATGGACAGGATCCTGTCACCTGAAACCAGGTACTGGGTCTGGTGCATATCGTGCTCCGCAAGGAATTTGAAGATCTGCTATGCCAGCTTGAGGGACATGTGGCACATTTAGAAGGGCAGCCTACCCCTCATGGTCAGCCCCCAGCACAGCCACCTTTTGGGCCATGAAGTTGCAGTGGTGACTGCCCGTGGCTGGGGACCTCAGTCCCACTGTATTCATTTGGGGTCTTATGGGCTTCCAATTAGCAAACACCCCTCCTCATCCAAGGTGTTTACCCCCCACATGTGTCATATATTACCCCTGTATGCTGTCTTGCCTGTCTTGTCTGTATTCATACACAACCTACCTCCCCAAATATACCTACTAATCTTCTCCAATATCCCACTCTCACCTTAAAAAAACGGGGGAAATCTGTTCCAAAAAAAAAATTTCAACCCATACACAGATGCCCATTTCAAACACATGTCCACTGGATACATGTAATCTAGTCTAATTGGCTTCACAACACATTATTGTTGTCCTTACCTTTCTCTCAGGGGGTTGAGTGTCTAAATATACCTCCAAATTCAATATATATATGCACAGCTGTTGCTGTTAAAGAAATGGACAGCTATGGACCTTCCCTACACCCGTCCTGCACATCCCTAGCTACTTTGCCTATTGTCTTTCCCTATGAGTGCCCCCTTTTTCACCACTTTCCTGTCACCCCTTTTTTCTTTTCTTTTAAAGAAATTAGCATGGGGGTAAGCAGGAGTAAACAGTTTTAAGCAGTAGTAAGTGGGATTAAGCCTGTTTGTGTGGTGCTAAGCAATGCCTACATAGATGAAGCACTTTTAAGCTGTTTGTAAGCATATTTAACCAGTAATTAGCATTGCTTACCACTGTGCAAACCCACTTACAACTGCTTAAAAGTGCCTTAATCACTCTATCTCCAACAGCACTTGTTCTGCCCAGCAACATAATAATCAGGCCTTGCAAGTCTTGAACCCAGAACCCTACACACCATAGCCACAGCAATTTACCACTAAGCCATCTGAGCTGTAAATATGGCTGATGTTTTCTCAAGCATATCATGCAGCACAGTCATTCAACAGTAGGTAAAATGTATTTCTATATATATATATATATATATATATATATATAGAGAGAGAGAGAGAGAGAGAGTTTCACTTCAGAATCCTGAAATATCAAAATCCTGAACTTCATAATCTGGAAGCCCAAAATCCTGAAAATTCAAAATCCTGAAAACTCAAACTACCATTACACCATCTGAGCCCTACAAAATAGTGATGACATTCCAAACATATCAGTTAGCATAACAACAGGGAAAGGAGTCTGTAGAATCAGTCAAGTAGTCTATATATACATTTATATATGTACAGAGATGCACATATATGGAGAAATATATACATTATATATAAATATATATATATATATATATATATATTTATATATATATACACACACACACACACACACACACACACACACACACACACACACACACACACAGAAAGAGAGATACATCCACATTTATATCCACATATATGCATACATGCATATATATAGAAAGGTAAGGTGAATAAATACATATATATATATATATATATATATATATATATATATATATATATATATATATATGTATATACAGAAATATACAGAAATATATGACAGCTACAAAGGCATGCAATCAGAGGGTCATGCTGCTGTACACTTGAATTCTAAATCTGAAAATGCACTCAGTTGACGTATTCTTTAAAATGTGCAACAATGACATCTGTGCTGTAACAGAGACCTGTTTAAAGGCAGTAGGAAGCACCCCTGGAATAACAGCCTATAATTAATTCCACAGCATTTAAAGAATGTGGGCTGAAGCCCCAAATGTGGTGGTATTTTCATATTCATAAAGGATGCACACACCTCCAGAGTGGTAGACCAACATTATACATTACAGATCTGCAGGTGTAGCTGACATTGGATAAGGCAGTGGTTCAGGTTGTAGCCTGCTATAGATCCCCATACATATCCCAAGACTCACACTCCATGTCCATAAACACCCTGGAGAATATTATCATCCAACTTAACACTATCATACTGGTTTACTTCAACTACCCCACCATTAACTGGGAAAGCTACTCATGTACCGATGCACATGCCTATCACATCGACCTTGTCCTTCCTAACATGGGTGACTGTTGCTCTACACCAATAGTCAACTCCTCCCTTGTTATATCAGAACTCAAATTAATCATCTTTGGAAATCCACAGCCCTCCTGCCCCATCGCACAGGTAACCACCATGAAAAGCCTTTCCAAAGCTAAATATGGCCTCATAAAATCAGAGATGTCTAACCTCACGGCAGCCATGCAAATGGAGACTAGTTGCATGACAGCTGAATCAAATAACAATGCACTATGAACACGTACACAAATGCATGGATACCACCTTACCCAATACAAACAGGACCCTCACCTCCAAAACAAGGAAGTTGATCTGGTGGTCCCCTGCCATAAAGAAACTGTACAACAGAAGGAGGGAACTGATATGGAATAAGGTGAAGTCCCAAGACAGGAAATAAACCCTCATAAAATACTACAAAGTTAGCTGTGAGAACAGAATTGGAGCACATAGTAAAGACAACCACAAGGCCTTATACAGTTATAGAAAGAATCTGCATGGCAATACCAAGATTTGTTCTGTGCTACTAGACAATGGTACCTAATCCACACCAAAGAATCCTGAGAAGACCTGTGTCACACACCAGTTGAGTCCAACTAGATCCGCAAAAGCGGTATTTATTAAGCTCAAAGATGATAGAACACTTTTCGTTAATCCACAATAGTTTAACTTCATCAGATACACACTTCCTTAGAAGCAAGAGTTTAAATAACCCACATGTCACACCACATGGTCTACAATCAAAGGTTGTTGGGTGTGGCAGCTAACACTCTTAAAAGGAACCCTTCCCTCTAAAGCACAAAAGCTAATTTTGTAACACCAAACATAATATCCAGTTTGATAAAACTGTGTCAATGTATGCATATGAATGCATACAAGTGAAAGATTCACTGAATGCGACACACTGCAGTTCAAAAATACAGAAATAAACAATGCATATTTAAAATACCAATAAAATACTTAAAACAAGTACTGTTTTTCAAACAAGCAATTATGTTACTGTTACACTAAAATTTGATATAAGTGCTCACAGATACACACATTTTAACCAAGTCTAAGAAACAAATTGTTAGTATGATTCAATGCCTTTTAAAAAATACCCAAGACAGTACCACTACAACAGCCCCACACAGTTACTGACAGTAGTACCCATTGTTTATCTATTCAAACTTTTCAGTTTTAAAACGCACATGATGGAACTAATTTCATTGATTCCAGGGTAATGGCAAGAATCTAATCTTAACTGCCATAGAAGTTCATAAACTAAGTGAGTCTGGTCCCCCTCTCCCAGCATTCAAAAATTGATCAATAACTGAATAGAAAGTCATGACCTGGATGCTCCATACTGTGTCTTGCTAGGGCATTTTCGATCTTGTTTCAACCTATGCTGTAAATATGCTTGTACACACACTCCCGCAGACTCCTGTCAGTCTTCCCGATGTAAAATGTCAGGCAGCGTGTGCACGTTACCATATAAATAACTTGTTTACTTTGGCAGTTGAATTTGTCTCTGATTTTATATTTCTGATCTCTTATTAAAAAGGACTGTCCAAATGCCATGTATTTGCAATACCTACACATATTACATTTAAACATACCACACCTCGTGGTTGTAATCTTGGTTCGACTCTCCAAGACTTGTTTGAGATTATTGCCTCTTCTGTAGGCAATTCTAGGTGTCTCAGGTAATTTCTGTCTTAGGTAGCTATCCCTCGCAATCAAATCCCAGTTTTTGTGGATGACAGATAAGATATTCACTGCATCCAGGCTATATGTGAATATGAAACTACAAATACTCAACTCCTGTCTTTTAATTATCTCGACATCTGGTTCATGTCCACAAACTTGTTTGTTTAGAATTGGTGGGTAAACACCCCTATCCCTTGTCATCTGTACTTCTTGTATTAAATCTTGAACTAGGTTAGACAGGTACCCCCTCCTCAAGAACATACCCTTCAGAAAATTACATTCATCAATAAAATCCTCATCCCTGGAAACCATTCTTGCAGCTCTAACCAGCTGGCCCTTCACAACAGATTTTTTCTGTGCGAAGTGGTGACAGCTGGTGAACTGCAAGAATGAGTTAGAATATATTTCTTTCCTGAAGATCTTGGCTATGTAGCACTTATTGTGGACATCTTTGATTAAGTCCACATCCAGGTACCCTATCCTATTTTCTGCAAATACTGATGTAAATTTTAAGAAGTCAGTTGTGGAATTTAAATAACTTACAAGTTCCTGGGTGACTAAAGCATCACCCTTTAACACCATAAAGATGTCATCCAGGTATTGTGTATAGTATTGTATTTGATCCTGCTGGCAAGAGTTACCCAATACATATTCCCTTTCCCAGTGTGCCATGACTAAGTTTGTCAGGCTAGCCCCACATGGCAAACCCATGGCTACACCTACTTTTTGTAAAAAGAATTTGTAGTTGAATGTCACAAAATTATATGAAAGAATTAAGTCAAGAAGCTCACTCACCAGTTGAATTTCATCATTTGGTGATGTTTTGCTCAACATCATGGAGACCACCCACTCTATACCCACCTCATGTGGGATAGATGAGTACAAATCCTTGACATCGATGGTTAAAAAATTCAAATTTACACTGAAAGGAATTTGGTTAATACTGTTAAGGAAGGACCATGAATCCTTAGATATTTGGGGTTCTTGTTGCACATATTTCTTTAGAATTTTGTCAACAACTTTGGCACATGCATAGGTAATGCTGCCCCTAGCATCCACTAAGGGTTGCATTGGTGGATTATGGACCTGTTTGTGAACCTTGGGGATTCCAAATAATAATGGAATCCTAGGGGCTGGCATAATCAAGAACTTAAAAACTTCAGTCTCGATTCTTGCTTCGATGAACATGTCATTAATGAATGACCTAATCCTACTGTAAGTGGTATTTAATTCATTCCTTGAAACTTCTAAATAAGTATCCGTTGTTGCAATGCTCATCATTCTATCTATATAGTCGCAATTGTTCATCACTGCTAAGCCACCCCCTTTATCCGGTTGCATAATTCTTATGGGGGTCTGGCATAATCTTTCAAGCATTTGTTTTTGTTCCAAATGTATATTGTAAGCCCATCTATTACCCCCCTTGTTACATTTCCCCATGACGTTACGCAAGTCTAATTCACACATTTGATCAAATAACACTAACGATGGGTGGAGGGGGGATTAAAAGTACTAGGAATATAAAGCTGACTTCTTTCATTGTGTTGCTGACCCATTAAAATGCATAAATTGAGTTTTCTAAGAAACATCTTAAAATCTATCAATGTTTTAGCGACATCAGCTCGTGCAGAAGATACAAAGGTGTACCCCTTAGCTAAAAGTTCTACCAGGTCCGGTGGAAAGTCTATCTCTGGATAGTTAAAAATGTTAAAATCCAAACTGGAATTGTAAATAATGTTACATTGGTTTGTCTCGGCCACTGAGTTGTTATCTAGGTCTGGATTTAATTCCACCTGTTCTTCATCTTGTTCTTTGTCTTCTGTCCCTGGGGTGCTGAATAATTCGAGGCTCTGATCTGAAAATTTGTCATATTAACCAATTGTGGCTGGTGTGGCTGTTTAGTATTATTAGCTATTCATTCACTTCTTTGTAGTGTATCCGGAAGTGAAGCCCTATCACCATTTGATGGTTCACTTACATTCTCTATAACTTCACTGTTGGCCACTTCCTTTTCAACCTGATTACTACAAGCTAAATAACTGCCCTGTGATATTGGTGGTTTGGGGTAAGCTGCCCCATGTTTGTACTCTTTGATGTCATGTTTAAGTTTTTTGATTTTAGTTGAGTTGATTTTACTCAAATATTGGTCAATACTGCTGAAGGTACGCTCATACTCGAAGTTATACCTCTGAAAATCAATGTCATTCTCAATGTCACTGTCCAGCATATTAATTTCATCTGTTAAAATGTTAACCGCTTCTTGATAATGTGTACACATCAGCTCTAAAAGTTCTCAACTACGTCTGTCAAAAAGTTTAAGTAAATCACTGTGAAACCTTGACCCCCTCAACCAGGCCTGTTGGAAATTGCCATTACCTAAGGCCTTTAGGAATTATTTTAAGCCATAAACATTCTTGAAAATAGGCAATTTCTAATTGAATTTTTCTAAATTTAACTAGCTTTTGGTCAAATAAATGCAGTCTTGTTGGCAAATTAGTTCTTACCTCGGTCGGTTGCTCTTGTGGGCTGTTGCTTGACCCCTGGCCAAACCTAAACGATCTACCAATCCATGTTTTAAAGTCAGGAGCTCCAATAAACCTTGGTTGGTTTGGCTGATTTTGAAGTATGTTTCCTGCAGTACTCATTCTAGTGTCATCATTAAGAAATGAACTTTCAGCGTTCACAGTAACCAGCCCACCTGTATTCATGTCTCAGTCTGACCCATCCATTACATCTGTTCTCATTCGTAGTCTACTTGAGCCACCTGGTCCATGCACGGCAACGCTGGAACCAGTGTTACTGCTAGTAATATTATTAGAAATAGGCTGCTCTGCATGTTGATTAGGGAAATGTGCTGCATCAAGTCTTTTAGAAAGATTTTCCACTTTCTGTGATAATAATTCGATTAAAGCTGTTAAATTACCTATGTTCTCAGTCTGGGTTGGTGAAGGTGGTGAACTGAGGCCTGTCTCTGGATCCATGAAAACACAAACAACAAACTGCTGAAAATGAAAGACTGCTAATCCACACCAAAGAATCCTGAGTAGACCTGTGTCACACACCAGTTGAGTCCAACTAAATCCACAATAGCAGTATTTATTAAGCTCAAAAATGATAGAACACTTTTCGTTAATCCACAATTGTTTAACTTCATCAGATACACACTTCCTTAGAAGCAAGAGTTTAAATAACCCACTTGTCACACCACATGGTCTACAACCAAGGGGTGTTGGGTGTGGCAGCTAACACTCCTAAAAGGAACCCTTTCCTCTAAAGCACAAAAGCTAATTCTGAAACACCAAACAGAATATCCAGTTTGATAAAAATGTGTCAATGTATGCATATGAATGCATACAAGTGAAAGATTCACTGAATACGACACACTGCAGTTCAAAAATACAGAAATAAGCAATGCATAGACAATGGTACCTCCCAGACTGAGCCAACAAATAATGCCAGTATACTGGCTGGCATCTTGAGTGCAAACATTACCCTTCACCCCCCCCCCAAAGCACCAATCACAATACCAGTACACCACCAGGCACCCAGTATTACTGCAACACAGGTTAAAACAGCACTGTCCAAGGCCAAGAATACAGGTTCTATGGGACCTGACAATATCCCCGGCTGTGTTCTACATGAACTATAGAGTGACCTGGCACCTTATCTGTGTGCCCTGTTAAAGCACATCCTCACTTCAGGCTTTGCCTCTACTGAACTGTGCAGTGCTACAGTCACCCTTCTCCACCAACGAGGTGTGACTACAGACCCTGGGAAATACTGCCCCAACTGCCTGACAAGTCTATTATGTGAAGCTATGGAATGCATCACCATGCACCTAATAAACAGGGATATGTGAATTTGCAGACTCAGGATCGCACGCAGTTTACTTTTGTGAAGGGTAGGTCATACCTGCTCATTAAACCTGATCAACTTCTTGCTGGCAGTCACCTCAGCTGTGGATGAAGGCAAGGAGACACATACAGCCTACATTGATCTGGCCAAAGCCTTTAATAACATTCTCCACTCACCAAGCTCGGCATCAACCCCTATATCACTAGGTGGGAACAGAGGCACAATCACAGGGGTAGACTGGACATACTGCTGTCATACATTGCAACAGCTGCAGATGTCACTGGGTTTGTTGTAACATCCTTTATGATGAATATGATGTCAGTAATACCAATAGATGTGAGTATTTACTGACTGCATTCCCCAGAGTCCACAACTGATTTACCAAGTACACCATCTGTCTGGTGAACACACAAAACATAACAGGCAGACATGTGGCCAGTCTGTGGACAGCGTGCCAGTGGAGAGGTATGTCAGAGACATATCATTGTGAGTCGTGACATCACACACTAAATGCATGTTCACAACAACCCTGTCAATCTATCAATCCACCATGTGTATAACAGTACTGATGACATAGAATCTGTTCACAAATCTGGGGATATGTCCCCCATGTTGATTGGATGTTTCCACATGTCCTTTCCTGTGACGTATTGCCACTGTATGTGAATCTATAGGCCACCACTTCTGAAATGCCCCTCACACAGGCAAGGAAATGGGGCAAGGCCCACATTAAGGAATGTCCCATATGTCGGAACTAGCAGCAGTGTCCAGGCCCACAGCACAATACAATGTGGGGATGTACATAGTGGAATGGCCACTATCTGAGGATTGAAGTCATCAGGTAATGACAAACACTTGAGTTTAAGACTCTGCATCCTTAAGAATATTCACCATAACAGTAAATGTATCATTCTATGAACTTCCTATGTTTGTAACAGGAATATTTAAAGTCTGTCCCTATTTTCCCACCATCATTTTAGGCATTGTCCAGATATGATGCTCTGAGAGGTTGTGAGGTGAGATCACAGCTCAGGAGCCTGACTCATCCTGGGAAAGGACAGCTCATATATGACAACCACAGGGGTGTCTGTTAAACAGTTGTGACTGTGCCACTGCTAGGCCAGTTAATGGGATGTTTTCCATATCCATGTTGCCTGTGATTATGAGTATGACACATATTTTCCTTGTAAAGCTAAGACATCTATAGAGGGCATGTGCATAGTAAAGTACTGTTGCAGACATGTGTGTTGAACTGCATGTGATATATTGAATTAATAACATTCAACTGTACAGTGTTCTGCCTGACAGTAAGCACATTTGTGACTGATATCTGTAGTCATATACACATATACTTGTGTTATGTCAGCCAAACCACTGGCAGGTCTGTGAGAAATGACATTGTAACATAATAGCCTTCTTATCACTGTTGAACATTTTCCAGGTTATTACAGTGATGTCAATGCCTACTGTGCAATCAGTGTACTAAGTTATGGTGGAGCTATATTAATACAGTATCACTACTGATGCCCACTTTGACACCCATTTATGTGTTCCATTGTCCAGACGTACTGCTGTAACAGGTTGAGATGTATGACTGAGCAGCAAGACTGTAACTACAGTGTGCTATACTAACATACAACAGAAATGTATACCAGGTATCCCCTGAGCACATGTATGTATGCTTATGTTCAGCTGGAAGGCACAAAACTAAATCACATGGGTTTCAAGCATTCAGGTACATAGGTTGTGCATGTTGCATGTGTGTAATATCAGTGTCAGTGCATACAACAGAAATAAATGTGTACAGCTACTGGTTGTTGCAGTGCCCTGACACTGTTATGGCTACTAGAGTAGGCATGATATTCAGCTATTAATCAGAGAAGTCTCCATCTGTGTTATGACCCGCTGTACATGCCTACCACTACCAGCTATATCCACACCTATATACAGTGGATATCACTAGTGTACACACCCCTGTTAGACTGCCAGGTATGTGTGCTCTATGACAATCAGACCGCAGATGATCATTTCATAATGTTTCTCATCTTTATGTGACCCCTAACCTGTACAATTCCATTGAAATACAATCAAAGGTGTTTCTAGGAAGGTGACCAATTATTGCCAAGTGAAGATGTGCCATGATGTTAGAGTCCAGAACAAAACAGATGAATGCTATAACCATCTCAAGAGGTGCATAAACAACATATCAGTTTAAGGGTGTGCACACTCATTCAACTGGCTTATTGTACTGAGTATTATTTCTATATTTTTTCACAGACCTGATTGTTATGTTTTCAATTGAATTGTACAGGTTATAGGTCACACTACAGGTGGGAATAGTTATGAAATAAGTATTGTGGTGTCATGTCCCAATTGCATAAATACCAGGCAGTGTATCAGGGGTGTGTACCCTTTATATCCACTGTAGCTATATGGACACAGCAGTACCTGACCTGTTTATCCAGTGTCCACCAAGGTAGAGTGATCCCCTTTGGTAGACAGCAGCAATACACAAACCACATAATAGGTTGCTACATTGGCTGTACAGCGAAACGTAGGTGCAAGGAACAACTTGGAAGCAGGTCCACCTATATCTGAGCAAGCATGTAAGTTCACAGGTGACTTCCTCTAAGGCTGACTATGACTATGAATTGAACATATCCACACCACCAAAGACAATTGCAACCGTGTCTCCACATATGTTGTAAGTCTCAGATGAAACACAATTCACTCTGTACTTGGGGTAAAGAATACCTCATACACACATGGCATGGATATAGGCAACCTGCATCACACAGGTTAGGTGGGAACATCGCCACCCTGTCCACCCCAGTTGTACAGGGAGATATGCATATCAACCACACTTCTCCCCTCAGCAATGGTGAGCATGTACATATTGCCTACTGATGGCAACAACAGCATATCTCCATAGGGCATAATAACATCAGTGTCTGCCTCCTACATGAACTCAGGCATGTGCTCAGAGCTCCATCACACACCACAGTCAAACACAGACCTGCCACCATCCACACACCATCCACATGGAAGATGCCCACTGTCAACCCTCTACACAGAAATGAATGGAGGAAGAGGATAATACAATCAAGTGTCCAACATTGGGGTGAATAATACAGCTCAGGCACAGGCGTGTAATGCAAGCTGCTATAGCCATGATAGCTTAGAGGGTTTCGATGTAGTCTGGATTCTTTGCAAGTAATGTCCACTGTTGATGTGCCTTTTGACAACCGTATGAAGTCCTGTGACATTTTTCCTGTTTATGTCTTCCAGGTAACATACAGCATGCTCGCCTACCAGCATTCCCTGCTGGAGAAATAGACATCATCACCCAATATGTGATTGGACATTATGCCCTGTTATTTGGACGGAGAGCAGAAGATGTGCGGGAGAGGACTGCCCTGTGGAACAGTGTGATTCATGGGTTAATGATGCCCACCTGCACAGCAGATCTTATGAGCATGTGCAACATCAGGCCACCAACCTCAAATGCCATGCCAGTCAATGGGCTGCTGCTGTAGCAAGGGACCAGCTAGCCACAGGTGGGGGCCCAGCCATCCAGCCCCCACTGACACCCACCGAGGAGCTCCTCACCACACTTGGGCCACATGGCGAACGTACAAGCCATGATGCTGAGGGAAGCATTGTGGAGGTGGATTGCACACACACACTGGATGAGGAGTGTGCAGGTAAGAACCCAGTGGGGATTAGTACACTAATGTATCAGACACACATGCTATTGTATTGTATCTACATGCATGTGTCAGGTCTGATTGCAGTTGTGGATGGGGTTTTCTAATGCACAGAGTTGTACATCTATGGTGAGGACAGGACATTGTGTATTATTGCAGTTAGTACTGTAGATGTGCAGACATGCTGCATCCATCATGTACCAAGGCCACATGTGCGTCTGCTAACAATAACTCCCTCACACAACTACCTAAGACTCTCTGGTCTGCATAACGGACAGCAGCCTGAAGTTGGTGAGTATGACATTGTTCAGTTGTTGCCTGGCAATACCCCAGGCATGTGAAGTGCATGCAATTCACCATGCACACAACCATCAGTAATAGCTATATTGCTTTATGTAATAGCTATATTGCTTGTTGTGCATGTTCACTTGTGCTGGGGTTAACTGTATTGCATCACAGTGGTCACCACTGGGGCCTATCTGATGTGTATTCAACATTCCTGTAGCATACCTCACAACTTGTCAGTGCTAAGACGTCTGGACAGAGGCCAGCAAATTGTGCTGGACAAACGGTCTAAGGTATGGTCATGCGTGACACATTACTGGTATACAGTGGATATAAATTGTGTACACACCCCTCTTAAGATGCAAGGTGTTCCTTTTACATACTAATTAGGACCACAATATGACAGTCCACACCTCTTCCAGCCTTTAATGTGACCAGTAAAAGGTACAGTTCACTTGTTAAACCAAGCATCTGTACTCATGTATTGCACCTACAAGGCAGGCCACCTCTGAGGGTGGCAAACGTCCTATCAGCATGATGTTTCAGTCAGGTAAGATACCTCATGCTGCCATATGGGGCAGCACACTCACTGTGGCTTATTTGGCTATAATATCACAATCATGGGCATTTTTAAGGCACACAGACCACTTCCGACCACATATAGGTTTCAAACATATGGATATTCCATACACATCTGTACAGAGGACTGTACAATTGTTTAACCTGCTGCATGTAAGGCAGACACTGTTACCACACTATATAAATTAATGGCAGTGGGAGGTGATCACCAGCTGTGTATCGTATACACATCAAAATGGTATAAGCCACACATGACATGATCTTCACACACACACACAAACAGTTGCTAACATTAGGATTAGAACTCCTGTCTATCTAGGTATTCCTACTTCAGTGCTACACAGTTATCAGATGCGCCACAGAGTTTATATAGTTCCATCTCTTCCAAAGGTACTTCTAAGGTGGATGACATCAACAGGTCTACTAAATTGGAGTGAAGGGAAGTGTAAAGGGTAGTACACAGGTCATGAGCCAGAAAGGACATGATTCACACACACATACAAACTTGCCAGTATTGGGATTAGAACTCCTGCCTATCTAGGCCTTCCTAGCATCGTGCTATACAGTTATCAGAAGCACCACAGAACTTATAAATTTCCAACTCTTCCAAAGGTACTTCTAAGGTGGATGACATCAACAGGTCTACTAAATTGGAGTGAAGGGAAGTGTAAATGGTAGTATACAGGTTAAAAATGGTATGAGCCAGACAGTACATGATTCATGCACACGTACATACACACATGCAAACTTGCCAGTATTGGGAGTAGAACTCCTGTATATCTAGGTATTTCTACTACAGTGCTACACAGATGTCAGACGCGTCACAGAGATTATACATTTTCCCCTCTTCCAAAGGTACTTCTAAGGTGGATTACATCAACAGGTCTACTAAGTTGGAGTGAAAGGAAATGTAAAGGGTAGCACACAGGTCAAAAATGATATGAACCAGACAGCACAAGATTCACACACTCATACATACATATACGCACACTTGCCAATATTAGAATCAGAACTCCTGCCTATCTAGGTATGTCTACTATGGTGTTTCGCAGTTACCACATGCACTACAGAGCTTACTGAACTTTCACATGGCCAAAGCTGCTGATAACTGTACAACTGTGGTAAAGTATTCTAGGTGGCATACAGTCTACCTTCTGTTCCACCCGTACATCATGCTAGTTCTTTCTGTCTTGCACTTCAACTAACATTATGTCTAGGCACTTCACCAGGTTTTTTTATGAAAAAGTGTGGCACACCTGGGAGATATTAGCAGTACTCGTTCATCACAGATGTAGCCACAGTACTCACTAGTTATGTCCATCCCTCCTGGCATGTTTGAAGGGCAGTTATCTGTGCTTTCACCCATTAACCTGGAGCACTTGCCCATTCTGGGGCACTGTTGCAACTGCTTCATGTACACAGATAACCCTCCCCTCGAAACTCCAAACACTCAGACCTGTGACGGTTACCCATATATCATCCAGTGTGGACATATGCACTCTTCAGCAAAGACTGGACTAGCAGGTCAAGAGGATAAGATCAACACCTGCACCACACCATGTGGAACATATAGCTCCCCATGACATCCACTTTGACAGCCATGACATACAGTGAAAAGACATACACCCACCTTCCCAGAGGCACTCAATGGACATTTATACAAACAGCACAGACTAGAAAGGCAGACACCCACTCAGACACAGCAACATGGTACATGCCAAGGGACACATATTTAACCTACACAGTGTGCCCCCAACCTAAGTTCCTAAGGTTAACCACCTTGCAAAATACAGTGATCATGGGTAACTCAGTACTGAGGCACACACATCCCACTCACTAAGTTGAATATGAAGCAGGTAACAGCCAAATGTCTATCACATGCCAGCATTTAACACATGACACAGCCAGTCATGTCACTCCACAACAGCTATGACTATCACTCCGTATCCATGTGGGTGTGAATGACTTGGGACACACCACCCTGGACTACATGACAGGATACTTGGTTGAACTCTCTGATTATCTCGGTCCAGGCAGGTGTAACAGTAGCCCTGGGCAGTGGACAGCTGTCACCCAGAATGATGCTGAGGTACTATCAACAGATGAATGACTGCAACATTGGCTTACTTGCTATGTGTCATTGCCAGGGGATCCAGAGCCTCTCTGTTTGGGATGATATGATTGACAGAACCCAATGACTTGCCATGGATGTCCTGCATTTGTCACTGCTGGGTTGTCAGGTTTTGGCTAAGTGTCTTGTCACCCCTATGGTGCCTTATTAGGCAGTCTTCCTAATGGTATTACCACAATAACAGCTACACATGTATGCAATCTGAGGGTCATGCTGCTCAACAGTGGACATCTAACTCACAGCAGTCACTGGAGTGGAAGACATGTCTGCTGTAATGGAGAGGTGGTTCACAGCAGCAGACAGCAGACCTGCAGTATCAGGCTATGACACATTCCACAGCTGTCAATCCCTAAACATGGACTACACCTCCACAGGTGGTGTTGTCTCCATATTCATTATGGATAGGAAAACCGCCAGACTAGTATCCCATCATAATGCACTTGGGATACTTCTGTACAACTGCCGTGGGGTAATAGTGCAATCCAGACCATAGCCTGCTATGGGTCTACATTTATGTCCCTAGACTGCCAATGCACATTCCTCCACACCCTGCCATCTATGAGCATCCAATGCAACACTGACATAGTACGAATCTTCATATATCCCTCCATCACCTGGGGAATGTAGCCAAGCACCAGTACAGTGACCCAACACTTCTGGGATTCGTCATTTCCATTGTCCTAGACTAGCTCATACTGACCCCTGGTAGAGGATGCAACAACCTTGACGTGTTGACCACTTAAATATGCGACTGTTGCTCATCTACAGATGTCAATCCCTGCATGGTGAGATTCACTTTCACACAGGGTGTAATCAACATGGAACTCAACATATCAGCCACAACCCCCGCAAAGATAACCACCAGGCAAAACCTCTCCAAAGCTGACATTGCAGCCATGAAAACAGGGGTGGATGTCTTCACTGCACCCATGGCAATGGGAAATAGCTGCATGACTGTGTAATCATACACATAAGCACTGTACAAACAGGTAAATGAATGCATGGTACTAGCCAGAGCCAAAAGAACCCAGACACTGTCCTCCAAACTCTGGGACACAATGTGATGGTCCCCTGCCAGTACTAAAGTGCACATCAGAAGGAGAACATTTTTGCAGGTAAAGATGGTGTCCCATGACTGTTGAACTCCCTTATTAGCTTCAAACACAACTTTGGATCCCTCATGGAATCCCTGACAGGCATCGATGGCAGCAGAAATACAGCAGACACTGACAGTCACAACAGCCTTTGATAGTTACATCAACAACCTCCACAGCATTAAACACAAGTGCTGCGAGTTACTGCACAATGCTAATACCTATCCTGGGACAAGAGATATTGGCCACAATCTTGGCAACGCATTCAGTGCCAGCTTTTCCGCTCTCTGCCTCCACAAGCGAAGTGCTGAGTGAATGTGTTCTCACATGCTGTATCCCATTTCCATTCTAGGCATCTGTGTGTCACCAGGATGAGGCCCTGCAGCAAGGCCATGGGGTATGGCAGTGTGGTAACACATCCAGAATGTCATAGGAAGGGTACAGTATGTGCACGATAATCCCCGGTCTGTAACACACTGATTGCATATACCTCACAGATTATAGGGCTGAGGATTGTACATAGGTATATGTTGATTTCCATCATCTGTAGTAGAATGGAGAATGGTACATGTTCTGGTTTGGACACACCTCCGATTGCTAATAACCACAGCCACAAAGGATATTCATCAACCAAACACACTGGGATTACTATTCACAGACACACACACACACACACACACACACACACACACACACACACACACACACACACACACACACACACATTTGCCAGTACTAAGATCCATAGGTTCATTGCTTCATAGGTGTGTAGTAGGTGAATAGGCCTGAAGGCTGTACAAGGCTAGCCCAAGGGAATAACTTGGCATCAGGCCACATGAAAATAGTCCCCAGTGTGGCTCAGGAGTATAGTCACTGAAGTGGTCCCCAGGGATAGGTTTTATATTCCCCAGCCACTCATCCAGATTTCTATTGTGGGTGGCCAGTGATATGCACTGCTTCCCACGTATGTGATTTATATTCCATAACATGGACAGCGTCTGGGTTGTGCACATGTCCCACATGCATGCTCTTTGAAGTGTGGCAGTGTGCTGGAGGTCTCTGGGACATGTTGTGTGGACAAATTGGTAACTTCTGATGTAGCATTCCTGACTTTGTTTGGTGAGACCTGGCTATGTAACTAAGGTAGTGATTGCACTTACATTGACAGTATGCTACGGGTATTCCTTGGAGTTATTGTCATCTGTCCATACAGGGCATGTGTATAAGGCATGGTATTCCCTTTGTGAGGTACATTTACAGACTCTACAGTTGTTGTAGGTGTCCAGTGGGGGATATGGCAAAAGGGCCACTGTACACATTGATTGGACTACTGAGGGAATGGAACAGGCTGCTGTGTCCTTTTACTTGCTAGATAACACACATTCAGTCAGGAGATGTAACACATCAAAGTACTTTCTAATGTCAGTGGCACTGTTGTGGTCAACAGGCATGTAGTTCACTGCAATCACACCGTGGGTACTATCTGTGAAACAATATGCAGGGAAACTACCAATATAGTGGTTGTTGCCTAGCCAAGTGTGTTTGTGTATGATTCGTGGATGGAGAGTGGTCTCCGAATATTAGAAAGGTTGCTTATATTGTTCACTAATCCATACTGTCATGTAGTCATTGCATATGGCACTAGACATTTAGGGCTGTGGATTGTCTACACCAACCTCTATGGTGTTTGACAAATGTTGGCTTTGTAATGTGGACAATGGGACATGTACTAGGTCCTCAACATAATAATTCAGCAAAACCTGCCCCCCAATGGATTTTGTTATTACACAATCACACCACCCCCCACACAGGATACCGATGACAGATACACACACACATACTTGCCAGTACTGAGTTTCAAACCCCTGCCTAGCTATATATTGCTACTACAGTTTTAGCATTTATCACAACTGCCACGGAGCTTATAGGATGGAAGTTGTCCCAAGGTACTTCTAAGGTGAGGAACATCACCAGCCCTTGTAAATATTGGCATTGGGTGATGTAGTGGGTGAGAGATTCCACAAAATATTTTACCTTACACAGACATTTACCAGGAGTGAGGCTCAAACTATCTTTTTGGACCAATATGTTATGCATTTACCACATGCACCACTGACCTTACATGGCTTAGGGTTGCCAACAGGTAATTCTAAGGTGAATGTTGTCTGCAGGACTGCTAAAGTCAGGCACTGAGATGTGTACCAGGTGTAAATGGGGCCAACATCTTTGAGGTATGGACATATATATGTAGACATATGCACACACACAAACACTTGCCAGGAATGAGATTCAACTCCCTACCTATATAGACATTGCTACTGCATTGTTTCACATTTATCGCACATGCCACAGAGCTTACATATTGGATTGCTGTGCAAAGGTATCTTTGAAGGTGAGTGACATCAGCAGCAGTGCTAAAGGAGGGGAAAGGGAAGTGTTGTAAGTGTGAATGACCACAAAATCAGGTCTCTACAAGGATAGACACACTCTCTCACACAAACACTCACATTTGCCAGGATCAGGACTGGAACTCCTACCTAACTAGTTTGCTACACTATAGTATTGCACAGCTATCACAAGCGCCACGGAGCTTATATATTGGAAAACTGTGCAAAGGTATCTTTGAAGGTGAGTGACATCAGCAGCACTAAAGAAGGGGTAAAGGAAGTTTATTGAGTGTGAATGGCCTCAGCCACATTCATCTAGAAACACACACACACATACACACACACACACACACACACACACACACACACACTCACACACAACTTTACATTTGACAGGACTGAGATTATAATTGCTACATGGATACCTATTTTTACTGTAGTGTTACACAGTTATCACAATCACCACTGAGACTATAGGGCTGAGGGCTAACCAATGGTATTTCTACAGTGAATGACATCAGCACATCATGTGATATAGACCAATGGGATGTGTAGTGGGTGGGACAGGCCACATAATGAGATTCTCTCTGTCGCTGTCTGTCTTTCTCTTCCCCACATCTCAGTGTGTGTATGTTTGGCATATTATATTATGTTGGCCTTAGATATGTGTGAGTATTCCTATTGAATGTGTGTGTGTGTGAAGTGTCAATGGTGTACAATTTGGTGTGTGTGCACAGACAGCTGTGGATAACCGATATTTGTAGTCCACTGTGTTGTGAGACATGGAGTTCATTACTTTAAATGTGGAAGCACGCCCAGTATGACCTTCTATATTGAGTGTGTGCATCCATTCCAGGGATGGTTGGACTCCAGTTCAGGATTTTGTGTGCTACAGCTACACCTAGCAACCTGTTTCTGCAGGATATCTGTAGATAGGTTGCCAATATGGAAACCCAATGGACTTAACATATGGGGAATCTGTAACTACTGCTGTCTGTGCTGCTTGTGTGACATGTTTAGTTGTAGCATAGATTTTCTGACATATGCACTGTTTTACATTGTGATGTGTCATGTCATCAACTACTGACAGTTGTCATTCTTTGCTCACAGTTATTTACTGGGAAATACAAGATGAATGAACTGAGACCAATGTTCTGAGGCATATAGACTATACATTCTGGCACACACTTGCCATTGTGGAGGGGTAGCTACAGACAACAGACTGCTGGTTCTGTGTAAATGGTCCAGCACCTTGTTAGTATGCTGACTGGGGATCCCTTCTTGTGCTTTTCGCAACTGCATGGAATGGCCATATCCTGCTGGGGCCATACCCCTCAGCTGTACAGATACACCCAGGTTATCCAGGGGCAGGACTCATTTATCTGGTCAGTTTACCTTTGCAGTGTAGTTTACAAGCAGTTTTCTGGCTATTCATTCATGGGTTTGCAGTCGGGAGTAGTATAGGCAGACATTAGAGTTTCAGACTTCACACACTCCATGACATCCATGCTTCTACACACCCCCTCTGTTATTTTCTCCTCCACCTAACATTGTGCAAGCAATATCTCAGAGGTATCCCTATAGTTGGGCCTTTATCCTAGTAGTATTTATGGTCTTATCCACAATCCTTGCAGTAGGACATGGGGAGGCATACTACTGGCATTTGTCAACATGGCCTTGCATTTGTTTTCTGTTTACTGTGTTAGGTTGTTAGTTGGGACCCCCTGACATTCCGTACATTGGCACTATGAGTGAGGCATGGGCCTTTGCCAGAGCACTATAGGCAATTTGAGAGTGCTGCAGGCCATCTGTTACTGTATTTCTACATGAGATTAAGGGGGGGGGTGCACACCTGTAGACTTTAACATTTGAAATGACTTTACTTGTATTTCAGTTACTCTGTTGGCTTCCATTTTATATTGTATTGTGACCTATCGTGCAGACAGGAGGCATATCAGTAGAGTACACATGTTACACCTTAATGGCATATAGTTCAGTTTCAGACTTCTTACCCTTCAGAACTAGAATGCAACTGCCAGACCTGGTGTAGTATGTCTGTGTAGGTCCAGTGGGGGGCTGTTCACCATTTTCATCATTTGGGGGCCTTAGCCCAGACTTTCATCATGGTCATCTACAGCTGTCCTGCTGGGTGAGGCTGGTAGTGGATATGTGACCCTTATAGACATCCATGTGTGTGACCTATTGACACCCACGGTTCTTTGGGCAATCACATGTACTGTGGTGGGAGTTGTCACCTTTTGTAGTGCTGCCTAGTATATTGACACCAGTATTTGTTATGAATTTCCTGCTGCCCCATATAGCCATCTACTGCTATTCCATTCAGCCACCCAATTCTCTTGCTTGCTTGCATCCGTATCATACATACAAGTATGAGAACATACTCCATTCAGTAATTGATAGGAAAGGTGACTTACCTTCTTGCTGTGCCAATATTGAGGACAGTGCTGGAGGGCTGACTATGTTGGATGCACATACTACACATCCTATACATGGTAAAGCTCAGGTAGTGTCATGTTTTGCATCCCTTTTACTGTATGTGTGAGTCAGAGAGTGGTATCAGTCCCTGCGCCCCTAAAGTGTTAGTGTCTGTGCTATGTGTTGCCTCTTTGCCAAGGCATGGGCATACTGTGCACATCTCTTTCAGCCTACACGGCAGACTCAGGATGTTCCTTCTTGGAATCCCTCTGTGCCTGTGTGGGCCTTGGCAATGGTGGGGGGTTGTGTGGCCCTGCCCGTTCTCTTCCTGCTGCAGCTGTTTCTGCAGGATCATATTGTGCAGCATGGCACATACTATGAACATTTGTGTACATGTAGCTGGAGACTACTGCAAGGCTCCACCGGATATGTCAAGGCAGCAGAACCATGACTTCAGCATCCCAAACACATGATCTGCAATGATCCTGGTTTGTGTGTGTGCCTCATTATGATGTTCTTGTTCAGGTGTGTGTGCAGTTCTGATGGGTGTCATCAGCCATGGCTCAAGTGCATAGCCAGCCTTCCCCACTAGATGGCCATATGGGATGTCCCCCCCCCCCCGGAAAACACCTTATACAGCTGTGAGTAATGCCTGATGTGGGAGTCATGATAGCTCCCAGGGCTGACAGCACACACATTCATGATAATGCCCTGGGCATCGCACATGACCTGGCAGTTGATGGAGGGGAAGCCCTTGCTGTTTATGTAGACCCTGCCCTGCTCACTGGGTGGTGCTTTGATGTGGATGTGCATGCAGTGTATAGCACCAACTACCTCAGGGTATTCTGCTATATGGTGGAAGAGACGCATATGTCTGGTCAGCGCCTCATGGGCAGTGCGGAAATAAATATAGGCATGTGGTGTCATGGCATCCAGGAACTGGTGGACTACCCTGGATGCTGATGCCTCTGAAACCCCCATGATATCTGCAGTTGGCCTTTGGAATGTACCTGTGGCTAGTATTCTTATGCCTAGACATACCTTGGTATCCACTGGGGTGGGTTCCCCTCTATTAGTTCTGTGTGTGAAGCATGGCAGGCACAGCTCAACGATTTGCTGTAGAATGTCCCTGTCCACCCTATAGTGCTCTACTATGTCCAGCTCATGTAGGCCCCAGTAGGTTACCCTGGGTCTGTACACTCCTCCTCTCTGTGGGTCAGTTGTCAGCATTCTCCTCCTCACCACCCTCACTCTCTAGCACATATTGATGGAATAAAGCAGCAGCAACCTCTAACATTTTTAGTTAATTTTGCCAGTTAAAAATCCCCCATCAGTGTACACCAGTGGTGTAGAGTTTGTGGGGAAAAAACAGTCTGTAGAGTGTTTGCATAGTTTAAATTAGTGTGCAGGGCTGCTGCATGTGTAATTGGCTGATTCTGATACATTCCACCTACCAGCTATGCTAGTTCACCTTGATTGCATTTCTAGTGCTGTTTCCCCTTCCCAGTTCCTCGCTATTTAAGCCCCAAGGCATGCCACGCATACCTAGTGCTGAAATGTAAACAGTGCTGCCATTTCCTTTTTTTTTTTTTTAAATCCCGGTGAGTGGCGCACACACCCGTTTAGGCTGTATACACAGTCCTCAGGCACATCAGACACACCCCCTTTCTTAGCTGTGCTTAGCTAAGGGCAATCACGGGCCAGAGAGCTCCATTGCACATACAGCAAGCATGACACACCCCCTTATGAAGTCATTCAGCTCTTACACTTGCACTGTTGTATTGCTGCACCTACATGGTTAGGTACAAGCTGACACTGAAGAAATTTGTGATTCAGTATAACTCCCCTCATTTGTATACCCCAGTGTGTAAGTCGTTAGTTACTGCACCTAAACGGACCCTTTCCCCTTGACAACCAATGCCCTCTGGTATTGTTTACATTCTGCATGCCATTGACTATAATGGCAAAATGCAGAATTAACTTACAATTGACCAATTGATTTTTTTTTATTTTTGACACTATCCTGTTTGCGTGCCGCTGCCCTAAGCTTAAATGGCCAAGATCGGTCAAAAAAAATGTTTAATTTAAAAAAAACGAAACAGTTTTTTAATGCCAATGGCCTTGTATTTGGCCAGTGGCATGTGTATTTGACTGTAATACATGTTTTCCATGAGCTGTCCTGCCTCCGTTTGTTCAGATGCAGACGTATTCAGTTACTAACTGAATACATTTCTGCTCTGACACTGTTCCTGCACAGAGTCTGGCCAGCTTTGTGAATTGCAAAATCACCAGGTGGTTTGCATCCTGCATGTGATGAATAGTGCAGGCCCGCTCGTGCATGTGAAAATGGCACATACCTGGATTGCAAAGTGGCCATTTTCTGTGCAGAAGCGGCTACACTATTCCTGCATGGAAATCAGCCATTTCTGAATATGGAGGGATTCAGGAAGCCGTATTTTCCATAGAGGAATAGAGTAGGAGCTCCTGCGTGGAAAATGGCCACCGAGCGATTCAGGATAGTGCCGTTTCCACGTACATGAGCGGTCCTACACTGTCCTAGCATGGAAAACTGGCAAATATGCAAATCACCTAATATGCAAATCACCTAATTTGCTGGTGAAAACCATGCAAATGAGGTGATTTTGTGATTCACCAAGCTGCCAGATCTCCATGCTAGAACACTGTCAGTACAGAAATGTATCCAGAAAATAACTGAGTACATTTATGCAACTGACAAAACGGAGACATGACAGCTCATGGAAAAGCATGTATTATGTACATTACACATGCCAATGGCTAAATATAAGGCCATTGGCATTAAAAAGTGATTAATAATTATGAAAATTAAACTTTTTTTTTTTTGGCTGATCTCGGCTGTTTAAGCATAGGGCAGTGGCGAGCAAATGGGATTGTGCCTAAAAAAAAATGAGAAAAGTCAATTTCAAGTTAATTCTCCATTTTGCAATTATAGTCAATGGCATGCAGAATGTAAACAATACCAGGGGGCACTGGTTGTCAAGGGGAAAGGGTCAGTGTTAATGCAGTAACTAATGACCTACACACTGGGGTATGCAAATAAGAGGAGTTATACTGTCAGCTTGTACCTAACTATGTAGGTGCAGCAATACAACAGTGCAAGTGTAAGAGCTGAATGACTTCATAAGAGGGCATGTCATGCTTGCTGTAAGCTCATTGGAGCTCTGTGGCCAAAGGAGGTGTGTCAGATATGTCTGAGCAGTGTGTATATAGCCTAAACAGGTGTACATGCTGTGCACTGGGTTTTAAACAAAAAAAAAAGAGGAAATGGCAGCACTGTTTACATTTGAGCACTGGGTATGCACGGCATGCCTCGGGGCTTAAATAGGGAGGAACTGGGAAGGGGAACAGCAGTAGGAAGGCAATCAAAGAGAACTAACATAGCTGGCAGGTGGAATGTATCAGAATCAGCCAATTACACATGCAGCAGCCCAGCACACAACTGTAAACTATACAAACACCCTACAGACTTTTTCCCACAAACTCTACACCACCGTTGTACACAGACAGTGGATTTTTAACTGGCAAAGAGTGTACAGACCCAGGGTAACCTACCAGGGCCTACATGAGCTGAAGATAGCGGAGCGTTATAGAGTGGACAGGGACTGATATCTCTCTGACTTGCAGAAACAGTAAAAGGGATGCCAAACATGACACTACCTATGCTTTACCATTGAACACAAACACACTAAAACGGCTCACACTTTGAATACCAAAAAGACGACAATGAAGGAATTGTATTTTCTTTATTCATAACATGGATCTCCTCAGAAAAAGGAACTCTCTCCCATTCTTTCCGTTTTACTTTACAGGATATGATGTCATGTTAGTCTCACACTTTTTGTATTCATGCTGATAATCATAGTTGAACAATAAATTTAAAATTCTTTCATTTTTAAATAAAGAATTGGTAATGCACTATGATATAAAATCATCTCTTATTACTCGTACAAAAATAAACAATTATTTATATAAAAAAATTATTATCATTGCATCTGTGTGTTTGTTTACACACAAGAAAATACAACTGTAATCATATTGTTAAAATACGTGATGTTCTAAACAATAAAGGGTGTACATAAATACACTTGATTTGATCATATTACAATTCACTCTCACTCAACACCCTCTCCCTCACACAAACTAACATACATTCCTGGGACAACACACACATGTATATACACCCACATTCATAATCCCACCACAAGAAGAACACATCCCCACACACACACACATATACATATGCAGTGAATTCTATATGAATAATAATTATTATATGTTGTGTATATGTTTTCGCTATACTGATACATATATACACACTAATGAAAATAAAAAATAGAACTTTGAAGGTGAAAATTACACCCTACAAAGTAAAATATACAGGAAACCATGCTTTACAAACCAATACTTACATAAAGAAAGTTTACATCCACAACATATGAAGCGGAATGTCATCAAAGGGCAAATGATAAGATTAAGTAGATTAACTTCAAACAATGATATATATCACACAGAATTGCTCTTATTAAGAAAGTTATTTGTGGAGAGAGGATATTCGTTGGTATTTTTGAAGAAATTAGAGAAAGAAGTGGACAATTTAAGATCAGGTGTAGCTAAACCAATCCTTTTGATTAAAGGGAATGAATTTTTGGCAGATAATGTTACAGATAGTGCAAGTGATTTGGATTCAAAAGAAAGGAATACAATGTTTCCGCTGCCTATGTGTAATGACATGTCATACATTAGGAACGTTATAGAGACAAATTGGACGATCATTTTGGGTAATAGAGAGCTCATGACGGTCTTAGGTACAAAACCTACCTTCACCTATAAAAATACGGTGAATGTGAAAAAGATGTTAGAGTACAAAAGTCACAATAGAGAAACCCAGACTAGAATAGTAAGTAACAAAAAGGGAACTTTTTCATGTAAAGATTGCAAACAGTGTCGATATATTACGAACACGTCCTTTGTGACTTTAAAACATTTGAATAGAACTTTTTGGGCTAGAGAATACAACAATTGTAACAGTGACCATGTGGTTTATTTAGCCACATGTGTCACGTGTGAAAATTATTATGTAGGTAAAACAATAAGATGTCTAAAAAGACGCATTTATGAGCACACTCTGGCCATAAAAAACAAAGATATGAACAATTCCTTGGCAAGGCATGCCTTGGTCTGTACGGACTTTAAAAAGTTCGAATTCTTTGTTTTGGATAGACTTGAAAAAGGAGTGTTAAAGGGTGACATCAATAATAAACTAGAACAGAAAGAAACACTGTGGCAGTTGGTATTAGGCGCTGATACTTCACCTGGATTAAATGATTCAATCAATATCAAATGTTTTCTAATAAATAGATAAAATGTTCTTGTAAAATATACTATTTTAAGAATTTTTTGATGTGATGAACTTCAATGTGATCGTATTTTGGGAGAAAGGTAATTCATAGTAACACTCTATGAAATTTGATCAACGTTAAATTAATGAATAGATAACATTTGATTGAAAGACATTATAATTGATTATTGTTGGATTTATTTAGTTATTTTTTATTTTCTATTTTCTATTTTTTATTTTCATTAGTGTGTATATATGTATCAGTATAGCGAAAACATATACACAACATATAATAATTATTATTCATATAGAATTCACTGCATATGTATATGTGTGTGTGTGTGGGGATGTGTTCTTCTTGTGGTGGGATTATGAATGTGGGTGTATATACATGTGTGTGTTGTCCCAGCGCGCGTGTGTGAGCGTGAATGTATGTTAGTTTGTGTGAGGGAGAGTGGGTGTTGAGTGAGAGTGGAAGTTGTAATATGATCAAATCAAGTGTATTTATGTACACCCTTTATTGTTTAGAACATCACGTATTTTAACAATATGATTACAGTTGTATTTTCTTGTGTGTAAACAAACACACAGATGCAATGATAATAATTTTTTTATATAAATAATTGTTTATTTTTGTACGAGTAATAAGAGATGATTTTATATCATAGTGCATTACCAATTCTTTATTTAAAAATGAAAGAATTTTAAATTTATTGTTCAACTATGATTATCAGCATGAATACAAAAAGTGTGAGACTAACATGACATCATATCCTGTAAAGTATAAAAACGGGAACATGGGAGAGTTCCCGTTTTTCTGAGGAAGTCCATGTTATGAATAAAGTGGAAGAAAATACCTATGCTTTACCATGTTTAGGGAGTGTACTATGCACATCCAACATAGTCAGCCTTCCAACACCGTCCTCAGTACTAGCTCAGCAACAAGGTAAGTCACCCTTTCTATCAATTACTGAATGGAGTAGTATTTTCTCATACTTGTATGTATGATATGGATGCAAGCAAGTAAAAGAATTGGGTGGCTGAATGGGATAGCAGCAGACAGCTATATGGGGCAGCAGGAAATTCATAACAAATGCTGGTGTCAACATACTAGACAGCATTACACAGGGTGACAACTTCCACTGCAGTACATATGATGGCCCAAATAACTGTGGGTGTCAATAGGTCACACACATGGATGTCAGTGAGGGTCACATACCCACCACCAGACTCACCCAGCAGGACAGGTATAGATGACCATAAAGAAAGGTAGGGCTACGGCCCCCAAATGATGGCAGTGGTGAACAGTCCACCACCAGACCGACACAGACATACTAGAACAGATCTGGCAGTTGCATTTTACTCTTGAAGGGTATGAAGTCTGAAACTGAAATATATGCCATTAAGATTTAATATGTGTAGTCTACTGATATGCCTCCTTTCTGCATGATAGGTCACAATACAATATGAAATGAAAGCCAACAGAGTAACCAAAATACCAGTAAAAGTCATTGCAAATGTTTAAAGTCTTCAGGTGTGCACCCCTCCCCCCAACAATCCCATGTAGAAATGCAGTAACATGTAAGTTTGAGGAGTAATATCACTGGAGCATAGATTGCCAGAGCTGTCCCAATCTACATTGTAGCATGTGTGCAATATGCAGGGGTCAATGTGGTACATTTTTTTGTGTGTTAATATTGCCTGAAAGTGGTCAGCATGTGGGCCTGGATGGTTGTGTCTCAGTGGCCTAGGTACAGTACAGTGGATGACAGAGCCATATTCCAACAACTCCAGTGCCAACCACACTGCTTCTCAGCTACACCCATGGCAGCAGTTGTACATACTCACTATCCAGATGTCAATATCTATCACCGTCTGAAAGCTGGACATGCCATGAATGGGGTCCATACATAGAAACAGTACACAGGTGGAAGTAACCTACACAGAATGCACATAAAATAACTGTCAACTGCATACAAGTTTGGAATTATACATAGAGGTTAGCATCACATTAGTTCATAGGTTCATAGGTTCATAGGTTAGAACTAAATAAACTGCTTGCGACGAGCATTTTTCAGCTATTTATCCTTGTGAGACTCGAACCCTGCACCTTGTGTTTGTAAGGCAAACACCTTAACCATTTAGCCACCCTCCCAACCCCCAAGTTGTCTCTCTAGTATGAAATACTGGTAGTTTGGCCAATCACTGACCGACCACAAAAGGCACAGTTATAAAGTAAAGACGGGCTGCCCATGTCCACACACAAGCCATCATAAGGGGAATGTTCCAGGTATATTTGTGAGTCAGGTGCAAGTAATTTCCATATCACACATGCACCCATCTCACCCCACCATCAGTCACAGGTTTACCACAGGTCATATCCTTGCTGGAGGGAATGAGTACAGTATGAACACATCTCTGTATGGGAATACATACATGATGCTGCATGCTGAATATGTGTCCAATGCAGGTGTGTCCCTAGCTGTAAGCAGCAACCCGACCACATCCAGACCTGTGGATCAGTATGAACAGGAAGGACAGACAGGAACACCTCAACCACTCACCACTGTCACCCCAGGGTACTCCACTGGCTTGCAGCCTGGGAATGTATGACTGCCAGAATGCACTGGCCTGCTACAGATGGCCTGCAACACTCTCAAATGGCCTACAGTCCTCTGGCAAAGGCCCATGTCTCACCCATAGTGCCAATGTATGGAATGCCAGGGGGTCCTAACTAACAACCTAACACAGTAAAAATAAAACAAATGCAAGGCCATGTTGACAAATGCCAGTAGCATGCCTCCCCATGTCCTATTGCAAGGATTGTGGGCCAGGCCATAAATACTACTGGGATGAAGGCCCAACTACAGGGATACATCTGAGATATTGCTTACATAATGTTAGGAAGAGGAGAGAATAACAGAGGGGGCTGTGCAGAAGCATGCATGCCATGGAGTGTGTGAAGTCTGAAACTCTAGTATTCATCCATACTACCCCCTGACTGCAAACCCATGAATGAATAGCCACAAAACTGCTTGCAAACAACAACGTGAAGGTAAACTGACCAGATATATGAGTCCTGCCTCTGGATAACCTGGGTGTATCTGTACAGCTGAGAGGTATGGCCCCAGCAGGATATGGCCATTCCATGAAGTTGAGAAAAGCAGAAGAGGCGGATCCCCAGCCAACATACTAATAAAGTGCTGGACCATTTACACAGAACCAGCAGTCTATTGTCTGTAGCTACCCCTCCACAATGGCAGACGTGTGCCAGAATGTGTAGTCTATATGCCAAAGAATATTGGTCTCAGCTGCATTCATCTTGTATTTCCCTGGTAAATAACTGTGAGCAAAGAATGATAACTGCCAGTAGTTGATGACATGATACATCACAGTGTAAAACAGTACATATGTTAGAAAATCTATACTACAATCAACCATGTTACACAAGCAGCACAGACAGCAATAGTTACAGTATCCCCCGTATGTTACACCCATTGTGTCTCCATATTGGCAACCTATCTACAGATGTCCTGTAGAAACAGTTTGCAAGGTGTAGCTGTACCACACAAAATCATGAACTGGAGTCCAACCCTCCCTGGATTGGATGCACACTCAATATAGAAGGTCATACTGGGCATGCTCCTACACTTAGAGAAATGAAGCCCATGTCTGACAAAACATTGGACTATGAAGCCCATGTCTGACAACACAGTGGACTACAGATATTGGTTATTCGCAGCTGTCTGTGCACACACACCAAACTGTACACCATTGATGAGCCAAACAAAAAGATGAAAACTGCACCAAGCTGACACACCAAGTATTTATTATAGAAGTAAAAATTGCAAAAAAGGTGAGCGCTTTCACGACAGTACTTGTCGCTTCATCAGACACATAAATAAAAATAAAACCAGCATTTATAGTATAGCTAAAGGTCAGCTGACAATTAAGGTCACATGTTTGTTAAAACCCATCACAGACTCTAATAAAAGCAGAATACAACATGTATAAAGAATACATATACAAATAAATAAATACTTTGACATCAGTTGTTGAAAGTACTGATAAAAATACCTAGTATACTATTCATAAAAAATCAAGTGTATGTAGGTTTATATATGCACATATAAATTTCATATAATTTCTATATAAAGGATTAGATAAATATGTATAGAAAAAAATAAAAAAATAAAAAAAAATATATATATATATATATATATATATATATATATATATATATATATATATATATATATATATATATATATATTCACTTTACAAAAAACACTTCCCTTCAGAACACGCTCGAGAAGTGTTACACAGCAGGGGAGAGCACAGAGACACCAGAGCCAGGAATGGACAGTACAACAAACGAAGAGAAGACGTACCTAAACACAGGTTTGCTTGTTAATATTTCTTCTTTGACTTTAAGTAAAGAACAAAGTGAACTGTTGAGCAGGGGGCTGTCGTTTATTCCTGCTAAATGAGCAGATTCAGCTGAAATAATGAAAGACCTTAGACTTCTTGGTAGAAGCCTTTCTTTGAGAAATATTTATCCTGATAATAAGGGACAAGATAATTCTAGTAGTTGTGCTTATAGGAAACTGAGTACCTTTATCCCTATAATGCACCCGGGGATAAAAACTTTTATTGATGTATGTGAGACTGGTTTTAGAAACTTGCAAGAACAAGGAACGAAAAAGAGTTTCTGTAACTTATCTGTTTGTGAAAATAGAGCTCTGCAAGAATTAAAAAACATACGCTCTATTGAAGTTAAGCAGGCTGATAAAGGTGGAGGGATAGTTATACTTGATAAAGAACTATATTTACAAAAGGTGAGACTTTTGTTACAAGACACACATACTTATCAATGTATTACCAAAACAATTGTGAATAGTGTTATGAAAAGGTATAATTTCAGATTTTCGATTTATTAATGACTAATCTGATTGATGAGCCACTTTTTAAGTTTTTTAGCACTGACCATCCAGTTATTCCTAGAATATATGGCCTACCTAAGATTCACAAAAATATTGAAACACCTCCCATGAGGCCTATTGTGTCAGGAGCGGGTTGGTGTACAGAACCTCTTTCCAGACACTGTCAGTTAGAAGGTTGTTACACTATACTACGAGATACCAAAAGATTTCTAGAGAGACTGCATGATAGAATTACCACTATAGAAAAAGACTATTCTTTTCTTACTATGGATATAGAGTCATTATTCACATGCATACCCAATGATTGGGGAATAGAGAACGTTAGGGAATTCCTTACGCTAAATAGATGTTATCAAAATGAGCAGATACAACTCATTTGTAATCTTCTCGAAATTATACTAGAAAACATCTTTGTGTTTGAGAATGAGTTTTATCTTCAGAAGGGTGGCATGGCTATGGGCATTGCTTGCACCAATAGCTACGCCAACCTAGCTTTAGTGAGTTGGAAACAACAGATATTACTTTCTGAGACCAACCCATTCCTACATAATATTCTATGGTACGTGCCTTTTGTAGATTATGTTTTTATGTTATGGAAAGGGGAACGTGAATGAACTCACTGATTTTGTCAACTATTTACATACTCAAACCCAATTTCTAAGGTTTACTTACCAGCACTCTAATAGTAATATTGATTTCCTGGATGTGAAAGTTAAGAAATCTGACTTAAATGAGATCAATAGTAGCATCTATAGAAAACCCACTTGAAGGAATGCTCTCCTACATAAAACTAGCATGCACCCTAGACACATTTCAAGAAATGTACTTAAAGGCCAGGTCTATAGGGTGCTGCGGTTACACAATAAGGATGATGAAGCACAAGTAGCCCTAGATAATTTGAAATGTGATTTTCTAGAGAGAGGTTATTCTGAACAGGAGATTGTCTCTACCATAGAACAAGCCTGGCAACAAAGAGGAAATAGATGTAAATCCTACTTAATGAATGGGATACAGGAGGACCATGGTGATGGTCGCACTTTAGATAATAAAGGATTTTGGGTTGTATTCCAATACTAAAGTGACGTTAATGAATACACCAGAATTATTAAGAGTAACTGGCATATTTTGTATGAAGTACCAGGGCTTCTGGACAAAACTGGAAACATTCCGTCTTTTTCCTTTAGAAATAATAAGTCCTTGAAGCAACATCTATGCAATAAAATGGACATACATAGATTTACTCAGTACGCCTACGCACTTTTCCATGTAGACGGTGTTCTGCAATCAAATATTTGTATAGTAGTAGGACATTTATACACCCCATACGAAAATTTACTATTACAAGTTATAACTATGTTGACTGCAGAACTGAAAATATTGTCTATTTCTCATTTTGCCAGAAATGTCACGTGTACTATGTAGGAAAGACTAATAGAATGTTCAAGGATCGGATCCTTGAGCATATTCGAGATATAAATAGTGGTAAGGAAACCAATGCTTTAGCTAACCATGTTAAACAGAATAACTCTACACACATCTTTAAGTTTTTTGCCATTCAGGTAATTCATCCCAATATAAGAGGTGGTGATATAGAAAATTTAACGGAGAGTATTGAGCAGAAATAGATTCTCTCATTAAATGCTGAGAGATATCCTGGACTGAATGATATTTCTTCTCTGAAACCTTTTTTGAAGTCTCGTTGTTTAAAATGCTAATAGCTATAGTTGTTTTTGTGTAGATATGTATATGTATATATGTATATGTATATATATATATATATATATTTTTTTTTCTATACATATTTATCTAATCCTTTATACAGAAATTATATGCAATTTATATGTGCATATATACTCCTACATACACTTGTTTTTTTATGAATAGTATACTAGGTATTTTTATCAGTACTTTCAACAACTGATGTCAAAGTATTTATTTATGTGTATATGTATTCTTTATACATGTTGTATTCTGCTTTTATTAGAGTCTGTGATGAGTTTTAACAAACATGTGACCTTAATTGTCAGCTGACCTTTAGCTATACTATAAATACTGGTTTTATTTTTATTTATGTGTCTGATGAAGCGACAAGTTCTGTCGTGAAAGTACTCACCTTTTTTGCATTTTTTACTTCTATAATAAATACTTGGTGTGTCAGCTTGGTGCAGTTTTCATCTTTTTGTTTGGCTCCTCTAGTATCTGCACCTGCCTTGCTTTAAGCTGTTTGTGTTTTTTAATTTGTACACCATTGATACTTCACACACACACACACACACACACACACACACACACACACACTGGAGAGGAATACTCACACATATCTAAGGTCAGCATAATATAATATTCGAAACATACACAAACAGAGACGTAGGGAAGAGAGAGACAGAAAGCGACAGAGAGAATCCGATTATGAGGCCTTTCTCATCCAGTACAAATCTCATTGGCCTGTATCACATGATGTGCTGATGTCATTCACTGTAAAAATTCCTTTGGTTAACCCTCAGCCCTATAGCCTCAGTGGTGCTCGTGATAACTGTGTAATACTACAGTACAAATAAATATCCATGTAGCAGTTGTAATCTCAGTCCTGTCAAATGTAAAGTGTGTGGTTGTGTGTGTGTGTGTGTGTGTGTGTGTGTGTGTGTGTGTGTGTGTGTGTGTGTGTGTGTGTGTGTGTGTGTGTGTGAGTGTGGCCATTCACACTCACTACACTTCCTTACCCCTCCTTTAGCACTGCTGCTGATGTCACTCACCTTCAACAATCCCTTTGGACAGCTCTCAAACATATAAACTCTGTGGCGGTTGCGATTACTGTGTAATATTATAGTGTGGCAAACTATTTAGGTAGTAGTTCTAATTCTGCTCCTGGCAACTGTGAAAATGCCTGTGTTTGTGTGAGCATGTATGTGTGTTTTTGTAGAGACCTGATTTGGTGTCCATTCACACTTGCTACACTTCCCTTACCCCTCCTTTAGCACTGCTGCTGATGTCACTCACCATCAAAGATATCTTTGGACAGCTCTTTAGCATGTAAGCTCTGTGGCACTTGTGATAGCTGTGTAATGCTATAGTGTCACAAACTAGTTCGATAGTAGTTCAATTCTTGGTCCTGACAACTGTGAAAATGTGTGTGTTTCTGTGAGAGAGTGTGTGTCTTTGTAAAGACATGATTTTGTGTCCATTCACACTTACTAAACTTCCCTTACTCCGTCTTTAGCACTGCTGATGTCACTCACTTTCAAAGATACCTTTGGATAGCTCACCAACATGTAAGCTCCCTGGCACTTGTGATAACTGTGTAATACTATAGTGTAGCAAACTAGTTAGGTAGTAGTTCTAATCATGGTTCTGGCAACTGTGAAAATGTGTGAGAGAGTGTGTGTGTTTTTGTAGAGACCTGATTTTGTGTCCATTCACACTTACTACACAACTTACACCTCATTTAGCACTGCTGCTGATGTCACTCACATTCAAAGATACCTTTGGACAGCTCTCCAACATGTAAGCTCCATGGCACTTGCAATAACTGTGTAATACTATAGTATAGCAAACTAGTTAAGTAGTAGTTCTAATCCTGCAACTGTGAAAATGTGTGTGTTGTTGTAGAGACATGATTTTGAGGCCATTCACACCCACTACACTTCCCTTACTCCTGCTTTAGCACTGCTGCTGATGTCACTCACCTTAGAGGCATGTTTGGACACTGTTCTGCCTATAAGCACTGTGGTGTGCGTGATACATGTGAAACAATGTAGTAACAATAACCACATATGTAGGGATTTGAATCTCATTCATGTTAAGTGTTTGTGTGTGTCTACATATATGTGTCCATACCTTAAAGATGTTGGCCCCATTTACACCCAGTACACTTCTCAGTGCCTGAGTTTAGCAGTCCCACAGATATCATTCACCTTAGAAGTACCTGTTGGCAACCCTTAAACAATGTAAGGTGAGTGGTGTGGGTGGCAGATATGTAACATAAATGTCTGAATACATACTTAGACAGAGGTTTGAACCTAACTCCTGGCAAATTTAAATGTGTGTGTAGGATAAAATATTTTGTGAAATCTCTCACCCACTACATCACCAGTGCCAGTATTTATAAGGCCACACTTCTTGATGCAATAACCTGGTAAAGTGCCAACCCATAGTGCTAGTTGAAGTGCAAGATAGAAAGAAATAGCAGGAAGCAGACTGTCTGCCACCTGTAATACTTAAGCACAGCTGTCCAGTTATCAGCAGCTTTGGCCATGTGAAAGTTCAGTAAGCTCTGTAGTGTGTGTGTGTGTGTGTGTGTGTGTGTGTGTGTGTGTGTGTGTGTGTGTGTGTGTGTGTGTGAGTATGTGTCTGGCTTATACCATTTTTGACTAGTGTGCTAGCCTTCACACTTCCCCTCACCCCATCTAGTAGTCCTGTTGATGTCATCCACCTTAGAAGTACCTTTGGACGAAGTAGAAATGCATCAGCTCTGTGGTGCATCTGATAACTGTGTAGCACTATAGTCACAATAACTAGATAGGTAGGAGTTCTAATTATCCTACTGGCGAGTGTTTGTGTGAGATTCATGTAGTATGTGGATTACACCATTTTTGACCTGTGTACTACCCTTTAAACTTCCCCTCACTCCAATTTAGTAGTCCTGTTGATGTCATCCACCTTAAAAGTACCTTTGGAAGAGGTGGAAATGTATAAGCTCTGTGGCACATCTGACAACTGTGTAGCACTATGGTAAGAATACCTAGGAAGGCAGGAGGTCTAATCCCAATGCTGGCAACTGTTTGTGTGTATTTGTAAGGATCATATCTTGTGTCACTTATACCATTTTGATGTGTATACCTTACATGGCTGGTAACCACCTCCCGATGCCATTATTATATAGTGTGATAACAGCATCTGCTTCACATGCAGCAGGTTAAACCATTGTACTGTCCTCTGTACAGATGTGTCTGGACTATCCATATGTTTGCAACCTATACGTGGTTGGAAGTGGTCTTTGTGCTTTAACAATGCCCATGTATGTGATATTATAGCCAAATAGGCCATAGTGAGTGTACTTACACATATGGCCACATGAGGTATCATACCTGATTGAAACATCATGCTGATACAATATCTGCCACCCTCACAGGTGGACAGCCTTGTAGGTGCAATACATGACTTCAGATGCTTGGTTTTACAAGTGAACTGTTCCTGTTATGGGTCACATTAAAGGCTGGAAGAGGTGTGGACTGACATATTCTGGTCCTAATAAGTATGTAACAGGAACACCTTGCATCTTAACAGGGGTGTGTACACAATTTATATCCACTGTATACCACTAATGTGTCACACATGGCCCTACCATAGGCCGTTTTTCCAGCCCATATTGCTGGCCTCTGTCCAAATGTCTTGGCTCTGACAAGTTGTGAGGTATGCTACAGGAATGTTGAATTCACAACAGACAGGCCCCAGTGATGACCACTGTGATGCAATACAGTTAACCCCAGCACAAGTGAACATGCACAAAAAGCAATATAGCTATTACATAAAGCAATATAGCTATTACTGATGGTTGTGTGCATGGTAAGTTGCATGCCCTTCACATGCTTGGGGTATTGCCAGGCAACAAAAGAACAATGTCATACTCACCAGCATCAGGCTGCATACCCATATGCAGACTAGAGGGTCCTAGGTGGTTGTGAGAGGGAATTATTGCCAGCAGACTCACATGTGGCCTTGGTACAGGATGGATGCAGCATGTCTGCACATCTACAGTACTAACCCCAATAATACACAATGTCCTATCCTCACCATAGATGTGCAACTCTGTGCATTAGAAAACCCCATCCACAACTGCAATCGGACCTGACACATGGATGTCGATACAATACAGATACATGTATGTCTGATACAATAGTGTACTAATTCCCACTGGGCCCTTACCTGCGCAGTCGTGCAGTGTGTGTGTGTGTGTGTGTGTGTGTGTGTGTGTGTGTGTGTGTGTGTGTGTGTGTGTGAGTGTGTGTGTGAGTGTGTGTGTGCAACCCACCTCCACAATGCTTCCCTCAGCTTCATGGCTTATGCATTGGTCGGGTGCCCCACGTTTGGTGAGGAGCTCCTTGGTGGGTGTCAGGGGTCTGGATAGCTGGGCCCCCACCAGTGGCTAGCCATTCCCTCGATACAGCAGCAGCCCATTGACGGGCATGGCAGATGAGGTCAGTTGCATGATGCTGTAC
Organism: Protopterus annectens; assembly: GCF_019279795.1. NCBI lineage: Eukaryota > Metazoa > Chordata > Ceratodontiformes > Protopteridae > Protopterus > Protopterus annectens. The sequence continues at coordinate 63,789,157 of NC_056742.1, read as the reverse complement.
ATGCTCATAAGTTTTGCTATGCAGGCCGGCATCATTTACCCTGTGGACCACACTGTTCCACAGAGCGGTCCTCTCATGTACATCTTCTGCTCACTGTCTGAATAACAGGGCATAATGTCCAATCACATATTGGGTGATGATGTCAGTTTTCCCAACAATGAATGCTGGTAGGTGAGCCCTCTGTATGTTACCTGGAAGACATAAACAGGAAAAAGGTCAAAGGACCTCATATGGTTGTCAAAGTGCACATCAACAGTGGGTATTACTTCCAAATAATCCACACTACAACATAACCCTCCAAGCTATCATGGCTATAGCAGCTTGCATTACACTGCTGGCCCTGTGCTATCTTATTCCCCCCAATGTTGGGCACTTGATTGCATATTCCTCTATTCTCCATTAATTTCTTTGTAGAGGGTTGACAGTGGCCATCTTCCATGTGGATGGTGTGTGCATGGTGGCAGGTCTGTGTTTAACTCTGGTGTGTGATGGAGCTCTGAGCACATGCTTGAGTTCATGCAGGAGGCAGACACTGATGTTATTATGCCCCATGGAGATATGCTGTTGTTGCCATCAGTAGGCAATATGTACATGCTCACCATTGCTGAGGGGAGGAGTATGGTTGATGTGCATATCACCCTGTACAACTGAGGTGAACAGGGTGGTGATCTTTCCTCCTAACCTGTGTAATGCAGTCACCTTGCTTCCAAGTTGTTGCCTGCACCTATGTGTCCCTGTACAGCCAATGTAGCAACCTATTATGTGATTTGTGTATTGCTGCTGTCCACCAAAGGGGATTATTCTACCTTGGTGGAGGCTGGTTATACAGGTCAGGTACTGCTGAGTCCAAGTAGCTACAGTGGATATAATGGGTACACACCCCTGTTACAATGCCTGGTATTTGTGCAATTAGAACATGACACCGCAATAACTCATTTCAAAACAATTCCCACCTGTAATGTGACCTATAGCCTGTACAATTCAATTGAAAACATAACAATCTGGTCTAAGAAAACATATGGAAATAATCAGTAAAATAAGCAAGTTGAATGAGTGTGCACACCCTTAAACTGATATGTTGTATATGCACCTCTTGACATGGTTACAGCAGTCATTCATCTTGCAAAAAACAAAAAACACAATCCAGGGTAAAGTATCACCTCCTAAAAAGTAATATGTATGTCCAAGATGAAAGAGGTAGATACACCAAGACAATCGAAGTCAACCACAATTGTATATCACAGCAACACGAATTTATTGAATAAAAACATTAATGAATTATGTACAAGCATATGAAAAAGTACATATAAAAAGGACTTACATTAACTTGCAAAATGGATTACTAAACTATCGGCAGATAGAGGTCATGGTCTCAATGATAAGATTTCATTGAGACCTTTTCTTGTAGATAGACCATTGAAACACTAGGTTAAATATATACATTGTGAGTGAAGTATTTTTATGATGGTCAGCATTTTTTATATGATGATTAGTTTTTTATGATGATTAGTTTTAATGCAAGTTAATGTAAGTCCTTTTTATATGTACTTTTTCATATGCTTGTACATAATTCATTAATGTTTTTAAAGTGTATAACATTTGTTACATATGTCAGTTTTTTATATATTCTCTATATTTTTTTATATTTACATAGTATCTTACATATGTCCATACGTATTACTTTAAGAGTGCTTTTTTCATACATACACCAATAGTATTGCGTATTATTGATGAGTGCAGATGTATGCTTTGTGATAGGAGGATGTAGGCTATTTAAATGAATGAAAAAATGGTTGTAATTATTAAGTCTGATGAAGCGTCCTGGCAGACGTGAAAGCGCTTACTTTATTCAATAAATTCATGTTGCTGTGATATACAATTGTGGTTGACTTCGATTGTCTTGGTGTATCTACCTCTTTCATCTTGGACAGTCATTCATCTTGGTTTGGACTCTAACATCATGGCACATCTTCACTTGGCAATAGTTGCTCACCTTCCTAGAAACACCTTTGATTGCATTTCAATGGAACTGTACAGGTTAGGGGTCACATAAAGATGAGAAACATTATGAAATGATCTTCTGTGGTCTGATTGTCATACAGCACACAAACCTGGCATTCCAACAAGGGTAAGTACACTTGTGATATCCACTGTATATAGGTATTGACATAGCTGGCAGTGGTAGGCATGGACAGAGGGTCATAACACAGTTGGCGACTTCTCCGATTACTACCTGATAATCATGCCTACTCTAGTACCCATATCAGTGTCAGGGCAATGCAACAACCAGTAGCTGTGCACATTTATGTCTGTTGTATGCACTGACAGTGATATTACACATGTGCAACATGCACAACCTATGTACCTGACTTCTTAAAAAATATGTGATTAGGTTTTTGCCTTCCAGCTGAACATATGCATACATACATGTGCTCAGGGGATACCTGGTATACATTTCTGTTGTATGTTAGTATGGCATACTGTAGTAATAGTCTTGCTGCTCAGTCATACTTCTCAACCTGTTGCAGCAGTACATCTGGACAATGGCACACATAAATGGTTGACAAAAGGGACATCAAAATTAATACTGTATTAATATAGCTGCACCATGCATTAGTACATTGATTGCACAGTAGGCTTTGACATCAGTGTGATAACCTGGAAGATGTCCAACAGTCATGAGTAGGCTATTATGTTACAATGTCATTGCTCACAGACCTGCCAATGGTTTTGCTGACATAACACAGATATATGTGTATGTGACTACAGATATCAGTCAAAAATGTGCTTATTGTCCAGCAGAACACTGTCCAGTTGAATGTTATTAATTCAGTATATCACATGCAGTTCACCCACGTCTGCAACAGTACTTTACTATGCACATGCTCTATATAGGTCTCTTAGCTTTACAAGACAAACATGCATCATACTCATATTCACAGGTAACATGGATATGGACAACATCCCATTAAATGGTCTAGCAATGGCACAGCCACAGCTGTTTGACAGACAGCCCAGTGGTTGTCATATATGAGCTGTCCTTTCCCAGGGTGAGTCAGGCTCCTGAGCAGTGATTCTACCTTGCAACCTGTCAGAGAATCACATCTGGGCAAAACCTAAAATGATGGGGGAATAAATTGAGACAGACTTTAAATATTCCTGTTATAAACATAGGAATATGTAGAATGATACATTTTGAATTACCATGAATATTTTTAAAGATGTGGTCTTAAACTCAACAGTTTGTCATTACTTGATCACTTCAGTACTCAGCTATTTGCCAGAAAAGTACAGATTACAAGAGGAACAGACAAAAATTATGATAGGAAACTCTGGACAGTCTGTAAAGTTCTGTAGAGTTGAGAGGTATGGCTGTGATCTCTACCACTACAGAGAGGGCCAGATGCTATGGCCATAGCAGCTGTTCATCAGGACATTAGTAGAGCAAGTCTTGTTGGGATATATATCCCTCCAAATTATATTTCCCATTATCACAGACCAAGTACTACATTCAATTACATGCTTAAATTTTCCACTTACCTTTTTTTCTTTCTTCAGTATTCCAGTTTATGTTTACTTTTTTGTTCTCTAGCTCTCTCTTTCTCTCTCTCTTTGCACTACAGGGATAGAACTGGTTTGAATAGGTGGCAACATGGCTTTTGTAGGTGATGCTCATGACCAGGTGTTGGCCTGTGCAACTACTGGGGTTCCCCATTTGCTAACTGCATGCAGAGAAGCTGTGTAGTTCTTCCAATAGCCAGTGTCATGGCACACTCCTATAAGTGAGAACTCCATGTGAGCATTGGCCCTTTCCCTTACTTGTGAGGAAGACATCCTGGAGTTGTGTGAGCTACTACCTCTTACAACAAGACTTGTGGAGACAAGCCAACTAAATGATGGAGAAGGTTCTAGACTTAGGGGCAGAATGTGAATATTGCTGTTATATGTTTGGAATACAGTTAGTTTAACAGGGTTTGTCTGCACATGCTACTTCTGCATGGGTTTCAGTCTGACAAAGTTCTGTCTCTGAATAGCTCTCAACTGTTGGGCCATTCACATAATGGCCACAGGTTAGCCTATTATGTTTGATCTGTTCCCCAGACAGGTGTTGTCCTTGGCAAATCAGTAGCATACTCTGGTGATTACATTATGTAAATGGTACCATCCATTTGTTTTTCTGACTTTATATCCCTCAGAAAAGATAGGTTACAACAAATCCTGTAACATCAGCAACTTTCTCAGTGTATAACAGCAATATTTCAAGTATGTCCATGTATTTGGGCCTCTGTCCACCAATTATGTCAGGCTTTGTCCAGATGTCATACAGTAGGAGGTTGATAGGTCTACTGGTCTATCATTATTTAATGCTGTCATTCCTGCTGAGGGGAAAGGCTGGGAAACATGTTGAAGTTTGTACATTCAAGAGGTTGGTGTATAGAGAATGGTCTTAGATGCCCTTGTTACATATTTTATGTGGGGGACAGTAACACATGTTTTAAAACTAGGCTGTTAGAACATGTGAGACATATTACTGATAAGAAATATAACAGCTCTATATCTGCACATTTGAATAAATCTCACCATGAGGACAGTAGTGGGTTTCAAGGTACTGTTTTTGAAAAAGTCTGTTCCTCAGTTTTATGAAGCATTCATAAAAGGACAATTGTTATGTACAGACTCAATGTATTAATATTAACTGTGATACTTTATCCCATAGTGGATTAAATGGGGAGTGTAATTGGAGGCTGTGTATTTAATTATGTAATTAGGTGTTAATTGCTTCTTGTGATTAAAGCATGTATTTCTGGTAATATTTTACTCCCTGAAGGCTTTAGCAAAGACATTAGAGTATAATAAATGTGTGAATTACTGGCTGGTTGCATTTCTCTTTGCTGTATTCAGACATTTTATTTGTTATGCTAAGAGGTTGTTGTATGTATAGCCATTGTGTATGGCCTGTCATGCTTTTGTAGCAGTGTACTTTTCACTTATTTATTTGGACTGTGGGGGGGCAGACGTGAGTGTCATGACCCTTTTGTATCCAGCTGTGCATGCTACTCCAAAAAATGGGTGGTCTATCAGCAGCATATGTTTGTATGGGCATTTTGTGACATGTTTGCATATATATATATATATATATATATATATATATATATATATATATATATATATATATACATTTAAATATATATAGTTATATATATATATATATATATATATATATATATATAATACATATATATGTATGTATATATGTATATGCATATATGTATATATGTATATGCATATGCATATATCTGTATGCATGTATATATATATATATATATATATATATATATATATATATATATATATATATATAAATATTTATAAATACCAATCCTTCCTAATTGCACAGTGTCTCTTCCGTATTGTAAACTGGCTGTAAATAAAGTTATGTTTGAGAAAACATCCCACAGCCATACATCTGAGGTGTCTTACTAGTAAATTGCTTTGACTATGGTGTGCAGCATCCTGGGTTCAAGATCTGCATGGGCTGTTTATTTTGTTGCTGGGCAGAACAAGGACTGTTGGATACAGAGTGATTAAGGCAGTTTTGAGCATCTTTAAGCATGTTTGCACAGGTTTGCTTGACAGTAAGCAGTGCTAACATCCAGTTTAATGAATAAGAGCTTACACCATGTCAGCTTTGCTTACTAGTACGCAAAACTGCTTAGCATTTACATTTAAGCAATGCTGAAACCTGCTAAGCATAGCTCAGCCCTGGTAACCAGTGATTACATTCCAGTCTGATAAAATTGCAGGGTAATGACATCTTTAATACGCTTATTTAATTTCCAGTGCATTACATGCTTCTATGTGCTGTCATAACAGTAGCAAGCGGTGTGACAATACTGTATGGGACACCTGGGTATACATGGGTAGTACTACAATCTTTTCTCTTTGAATTAGTTTCATACGTGGGTAGTATCCAAGGTTATATGAAGTCTCTCTTGCATGTTACACCAGCTACAGTGCATTGATTGACAAAAATAGTTTAAAACATATTGTGTCATTATGTTTGTACTTTTAACAGTGCTTTTCTAAGTAAAAGTAGATTGCAGATTGTAGTACTAGAACCATACAACCCTGCATGCAAAGCTGGGACTCTGAGTACTCACTATCTTCTTCTTGGTGTTTGAACTGTATGTTTTTATGTATCTTCTATTGGATATTGATCTGATATGTTGATATTAATTTTAGACTACTATGTTTTCTGGACATGTCATTGAGGACTGCTGTCATGTAGTAATGGCATACCTTTTAGTTTCAGGCATGTATCTTTCAAGACATTCATCCTAATGCATACCCTGTTGGCTATCTACTTTCTGTCTGTCCTCTGTACAGATGTGCAGATG
>NC_056742.1:63747759-63780259 GCF_019279795.1 Protopterus annectens | reverse complement strand
TCTGAGCCTGCACTGGGGGGGGATGGGCCCCATCCCCTGTGTCGGTTCCACCCAAAGCTGGTGCAGAACCAGTGGATGAGGAGGTTCTAGGCTGGGTCACAGACGTGCTGGGGCCCGGTGCCATGGCCAGATGAGGCAGGAGGGGAGGATCAGCTGGGATCGGCCTTCCCAGATGTGCTATGGTGTTGCAGTTTTAGAACATATGTTGGTTAGTAATGGTAAACACATTCCAGGATTAGTTCTAACAACATGCAAGAGTATTCCCATTAACCCAAAACAACAGATATGGAACATTTGCATAGCAAACAGAACACATGCATATATGGGACAGCAGTGAGCTTTACACTGGCATTCAGGTTACATTGACAGCAACAGGCCACCAATGATAGTATTTGAACATGGAACATTAATTGGGATGCATTTCATCATTTGTAGAACAATAGGACACATGGCCCAACAGTAGATTTGGTGGAAAACATACCCATTTATTTATGTGCTTAGATTATTGGTAAAGATAAGGTGGGAAGGGAGAGAGATGTCAATTAACAAATGTAGATTCTTGCAGTGGTCACAGCTTTAATGATCATTGCTTTAATCGTTACTCTACTGGTATTATTACAACAACCTATGGCCTTGGTGTGGACAGTAGTATGCTTGTACACAGTGTATAATTAAAGCCTTCTTATAGCTACTTTATACCTTCTCTTACCCGGAAGACCTGTGGGGGGAATGTTTGTTAATACTACCTAACTCTTTCCACCCCATATTCACATAGTCAGGGTTACATATGTACACTCATACTGTGTGTGTGTGTGTGTGTGTGTGTGTGTGTGTGTGTGTGTGTGTGTGTGTGTGTGTGTGTGTGTGTGTGTGTGTGTGTGTGTGTGTGTGTGTGTGTGTGTGTGTGTGCGTGTGTGTGCTACTGCTATACTTTGTCTTGATTTCTATCGGTCCCGCTGGTTGTTGGTAGAAGGGACCAGTAGCTTTCACAGCATGACACTTTTGAATATTTCTTGGGTGAGACCACTTGGTGTATGTACTTATCTTGCTGTCATTTGCAGCCTTGGGGTTGGACCATGCGTTTGGGACACAGTATAACTACAGCCTTCTTATAGTTACTTTACACCTTCTCTTACCTGGAAGACCTGTGGACAGAATGTTTGTTAATACTACCTGACTGTTTCTACCCATATTCACATAGTCAGGGTTACATATGTGCACTCATACTGTGTGTGTGAGTGTGTGTGTGTGTGTGTGTGTGTGTGTGTGTGTGTGTGTGTGTGTGTGTGTGTGTGTGTGTGTGTGTGTGTGCACTACTAACATACTTTGCCTTGATTTCTATCGGTCACCCTGGTTGTTGGCAGCAGGGACTGGTAGCTGTGAGAGCATGACACTTTTGAACATTTCTTGGGGGAGACCACTTGGTGTATATACTTATCTTGCTGTCAATTGCAGCATTGGGATTGGACCATGCGTGTGGGACACAGTATAACTACAACCTTCTTATAGCTACTTTCTACCTTCTCTTACCTGGAACACATGGAGAGGGAATGTTTGTTAACACTACCTGACTGTTTCTACACATATTCACAAAATACTAGTTGAAATTATGCATACAGCTTACCACCACTCCCAGGATTCGAACCGTGGCTGTTTCTGCTAAAAATTGAACAAGTGTTTGTTTCATTAGAGGGAGCTATTGAGAAACTGCTGTTTCTTCTTTCAAAGATTTCTGTGTCATTCTCTCTTTATTGTATAATCTGACCTTGTAATTACAACATTCTTATACATACATTACTATACATACCTTTTCACATAGCACAGTGTGGAAAACAGTGCTTAACACAACATTACTATTCAGATATAAGATCCTGGACGTGACATTCTTAATATCAGTTAATCTCGTGACAGAGGCACTAACTTTGTCAGATGAGACTTGATTGTTTAATGCTTTCAGAGCTATAGTTGCTATGTATAACCTGTACACATTTCAATTCATACTACACCAGAGTAAACACAACCAGTCCAGGGTTTTGAATTTTATTGACAGGCAGTTACAGTTTTAATTATATATAACCTATATGAGACTATTACTGTAATATTGTCTGCTTTATTCAGTACAAACCATACCCATTGTTAATACTGCCAGGTGACATTCTACTCCTTTATATTTATTTAGTGTGAATACTGCAAGCTAGATTTTTACTCACCAGCCTCGCGACACAGCCTTTGCAACCTGCTGGCATGGGCTTCTTGGTTTGCAGCCCACTCAGCTGGAGCTGTAAAGAAGATAGAGAAACATTTATGCATACCTATCCATCACATACACAGGCTGGACTTTGGTAAACAGTTATTGATATGAATACTTACACATGCCAGGGACATCACCCCTCTGCCATACTTCTTGGACCCACTGGTCCAAGAGCTCCCTCTTCCTCCACTTCAAGTCAGCATAGTGGTGCCGGACCTGCTCACCAGTCTGAGGGATATCAGTGGCACTGGTGAGGTCATGGGTGAGACTTTCCCACACCTCCTCTTTATATTGGGAGCCCTGGTACTGGTCCTGCAGCAGTCTCACATCAAAGTTTTTAACAAGGAGTCCTACCATGACCTTGGACTCCTGTATGCCCCAGCGCTGCTCCTGAAAGTGCATGCCCTCTCCACCAACTGCCATACTGCCTACAGTGGGGAGCTACTACCAGTTATGAGCTGTATTCCCACTTGCGAGGTTTAAATACAGCCAATTTCATGCCCTTTGCCATGAATAGACAGTTTTGAATATGCTGAGCTAAACTAAGATATGGGCAAACCTGCTTAGCTAAGGTTGGCAGTGCTTAAAGAGGCAGGTTCAGCACTACTTACCAATGGGCAAATCCACTTAGCTGGGCTACTCATTGCTTAGCTTTCATATTTACACAATGCTTACACCCAGTCAGCATAGCTGTGTAATGCTTAGCAGTGCTTATGTTTTATTTTATGGACTATCAACTGTATGGGATTAATTCATCATTCCTGACATGTTATAATTTTGTTTACCTTTCCTGATATTCCCCAATGTGCTTTCATTGCATTTATTCTTGTGTGACTATACTGTATGGGGCACTTGTGTTTATATGGGGGTTTTATAACTTTATTACACTGACACCTCACATCTGGACCTACTGCACTTTTCTGGTTAACAAATATGTGTTATTTACTAACTAATTATTAAAAATAAATTATATACTGCTTTCACATGTAAAATGCTAATTCGCTTTACTGAGATCGAACCAGGAAAGACTACTTGCAAAGCAACCGCTCTAACCACTTCACTATTTCTGCATTGCTATGTCTTGGAATACATACCTATTTAGCTCTTTCTGATGTGTAAGCTAGGCTGAGCAGAGCTGTGCGATGTGTACAGCCACTCAGCTACTCTTAAACTTTATTGCGGACTGAAAAAAAAAATTAAATTGTTGTGTTTTATTTTTGTACTGTAGGGATATGCTCATTGATTTCTGCAACATTATCTGTGGGGGGCTGTGCTTTTACAATGGTGATAACATAACAGGCTTTGCATTTGAGAGGTATGCTCCACGGATACTAACAGTGTCCGTCATACCTCTCAACTGTATAGATTGTCACAGACTGCACAGATATTTGCCTTATATTTTTGGTAAATTTTTCATAGAATTATGACTTTCTGGCAGATTAGTGGCAAGGTATTAGGGACTGTGTTAGGAAATAATGACAGACATTTGGGTTTTACACTTCATACCCTTTGTGTACTTCATGCTAATGCAAAGCCTGCCATTCTATCTACTTTGTATGTTTGTGAGAGCAATATCTCACATTTGTCCATGGCTTTGTCCAGATTACTTGTCTGGTTAACAAGTAATGGTGTCCAAGGGCACTCTCGCTATATTTAGATTGCTGTATGGCAATTATGGGGGGCAGGGGACATGTGTATACTGATAGCAGTGCTCTCAGACACACCCTCTGCATTTGTGCACAGAACGGTGTCCGTATTAGAGCATGGCAGTGCGCCTTCATAAATATGCATGACTCGCTGGCGTGCTGCATGGGAATGGTCCCTTCCATGCAAGAATAAGTTATTCTTGCACAGAAGTTTGCTGACTCCTGGGGACTACGTTAACCTACCTAAAACCTATGCTGGATCACAACACTTTCTCTGTAGTTCCCTGTGTTCACATACCTAAAACCTATGCAGGATCACACTTTCACTGTACTTCCCCATGTTAATGTATCTAAAACCAATCCAAAATGACAACACTTTCTCTGCAAATCCCTGTGTTAATGAGTCTAAAACATGTGCAGGACCACAACACTTTTTCTGCAGTTGCCAGTGTTAACATATCTAAAACCTATGCAGGAACAAAAAAATTTTCTTTGCAGTTCCCTCTGTTAACCTATCTAATACCCAAGCAGGAACACAACACTTTTCCTGCAGTTGCCAATGTTAATGTAGCTAAAACCAATGCAGGAACAGTAAACTTTCTTTGCAGTTCCCACTGTTAACATATATAAAACCTGTGTAAGAATATAACACTTTCTCTGCAGTTCCCAATGTTAACGTATCTAAATTCTTTGTAGGAACACAACACTTTGTCTGCAGTTCCCTCTGCTAAAGTATGTAAAACCTATGCAGGAATGTAACACGCTAATGTATCTAATACCTATGCAAGAACACAACACTTTCTCTGCAGTTCCCCATGCTAACATACTTAAAACCTATGCAGGATCACAACACTTTCTTTGTACTTCCCCATGTTAACATATCTAAAACCTATTCAGGAACACAACACTTTCTCTGCAGTTCCCGTTGTTAATTTATCTAAAACCTATGCAGGCATACAGCACTTTCATTGCAGTTCCCTATGTTAAAATATCTAAAACTTATGCAGTAACACAACATTTTCTCTGCAGCTCCCTAATAGATTTAAGATGTATCCAAGTCTGAAGTCTTCCGACAAACTATAAACTTGTCTCTCCTTCTGGATATATTTGCACTTAATTGCAAGTGCCACAAATTAAACAGCCTACATAAAGACAATCTGACAGAACATTCAGCTCCATAACCAAATTTGATGCTCTCTTGCTCTTTAATTACCTTTCTTCTAATTGTAATCACTGTAATTTTATGATCTTGCAATTTTATCTTTCTCTTCTAAATGAGGTTTGGTAACAAACCAATTTGATCAGGGACATCTTCAGGGGGGTTATATAGAAATAGTAGTGAGGATTAAAATGGTAGGGGAAGTAGATTAGGGGGGAATGAATGGGTTAAATGGGAATGAAGGATAATTGGGAGGAAATGAGGTAAGGCGAGGGGTGGGCTTAATGGGTTTTATGCAAGTGTAACTGGGTAAGGAATCACATTTTGGCATGAACTTGCTAAGACAAGGTACACCCATTATGACCTGAAGGTATTCTGGCAGAAAACAGAAAATATATGCCTTGGGGTAATACTGGTTGGTGGTAGGTGGTCTGTATAAATAACATATATATATATATATATATATATATATATATATATATATATATATATATATATATATATATATATATATATATATATATATATATATATATATATATATATATATATATATATATATATATATACATATATATATATATATATATATATATATATATATATATATATATATATAAATATATATATATATATATATATGTGTGTGTGTGTGTGTGTGTGTGTGTGTGTGTGTGTTTTAATTTTGTAGGGAGTATTTAGTCTGGGTTTGGCTGGGACTTATGGTGTGGTTTGATGGGGGCTCTTGTGGTTCAAGTTTTAGTGCAGTGTGAGGTTCTGGCAGCTTGTTTATTCCCTGTTTTTATTGGGCAGAGCCAGATGTCCTGGTTTCCACAAGTTGTTTGGTGGTTCCTTAAAAATGTTGGCAGTTGAGAGGATTTGATATTTGTGTGGCTCGATTGCCCTTGTTTATGTCATTTTTTTTTTGTAGTCGGCAGCTTCTCGTTGTGTTTTCAGTGGTGGTCTGTATGTTTTCCAGTAAAGTGTTGAGTGGTTTATTGGTGGTGTTGCGACAGCGGAATAGGGGGTTAGCAGGCCCCAACTTGAAGAATGTGTTTAGGAGTCTGGAGCTGCCTGCGAATAATGGTAGTTATTGCACATGCACAGTGAAGTACAAATGGTTGTGAGAGGTTGGTGGGACCGTTTTGAGGCTAAGAAGTGGCCACAGGTATTGGGTACTGTAGCAGCTATGGACACATACCTTTCTACTGTACAGAATTTGCCTCATGTTTTGATTTCTTTTTCATAAAACTGTGGCTTTCTGGCAGGTTAGTGGTGCTTCATTAGAGATTGAAGTTAGGAATTAATGACAAGCATGCAAGTTCAGAGTTTGTACCTGTCAGAAGTTTCATGCTACTGCAAAACCTGTTATTCTATTAACCTGTTAAGTTTGTAAGAGCAATATTAATTTTGAACCTTCGTCCCACTGTTATTAATGGCTTTGTCAGATTTCTTGCTGTGAGAGGTTGAAAAGTATGATGCAACCACATCAGTTAAACATCTAGCCTCAAATGTGTGGTCTGTTCCTCATACAATTTGTGGTCTTTTTACAAATCACTGGATGATTAGAAGATTGAAGTCACTAAATAAAGAAATTCTGTAGAAAATGTTTGCTAGAACAAACACTGTCACTCTAGCTGCGGGAGATGTTTACTCCATACCTCTTAACTGTGCCCATAGGGTGACTGCAGATGAAGGGGAGCATTAATGACATATTTGAGTTCAGATTCAAGTTATTGCTGACATGGGTTCATGCTCAGAGTTGGGTTTGGGGGAGATTTGGTAAACCGTTACTTTTTGGGCTTTCCTGAACACTCTGGAGGGAGACAGTGAAAGCTACCATCTTGCGCATGTTCTTTAAGACACTAACAGTCATGGGGGGACGTGGAGGGGTTGGCGTGCTTTTCTGATTCTGGGAATAAGGGCACCATTCCCCTTTCACCTCATGGATGAAAGATGGGAAGGGGAGGAAGGGAAAGAATAAGAAGAAGAAAAAAGATTGGTAAATATGAGGCGCAGATGGTTGCAGTGTGGAGCCTTTACATTTAATTATTTTGCTCATGTTCTACATATTGTGTTATCACTGTATACAATGCAGATCTGCTAGTATTTGTTTCCTTTTTCCTAAATGTTTAGATTCTTGCTTCTTTGCTTGGATTTGGAGGGAGCTGTGACATGTGGTATCCTATCTCTCGGCCTTTAAGCATTAAACGTCAGACCAAATGGACAGAAAGAGTAGCAATTTTTGGTAGGGAATTTTGATATAGGCTTAGTTTCTATTTATTTTATTTTGCCTTTCTATACTGGCTTTGTCCAATTGTGTTTAGTCATAATACTTGAACAGACATCAAGTAATATGTTTGGGCAGCACCTAGAGTGCAGGATGAGTGGCTGGAGTGCAGTGCATGGTCAGACATGAGGATGTGGGCATTGAGGCCAGTGAATTTGGGTGCTGTTGTTGATGGTCACTCATGGTTATGATTTGTATTTTACCGGCAATGGACTACTTGGGTATTTCTGCTTGTATCGCAGTTCCATGACATGCTAGCAGCGGTACATTCCAGGCTTATGCAGCAGTTTTGGTTTTCCTGTGCTGGGTCAGGTAAGGAGGGAGTTGAACATAGTTTTCACTGAGAATGCATAGCATTGGGCTTTGCACAGGGGAACAGAGCATAGCGTTGTGGACCGCTAAAGGGGGGGAGGGTTGTTTTATCCATGTGTAGATTTTCATGGGCTGCGAGTTTTCTTGTTAAAAGGTGGTCCTCTGTGCATGTGTGACTTTTATTTTGCTTGTTTATAATGTTAGTGAGTTTGATCTAGGTATGTTTCTTTAATTTATGACGTGAATCACAAGAGGCTTAGAGTAACTACAATGAAAATATACAAGGATATTTTAATCAGAAATTATTTTCCAAGGTGAGAGGAAATGAGATTATTTGAGGAAGACTCACCCAGACTCCAGATGATTGTGAAATTTCATGTACAGTGGGATGAACTCGAGGACTGTTCCCCAGGTCTAAAAACTGTGAAAGTTGAAGGGGGGGCGGGTTCCATTGAGCTCTCCTAGGTGGTGGAGAGTCATCCTAAGGCACCACATACTTTGAATGGGTTATGAATTTCATGTGTTCTCATACTGCTCATCTAAATGTATCTGATTTTGACTCAAATTTTAATTCTGTGCATGAGGAGCAGGCAACAACTTAGAATGTGTGAGAAAATGTGTTGCATTATACCTAATCAGCAGCAATGACCATCACAAGTGGGCAGTACTGTAGCATATTTATAGAAATGGTGTACTGTAATACCTAAGTAATTCAATTTCTTCTGAATGTTTCATAACCTCATTATTTTAGGTGCTAAGTGGCTAATGGGATGAAGACTACCATGGTCAAGTAAATGCTAATTACTTTGGTGTCTTTATGCGGCTAACTAAAAGAACATACTGAAAAGAATTTGACAATTTTAGTCATCAGTGCTGCTCTTTAAAGTCATATTTGAGTTATAAAATGAGAGTTGTTTGTCATTTTGAAAGCACCCTAAAATGGTGGACATTGAGTTGTAGCATTTATCTCAGTTTGGCTGTTTGCCAATGTAGGACAATCCCACAATTTGTTTAATAAATGATTTTGTGTTGGGTAGTATGCGTCTTGTCAGTGCGGATTTTTGCAGAAATCTCCAGAGTTGTGCTTCTTGCTTTGGTCTGTTTCCTGGAGTTGTGGTTTTAGTTAATTTCATGGCAAGCTGTTGGACTGCAGTTTGGAAAAGGTGACAGACATGGGAGGGGTAGCGTTTATCTCAGTTTGGCTGTGTGCCAATGTAGGGCAAGCTCACCATGTGTTTAATAAATGATTTTGTGTTGGGTAGTATGCATCTTGTCAGTGCGGATTTTTGTGGATGTGTTCAGAGTTGCGCTTCTTGCTTTGGTCTCTTTCCTGGAGTTGTGGTTTTAGTTAATTTCATGGCAAGCTGTTGGACTGCAGTTTGAAAATGGTGACAAACATGGGAGGTAAGACAGTGGACCCTTCCAGGCCCCTTGCTCTATCTAAGGTCCCTTCAGCCATGGCAATCTAGCTGTGGTGTTATCATTTGGGATTTCCCCTGCATTTGGGGAAATGGTGGCAGACAGTGGGGTTTCAGAATGATTATCATATGGTAGGTTTCAGGCTGCTGGTGCACTGTTAACTCATCAGACTCTTAGGGGGTAGGGTGTTTTTGCAAGCTGGTGGGTCAGCAATTCTGTAAGCGTGATGGTTCTTGTGAGGTGTGGTTAGTTGTTGCAGCTCACAGCATGTGCTTCAAGGGTGATTTGAGTTGGAGGTGGGGATATAGATATTGCCGCTCATGCTGTTATATTAATGTGCATGTTTGAAGGAGCACATCATGCCGGAATTGACTTGTGACCTGCCCTTATATGTCTGGTCTGTTTTTCATGTAAATGGTGGTTTTATGGCAAATTTGTGCAACCCATTACAGACTGAAGTTAAGAAATAGCAGCATACATGGAGTTTCAGACTTTATACCATTCAAAATTCATGCAAATCCAAATGTTGGTAAGAGCAATATTTAAACATTTTATTTAAAATTGCCCTTGTCTTTGGCCTTGGTCTTATTTTTCCTTATGGCTTTGTCCAGTCTCTCTATTTCAGAGGATTTACATTTGTCTTTTTCTTTACAGATGGTGGTGCTGTGATGGGTGTTTCAGCTGAAGCAGCGATACCCAGTGAGGTCACAGATAGTGGAAGCACAGAGTTCATATCAGCCAATGGTCTGAAGAAAGTGGTCTCATCAGGTGGGGAAGTGCAGAGTGGGCATTGGTTCGTGACCTGAAGGCAGTGAGGCTTGAAGGGTGATGGAGGTTGTTGCAGTGGATGTCCCAGTCACTGGAGTGATGCTCAATGAGGTCACATATGGGAAAGCACAGAGGGAGCAACTGTTAGTGGCCTGAAGAAGGTGGATTTCAAAGGTAATGGATTCTGCTGGATTGGATGTTCTGGTTGCCGGAGTGGTGCACAATGAGGTCACAGGTAATCTTTCTTTATTTGGTGTTCATTAAGGCATGTCAGTGTTGGTACAGTTTGGGGTAGTGTAGGGCCAGTGTGGAGGAGGCATGTTGGGGCAGGGTAAAGCAGGGTTGGGGTTGATTTATTGGGAGTCTGGGGTTCCCACAGGTGGGATGGAGTTACAACAGTCATAGGATCATAGAAAGTTACTAGGCTAATGGCTCTAGGGCACTTATAAGCTAGCCAAGTTAAACCCTTAATTTCACATGCACTAGCTATTCCCCTTGTCCAAGAGGAACATAGGTGGAACCCTTGGGGTGAATTTATGGTTACCCATTCAATTGTTCAAACTGTGTTTGAAGAGGGCCAATGAGGTGTTCTGTTTGACATGAAGTGACAGTTTGTTCCAAAGGTGTGATATCTTCTGAGAGAGAAATATGTCCCTCAATTCAGGTTCTACTAATGTCACATTCCAGATTAAGCTCTTTAGAGCAAATAAAACGTGTACCATTTGACTTGTGCTTTGGGCTAATAAGAGGTGGCTCGGTATATGTATGACTTAAAAGTAGGTAGGATTTGATGGAGCATTGTAGGCATGCTGGTGTTTTGGGGAATATGTGAGAAACTGGGTACTTCATTGGCTAAGCAAGGCGGTGTTTAGGATTGCTGCAGCAGTTTCTGCTACTTTTTATAAGGAAGGATTATGGTGGGGCATTACCTGATTGGGTAAATTTGTGCAGCGGATGCCTGAGGGAAGGAGTTGGTGGGAAAGATTTAGTTATTTGTTACACGGTAATGCAGTTCATTTGGTCAAGGAGGAGTTAGCTGTGAGTAGTATAGTTGCATGAGTAACAAGGCTATGTGAACATACTAAATCTAGTCAGTGGTTCATTGGTTTGAAGGGTTGGGGTAGGTCTATTAGTGTGAAGATTGACAGACATTCACTATTGTCAAGATAGGTTTAGTTGTCAGGGTTGGAGTTGGTTATGGGAGGTTTATTGGGCTACTGTTCAAGTGGCATTTATTTTATGGAAGTACTGAAGTCATTCTGAAGGTGGTTTGTTGGGCAGCAAATAGTATGATAGTCATTAAATGTTGTCTTGTTTGTAAGGAATAGCAGGTGTGATGGCAAGATTGCTATTAAATTGATTTTGGAAAGGAGATCTCATTTGGGTCATTATTATATACATTGGACAGTAAACTAGGGCTGCAATTAGGCATGATGGTATGCAATTGTCCTTGTGTGGTTTTGCTTGTCATTGGGTTTAGTGTTCTGGTGGTACATTTGGTAGGTAATGACCTGGGAATCATTATGAAGCTACTATTGGTAGTTATGATAAGTGATAATTTAGTTAATATACAGAGGTTATGCCAGGTTATGGTTATTACTTTAGCACTGGAGAGGGATCATTGGTTTAATTTCAGCTTTTTAGGCAATTGGCTGCTTTGGGTATTTATATGATAGGGATTTGTGAGGTGATGACAGTAATCTATTTTGGTTTAGATACGATGTAGTACACTGAATGATGTTTTGCTTAACCCCTTTTAGGGGCGGTTAGGTTGTTGGACATTTTGGTAGGAGGAAGGGGTAACAGCCTGGTCAGGCTGGTGGGTGGAGAAGAGGGGCAGGCTTGCACTTTTCTGTTCCCCCTCTGATTTTTGATGTACATTTCAATGAGTTGAGAAAGTAAAGTGAGCAGTTGGATGCTACTTGATAAGTTAAATAAGTGAGCGGAGTTCAAAATGCTGCTTATTTGCTTGGATGTTTAACTCAATAAGTGGTAAATGAAGTAAGCAATAGGATGCTGCTTTGTAAGTAAAATAAGAGAACAGAAGTAAATCAGGGTGAGCAAGGTCATACTGCCCTAGTCAACAGCTATATGGATGTTTATCCTGTGATTAATATCAGCTATACTATATTTATGTTGTGATTAATAAATAATATTGGTTAATGAAGTTATGTTTATGGAAGTTTAATAAATGTCATCAAACAACATTTGGTGTGATAAGTGTTTACTGAATGGGAACAGGACAAATGAGGTTTGGTAACAAACCAATTTGTCCAGGGACATCTTTTTTTTTTGGGGGGGGGTTAGATAGAAACAGTAGCGGGGATTAATAGGGTAGGGGAAGTAGAGTGGGGGGATGAAAGGGTTAATTGGGAATGAAGGATGATTGGGAGGAAATGAGGTAAGGGTAGGGAGGAGCTTAATGGGGTTTATGGAAGTGTAACTGGGTAAGGAATCACATTTTAGCATGACCTTGCTACCCAACACCCCTCCCTCTTTTGGGGAACAGTGGGGGATTGTGGTTATTTTGTAAGAGTGGGTAGGGCAGAGAAGAAGGGCAAGATTACCCTCTTCTGTTCCCCCTCTGGTGGATGTTCATTTCAATGAGTCGGGAAAGGAAAGGGAGTGTTTGGATGCTGCTTGATAAGTAAAATAAGTGAGCAGAGGTAAGGACGCTGCTTATGTAGTTGGATGTTTAATTCAATAAGTGGTAGAGGAAGTGAGCAATGGGATGCTCCTTCATAAGTAAAATAAGCGAAAGGCGGTAAGGATTCTACTTATTGGGTCAGGGTGAGCGACCTCACACTGCCCTAGTTAACAGTTATATGGATGCTTATCCTGCAATTAATATCAGCTATACTATGTTTATGTTGTGATTAATAAATAATATTGTTAATTTAGTTATGTTTATGGACGTCTAATAAAGCTCGTCAAACGTCATTCAGTGTGATGTCTGTTTATTGAAGGGGACTGGGACAATAATCATTGATTCAGTTTCATGTAACTACTTCATGTAACACATTTTTTAATCTGGAAAGTAGGTAAAAATTTCTATTCAATTAGTCCTATTCAAGTTGCACTTCTACAGGTCCCACTTACTTAAACAGTCACTGCCACTAAACTTTTTGACGGCCATTGTCACTAAACTTTTTGACACAGTACCAGTTATATTACTTACAGACCATAATTCCTTTTCACTGAAACAAGTCCACTAGTTTCTCTCTAATGTTCATTTCCTTATTGTGGCTATAATAGAAAACAATATTTTATTTTAAGCACTTGCATGTCCCTCTGCTCAGAAACCAAATTATTTTATTAACCACCAGGCATTCAGCTGAATCTATCCATGAATATATTAACCAACACATTTAAATGT
This sequence comes from Protopterus annectens, assembly GCF_019279795.1. Classification (NCBI taxonomy): domain Eukaryota; kingdom Metazoa; phylum Chordata; order Ceratodontiformes; family Protopteridae; genus Protopterus; species Protopterus annectens. The sequence goes on along the minus strand of NC_056742.1, from coordinate 63,767,038 downwards.
ATTTATTTATTGACTGATTGTTTGCTATTGCAGTATCTATGTTAATCCATTGTGCTTTTGCTGAGGTAACCCACCCAGCACTGGAACATCCAATAGCTGATTATTGTATTCCATGTTGATATAGATCTTGTCATTATCACTTGTTAAATTTTTCATTTGCCATCTTTTAAATCATCTAAAAAACACTTCCTTAACTTGGTCAATGCATTCCTCTTAACTGCCCAGATTTTCACAGAATGTCCAGATTTTTGCCTCATATTTTTGGTGTGTCTCACATAAAATCTGTGGATTTCTAGCAAATCATTGGGATGATCTGAGGATTCAAGTCACTAAATAATGACATACATTTGAGTTTCAGAAATTATATATTCTCCAGAAAAATACATGACAAGACAAATCCTGTTATTCTATCAACTTTCTAAGTTTATAAGAGTAATATTTAAAATCTGTCGCTATTTTAGGCCTTTGGCCCCTCATTGTGTCAGGCTTTGTCCAAGCTTTGTCCAGATTTCTTGTGCTAAGAGGATAAGAGGTATGGGTCAATGACTTATCTGTCAAAAGGAAAAGATTCTACAACTTTAATTAGAGCATCAATCCTATCACTTTTAATACCACAATGGGAGCAGTCAATTGCTGCTTTTATTTCTAGTCTAGTTTTTCCACTTTTAAAATGTTGGTACTGCAGTATCAGAATGTCAAAAGCAACTGAAAATATTGTGGCATGTAATATTTAATTAAGCTCAGCTATTCACAAAATATATAATATATGTACATTTTAAGTTTCAAGAAACTGTATCATTAATGCTTCCACAAAGTTGGACATTGGCATTAAAATAAATGAAGCCTTGGTATTCTGAAGCTGTTATAACTCTGCTATATAACTTTTATGCTTCCATATAATAGAAAAGATTCTCACTCAGCAATGGTCACTGGCTGATATATCCAAAACCAACAGTGAAACACTCAACAGCAAAGAGAAAGGGGAAAGGGTAGGATTTGTTTCATATGTGTAAACTTTGGTGCACAAAGGTATTTCAGCTGTCTAAACAATACTGGGTATTAATATGTACCCTATAATATCAGTCTATGTGATAGCAGACTGTTGACTCAAAGTGTTTCTTTATTTACATCAGGACTACAACTCAGACAAAGATAAAGAAGAAATGAATTATCAGGAAAGCTATAATAATGATCAGGAAAATCATCTGCATATGGTTAACCAATTTGGTTCATTTGTACAAGTTTTCCTTACAAATGAACATTCTTTACCCAAATTGCGAAATATCAAAATGCATTAAGGACAGAAGCTTTCCCATTTTCTGCCTTCATTAACTATATCAATGAGATAAAGACAAGGCAAACTCATTTTATATATTATGTGCATGTCTGTAAAGGTCTTCAATATGTATGTGTTAAATAATTCATGAAGCAAAATTTAAATAGTTGTTGTCTTATTGTAATTAACATATGTTTCATCCAAACAGACGTTTATAAATATGAAACCAGATAACAGTAAATCTGGGGGAATACTAGCCACAATTCTTTATCAGATTCAATAATACTGCATTTTATTCCCACATTTTAGATGTGCACACTCTGTCAATTTAACAAAATCAGTCACGCCATCGGACATGTCCAAATTATATGACTTTAATAAAGATAGTAAGTGCAACAGACGTGGATTGCTTTTTAACTAAAAAATAATTTATAGATGTTTTGGTACTGATACTAATCAACCAGCAGTGAATGACACCCTGATTAAGGTAACAATGATAGCTAAAACAAAGCTACATATTACTTAGTGGTCCTTAGGGTGCAAAAACTGCTTCTCTGGTGGGATAATTATATGGTGGCAATAAAGTTAATACTTTTTCCCAGAGTTGGAGGAACGCCCATGGTAAGTCAGAGCAAGACAATATGAGGTACTGTATTTTTTAATTTCTCCAGCTCTTTTGGGTTTCTAATAGCATGATGGGAATGGACCCCATTCCTAAGTCAAATTATAATTAAAATTCATGAAATTAAGATTGTTTCAATCTTTTGATGTAAGGCAGATTTGCAGAACTTGAAATGTGCCCAGTAAGGACTCCTTCTGCAATTCATATGGACTTACATGTATCAGTAACATTTCTAAGTATGATTGTAAAATCTTTTTTATAGGACTTATTGCTTCTACTGCTATTAGAAATGTCCCTTCTTCCACATTGTCCTCATTCCTGCATGCAAATCCTGGTATTTTATGACTTTGTTTTTCTCTGTATGTAAGAAACTGTAGTTACTAGCTGTAGCAATTTCATTAATCAGTGCTACTTTTGTCTTCTTTTCATGGACTACTATATCTGGTTTTCTCACATCTATTTTTTTAAACTGCTGTTAATGTGTGACCCATGTGATATAAACCATCATTTTTCTAGTTGTGGCTCATTTTTCCAATATTGTTCAACTACTTCTATATTATATTGTTTGTACAATTCCTAATGCAACAGTCTTGCCACGTTATTATGCCTTTCAGTATACAGCCCTTCTGCCATTACAACCAGCAACACGATGTACAACTGTTGCCAATTCTGTTTTACAAAGCCTGCATTTGTATTTTTCTCCCACATGCTCAATGGACTTTGTAAACTGACATCTATGTAGTCCATTACCTCAGGCCACCAATGTTAACCTTTCATCTTTTAGTTTGCATTCATCTCTCCTTAACCATTCCTGCATTAGATCCTGATCAATATGAGGTTGTTCCAAGAGATTCTGTACTTGCAACTATATTTATGCATTTTCCACATTTCTTGCCTTCTCATCTGATCCTTCACCTCATATTCTTTCTTTTTTGTTTTTTGGCACGTTCAGTTGATGCCTGATTTTTTTTATCTACTTCTAGTTTGATTTCCATTCCAGCCTGATACGTATATGCTTCTGCTAAACTAAGTAGAGAAGTTATCTTTGGCTTATTCACTTCATGTTTTAAAATTTTCACTATGAGTCTTGTGAGGTCAGCAGATATGTATGCAGTCCTACAATTGCAAATCTATACATGTAATCAATTTTGAGGAGGCCCATACCTCCCTCAGAATGGGAATATATAGTTTTGTTATCTGCTGATTTTTACAAATCATTTGATAAGCATGAAGCATCCTTCTTGTTTTCCTGTCCAACTGATCCAACACATTTTGGTCCAACTGATCCAGCACATTTTGGGGACAGTCAATCACCCCAAAAATGTAAGTTAGGACAGGAAGAGTAAATTGCTTTATAGCTTAGACTTTGTTCCTAGATGTCAACACAGTTTTCAGTATTAATTTTAATCTTCTAAAGTATCCATTGTTAAGTTTTATTCTCATTTGTTCATGTTTTGTTGTTGATCCTTCACCAGTTCCCAAATATTTATACACTCCCTCTTGCTCAAGTTCTTTTATATCACATTCCTGTCCCAAACTGATGTTTTCTTGAGGCTGCAGCTGTCCTTCTTTAAAGGTTGCTTTTACACATTTATGAAGTCCAAATAGCATTTTTATATCATCTTAAAAAGTTTTAACTACTTGAAGTTGTGCTTTCAGTTCCTAATCTGCAGAACTATAAAGTTCTAAATCATACACAAAAAGAAGAAATGTCTTTAGACTTTGTTGTTTTCTGGGAACCAAATTGTATCATTTACCTAAGCTGTAAAATAGACAGCATAATGGGTTAAGGGCAAGACAAAAGTGCAGCGGTGACAAAGAGTCCCCCTGGAATATCCCCCTTTGAATTGTTATCCCTGGAATAATAATGCATCCTTTATCATGGCTTAACTGCAAAGTTGTTTGCCACTGTTTCATGGTCACTGTAATGTAACTGATCAGTGTACGGTGTATCTTATACATTTTTAAGAACTCTTTTATCCATGAATGTGGATTACTGTCAAATTTTTTTTGTAGTCTATCAATGTTGTGCTTAGATTCTTACGCTTTTTACAGTTCTCCATTATAACTTCATTTAACAACAAATGATCCTTTGTTCCATATGACGTTTTTATTTTTTATTTTATTTTACATTTGTTTACTGGGAGAGTCCGACTGGGCATAAAAACCTTTTTCAGTGGAGGCCCAGGGAGAAAAGCTCCATTGTTAGTAAACTATTTTGTTAGTAGAAGGAAAATTGTATAATACAATAAAGAAATAAATAGTAACAGACATTCATAATGGTAAAAAGACTACAACAGAATAAACTGGTCAAGTGGGAGACAAGACCAATAATCTTCTTTGTTACCTTTTGTTTTATTGCCATGACAGATGGCTAGAGAACCACAGTAATAAAGTATGTGGGGCTGTACAGAACAAATTATCAAAACACAACACTACGCTGGTAAGCACACTGTAAAACCATCACTTAGTAAACATTTACTGAATTAACCAGTACATCAGAAGTGTGCTATATATGCCATAACACCAGCAACTGAAATTACATAGGTACATGTTAAAGAGCACAGGCTCAACATATGTAAAACATATCCAACTAGAATATAATTAATACAAATAACAAAATATCAGGGCTTGCTATATTGGTTAAGGTGTACCACGAAGTACAGTGTTTGATTCTCACCTTTGGGAATGAAATTGGTTAGACTTAGAATAGCCTATTAAGAAAGCTAGCACAGTAAATGGCTATGAATTTATGAAACCAAAATCTAAGGAAACGGGAAAATGAAAATGTTGTGAGTGGTTGGTATAATGGTGTGGGTGGTTGGCATAATGGTTAAGGTGTTTACCTTACAGACACAAGGTACAGGGTTTGATTTTTCACATGAGGTAAATGGCCAGGATTAAAATGGCCTACAAGGGCAGTTAGCCCAGTACTAATCTATGAACCTATGAAAGCACTATCAAGGTGTTTTCATTGTTCTGCACAATCTGCAAACAAATATAAATGTAATAACACATGACACATAACTCCACTTTGAAGGAAGATGACAACTGATTGGATGTGCAGACCAAAGTGAGTGGAGATTTAACAATACATTCTTCTACAGTGACCCTTCCACCCTTAGGTCAATTGTTACAGAAAGCACTCAGTTTATGGTTGGTATACAGTAATTAATAAGGAGACACAATGTAGAAGTGGTTTTCTATCATTTACTAAATGTAGAACTCAGGAAGCTAGGAAGACTAAATAACTGGAATATAGAGTGTAGTCCATTGGTCAGGAGAAAAGACAGTGGCCAATTTAGTAAGTGGTCATTAGAATGCAAGGACTACTCCGGGGAGGGGTGTAACAGCCACTTTATTGCAAATTACAGGGACATTTGATTAGTTAAAGTTAACACACAGCAAGGTTTTAATTTTCTTACATTGCACAATGACAATATTCTCAGTCATAATTTGCACAGTAGTGGGCTTTGTGCAGAGTTCCTGCAGTTTTGGGGTCAGGGATGGATGTAGTGATCACAAACTTTTGACAGTAATTAAAAAAAAAAAACAGAAAAACTCTACTGAACTGCATAGTTATATGCAGGCAATGAAGTAATGAAGTTACTACTTAGTCCCAGTGATGGAGAAAGCACCATGGCAAGTGTGAGCAAGAGAATATGGGTTATTATAAGAGTAAAGCAATGGTAAGAACGTTTATGAATTTAAGGTCTAAATAGGTTTAGCAGACCATATACAGATAGAATACCACAGTAATACATTGTATAGAGCTGTATAGAGCCAATTATCAGGACAAAGCACTACACTGATAAATACAATATAAAACCATCACTTAGTAAAACATTTACACGTATGTAGTGTAGTCTATTGGTCAACAGAAAGGAAAGTGGTCAAGTGGTCCTTGGAGTGCAAGGACTCCTCCTTTGGGGAAAATGTCGCAGCCACTTTCCAGTGCAGGATAGCCACATATTTTACTAGTTAATGCTAATACACAGCTAGGTTCTTCATGTTTAATTTGCTTACATTGCAATATTATCAGTAAAAACTTTTAAAGAGGTGGGCCTTGTAGCAGATCTCCTTCTGTTTTTCGGACAGGGATGGATGTAGTGATTACAGGCTACTGGACAATGATAATATTTTCAGTGGAAACTTTCATGGAGGTGAGTCTTGTGGCAGAGCTCCTGCAGTTTTTGAGTCAAGGATGGATGTAGCAACCACAGGCTATTGCACTTTGACATTATTCTCAGTGAAAACCTTCTCAGAGTTCAGCCCTGTGGCAGAGTTCAACCACAGGCTATTGCACACCTACATTATTCTCAGTGAAAACCTTCTCAGAGTTGAGCCCTGTGGCAGAGCTCAACCACAGGCTATTGCACATTGACATTATTCTCAGTGAAAACCTTCTCAGAGGTGAGCCCTGTGGCAGATCTCAACCACAGGCTATTGCACATTGACATTAGTCTCAGTGAAAACCTTCTCAGAGGTGAGCCCTGTGGCAGAGCTCAACCACAGGCTATTGCACACTGACATTATTCTCAGTAAAAACCTTCTCAGAGGTGAGCCCAGTGCCAGAGCTCAACCACAGGCAATTTACACTGACATTATTCTCAGTGAAAACCTTCTCAGAGGTGGACCTTGTGGCAGAGCTCCTGCAGTTTCATGGTCATGAATGTATGTAGTTATCACAAGCTACTGTACAACAACATAATAGGATTATCACTTAAAACACTGAGTAATCTTATGTGGTCAGCTGGGGGGGGGGCAAAGAAGCTATTCTTTAACACACTATTAGTTGACAATGAATCCTACCTACAGAGATCTCTAGTTCAGTAATTTTAGTTTATTGATCCTTAGGGACAAGCCTGGATGTAATACGCTCACTGACAAATACAGAGACTCCGCCACAACTACCATCAAGTTTGCAGTCATGAAATGCACAAAACCCAGATATGGAGTGAGTGGTCTCTTTACATTTAAACAAAGTATCATTAATTACATAGATTTGGATGCTTTTCAAATGGAAAAATGACAAGAAAAGGCAATTCATTGTTTAGAATTGTAGCATTAAGGGGTACCACCTTAACACTTTAATATGTCCAGATTTCAGGACGCATATTTTAGCTAAATAGGAATGTCCATCAAATGGACTCTGCCTAAAAAGTCACTAGTGGGTAACAAGAGCTTTAGCCAGCAAGCAAGTCCTTGGAACAAGAGGTACAGGACATGCATAGTAATGAAAGCTGGACAGCTGAGCATCTTTCACCATGGTGGTCAGCACTGGATATTCCTGGAATGATGCCAGCTACTTAATCAATTGTTTATTTAACTTTTTCTTAATTGCCAGAAGATGCAACTATCTAGCCATCTGGACAGCCATAAGTCTTATAAAGAATATTTCTGATTAGCCGGATTGTCCAAATGCCACTTTTCAGCTATTCAGCAAAGGTTAGAAACTGATATTGACAAGATTCTAAATAATAAAAAACAACTTTATTCCTCAGGTCAAAGAGCACACGCTATTGCTAGTATTGAATGTCATATGCATTGCGATATTCTTATCTCAGCATAATGGACACTCTCCTAAACAGTAAGATTATTGGTTAAAAGTTTTTCTTTGAAAGTTTCCATTAAATAATATTTGAAAAGGCAGCATGATATAAATCAGAGAAAGATGTAAACAACCCACTACAATCTTCTTTAGATACACTTTGAAATGGGAAAAGTTCCAATGTTTGTCTTTCTCTGGTTTTATGAAGTTACGGACTACTTAAGGGCACGTTTTTGGAGCATGACATAAATATTAATGAACCTTACACTTAAACAGTATAATAAATGTGAGGAGCCCACAATATTTGTTTCTCATGCGATTGCTGTTAAATAGCTCTTATTCTTATAGTCATCGAAAATGTATACAAGATTTCATTTACTATTAGGATGTCAAAATGAAAAGTATCCCTTCACATCAGAGTTAAAGAAATTAATTGCTTGACATGATATTGAGTTTGTCTTATACTTCAAAAAGATTTTGATTTTTGAATTGCATTCTCTTCAATGAAAACATATATAAACAAACAATTTTATGAGCAATACATTGCATACAAATGTTGGCTGTGCTTCTTAGCTGTAAGAAAATAACTGTTGCTGAACTGAGTTTATTCAATTTGACAGAATAAGAAGGAAATACTTGAATTTACTTTCAGTTGTAATTTTCATTAATTTTATAGACGGAATGGCACTTTATTCAGTTTTTTCTATTACATATGCACAAGTCATGACCTCTTCTTTGTAGCATGTTAACATTTGAATTTGACATAGTTTTCAAGCTCTCATTAAAAATAAACAACTATACTTTCCTTACATATTACAAATCATGAAAGCATATGCAGATTTTATAGCTAATGGTGTCAGAGTAAATGCAGACATATACTATGCATTCATATAGCTCAATAATTTATTTTAAAGCAGTATCCTAATAACATTCTGTGCAGTGTGAATTAATGATACAAATTGTTTAACTTGAATGCCAGTTGCAAAGTGCAAAACCGAATCAACAACAACAAAATTTAAGTAGTATTAATTTTCTCTAACTGCAAACACCCTATTAATAATGTTAAGATAAAAACAAGATTCAAAAGCAAGAGAGAGAGAGACTGAACCTTAATCCAGCAATACTCAGTGCATAATTTACTCATCTGTTTCCTTTTATAACATAATCAGGAAATGATTCCATATATTTCATGCAAAGTGTTGTTAGATGCAAGCTTTTTAGCCTTCATCAAAATTTAAGGAGCTTCCTTGCTTTTCAAATGTCGTTATTCTGAGTTATTGACAGTGACACACCTAGAAAGAGTCAGCTTCAGTGTAGAAATGGAGTAATGGAGTTAAAAAAAAAGTAGGTGCTGCACACAGGAGAGAGGGCGCTGATTACAGACCACTAATTTGTTATGCACTCTGGCAAATCAGCAGTGATTCATATGACAAATAAGGAGAAAAAATTAACAGCTGTCATGGTGTGATGTGTTAATTTCCTGACAGTCTCAGCACTGAAGCCAATTACTGATTTAAGGGCAGGGAGAGAGAGAGAGCCCTGCTCAAGCTTCTAATTAGGCTCCTTCAAGACTAAAAGGATAAAAGCAAAAAGGAAAAAAAAAACTAAGAACTGTGGAATGAAGCAGGTAGGCAGAGATTCATGAAGCATACTTGTTTTTAAAGCCTTAGTTAAATACCTATAAGCTTGAATGTGTTTAAACAAGTCATTTGGAAACAGTTATTCCCTTTCATCTGTGATCCAATGCTGTAGACTTTTATGTAGTAATTGGGAGATGCATTGAGCCCTGGGGTTTGTGGTGGCCTGTTTATGCAATAGCCCAGGCTCCTAGATGTAATCTATAATAATACCTTTGTTTAATCATGTCAATACCCATTCATCATTGTACTTCAAACAGAAACAGAGTGGGGACATTGCCATGTCCCATAATTCCTAGGCAAAACTAGACTTTAACATAGTCACGATATCTATATCTATATATGTATATATAGATATAAATAGATAGATATACTGGCTATTATATTATTCTCATTTTATAATTTTATACTTCTCTGCCTTATTTTTACCATAAGCACAGTAAAATAAGATGCATAATACAACACTGTCTTTTTTAATTCCATTTTTACCTTATGTTTTGCATATCTTGTTTTTTTACATGAAATCACTTTTTTTTTTCAAGCTACTTACTGTTACCATTTAAAAAATGATCTATCCAGGTTACTGATTTGTATTAAAGTTACATAAATAATGAATTCATGGGCTGATTAGCTCCTTTAATGAAATTCAAGGATATTTGTTTCTTGTCCATCATCATAGATTATCTCCCTGAGACATGCACAAGTGATGCCATTTATTACATTCAAGTTCCTCTTGAACGACATTCTTTGAAGAGTGGTTGTGAATGATGCATATGCTTTGATACTGGTATATGTTTCTTTCCTCAGTGTGTATATGTTGGTGTTGATTATAAAAAAATGCCTCTAAGCACTAAGTGTTGGGATAGGAGATAAAATCCTTTTGTTTTAATGGAAACCTTTAAAAAAGCTTATTATTCTATAATCGTGTAGGCTTTTGGGCAATGACCCCAATAATAATATTCTTCTAGGTTAAAAATTAACACTAATGTCAAAATAAAGTATATGAGCGTCACTTTTAATTCGTATGATGTACTTAATTATTAAACAAATAGCAAGAACATATCACAGTTTTGCCTGCAGGATCATTATAATAGTCTGGTAAAAGAAACATGGTTGCTGACTTAACTTTTTGAATCATAACTAACATGTGTCCAAAACAGCCAGAGTTATTATTGTGAATTAAATGTGAAAAGGGCAGTTACCATGCACTATAGTGTGTGTTGATGGATATTTACATTCTATGTAGGGATATATATCTGGATTTAATATCAATATAAATGATGACAAACGGAAAGCCAAAACATAATTTCAAAGTGAAATTCTTAGTCATAAACACTACGAGGGAGTGAGGGTGACATTAAGTAGTATCACTGCAGCATTTTATTTCCTCTTGCAACGTTTTCATTAACACTTTTTTTAAATATGAAGAACAGAAAATACATTGGTTGCAATGTAATGTCTGAAAATTAAAACCAAACTAATTTTAAAAGCCAAACAACTATTACCTATGTCTTGTATTTGGACCTTTCTTTTCTGTGTTGTGCTTCTCACTCAGAAAAGGAAATATCTGATTTTTAAAAACACACCTTTCTTTATAAGGCCGAAGGAATGCAAGTATTATTAAAACACTGTCATACAATCAAAATAAGCAACTATGTATGGCATCTACTAAAATTATAGGTGAACAACAGTATTAGCACAGTCCTTTCCTGAAATTATAACTTCACAAATAATTACAATTACAAATCTGCATGTTTACATAGACTGTTTTGTAATCCGATCCAACAGTGCTTAGGAATCACATACAACTCTTGTAGCAGCAGCCTTATGAACAGCCAGCATAATCCACAGAGTTTACAAGACAAGTAATGAACAAAAGCAGATTGTCAGAACTTTCTTCCATGTATTAAAACTGCAAGCACACCTGGGATAATTTAGGTCCCCCGCTCTACCTGCTTCATTGTCATAAGGAGGTGGTAGAAAACTAATCAATCAATCAAAAAAAAAAAAAAATGCAATTCGAAAAAGGCCATGTAGAGGCAGAACACAAGGTACCATCACCAAGAAGTGCAATAATGCTTTCAAAAGATTCTCTTCATTATTCTAACAAGTGGGTCTTTTTGTGCATTTTACCTATTTTTTTTATAGTGATCGCTATGACACAGGAAACATGCAGTTTAACCCTGCACTATATGTTTCACTTCTATTCTTCTACAGAAGAAAGCATATGCCATATGCGTATACATGTATATCCAGCAATTTATATATATATATATATATATATATATATATATATATATACATTTACATATATATATATATATATATATATATATATATATATATATATATATAGAGAGAGAGAGAGCTATGTAGCATGTAACATATAAACCCACACGTATAAGTTGATATGCAATAGATATACTGCTTTGCAGTCCATGACTTTATATCACATACTTTAAGTAAAGCCATGGCTGAGATCTGATCTGATAATAAATTTTTTTCAAACTGATATGCTCCATGCTATATGTTATCATCTTGTATTGTACATATTCAGAAAAAAATATTTGATCTTAACTCATATGCTAAAAATTGAAGCCAATATTGAGCTGTTTGGTTTGCTTTGTGTGGTACTAAATATCACCTCTGGAGTACAATATGCTATAAGCCCTTTAGTGGTATTCTTCATAACAGATGAAATACAAGTATTAATAGTAGAAGCAGTTTAGCATATATAATGTACAGAGGTAGTTAGACAAGGAAAACAGTGAATAACTGCAGGGACCAGAATTCTCATAGTGACCACTTTTATCTGTAATAATATTTCAGTTGTTATAAAAGCGCATTTTTGTAGAGGTGTTTAATGATGCAACAAATACATGAAGCTGATATAAGTAATGGGAAATAACACTGAAATAAGTACTGATTAAAGAACACACTTAAGAACCTGATGTCTATACAGGCAGAGGAGGAAATAAAAGTGAAATAAGGAGGGATTAACAACTTCATTCAAGAATCTAGTGTCAGCACATTATAAGTCATTTTGTCATTAGTGTAACTAGGGTAGGGTGAAGGGGCAACTACCCTGGGCTCAAAGTGTTAGGGGGACACAGTCTGCTGATCCCCATCACTTTTAATTGCATACCAGTTTTTAAAAGCCTGTATTCCATTTATGGTCAAACCTGACTGGTGTAGTGCTTCCTGTGTGCTCTAAAATGTAGCAACTGCTTGCTGCAGTCTAACAAGCAGTTTGCTTCAGTTTAAAACATTTATTTTTTTAACTAAAACAAACCTGAGAGCTGTACTGTGCAGAGTAAAACTTTAATGTAGCCAGCAGTTTGCTACAGTTTAAAAGTAAAAAAAAAAAATTTTAACTAAAACCTGATCACTGCAGTATTCCCTGTATGGTTTCACCTGTAGTAACTGCTTGTTACAGATTAAAATTGTATTTGTTTTTGACTAAATCAATCTTGATTGCTGTCTTACTCCCCATGCAGAGTGTATAGCAAAAAGCGGTAAAGGTTTTTTTTTTTTTGCTGTTCACTTAAACAGCCGAAGGGGTGGGTAAACCATTTTGTCAGATGGTGCAGGGTACAAGTTGAACTAGCTATCCCTATTCATTTTGTGCAAAGCTTAATATAAGGGTTACTACACAGAGATAACCTCATATGTATCTGAAATCATTACATACACTTTCATGAAGAAATGCAGGCACGAGCACGTGCACAGACACACACACACACACACACACACACACACACACACACACACACACACACACACACACACACACACACACACACACACACATTTATCTGTCTATGTATCTATATAACACATTTGAAAATCCATATAGAACACTGATATACATGGATTTAAGACACAGCCTGGTTCATAGGTAGGTACTAGGCTATCTGCCCAAAGGCATTTATAAGCCCAGCCTGAATGTGTTAGCTTTTGACGCCGCCATAGATTAGTTCCCTGTGCCTCTGCCCAGCAGAGCCATTGAAGTGATCCCTGGGATAAACTTTCTGTTTCCCATCCACTCATCAAGGTTTCTCTTGAAGAGGGAAAGTGAGGAGCTCTGCCTAATGTAGATTGGAATCTTGTTCCAGAGTATGGGAAGTCTCTGGGACAGGAAGCTATCCCTCCAGCATGTCCTATTTATTGTTGTGGTGAGGTTTAGATCCCTGGACCGTGTGGCTCGAGGGGATATGGTTTTCTTTAGGTGGAGCATTTCCATCAATTCTGGGTTGGACATGGCCTTGTATGTCAGGCAGAGATCACCTCTGAGTAGGTGGTATGCAACCGAGTACAGCTGGAGTTTCTGCAGTCGAGCTGCATAGGGCATCTGCTTGAGGCCAGTGATCCTCTTTGTTAGGTACTTCTGTGGTCTTTCCAGTTGTTGCAGGTGTCTTGTAAGGTACATCCCAAATTGGGCATTGTACTGTATGATGGGTCTGATGAGTGATGCGTAGAGGGACCCAATGACCTTTTTTGATCTGGATGCAAACCCTTTTGTGATTAGGTGGGCCACATAGAAGGATTTTATAACCACTTTGGCAATGTGATTATCAAAGAAGAGGTTACTATCTACTTGGGTCCCCAGATCCCTTATTACGTCTTCCGTATTTAGGGGGCTACCACCTATGTGATAGTTTGTGGGGACTTTGTTTTTTTCAAAGGGGGATGACTATGCACTTTTTGGCATTTAGCTTGAGGCCATGGTTTTGACACCAGTTATCTGTCTCAGTGAGACCCTTTTGGAGGATGCCTGTGTCAGCCGGAGAGTCAGTTATAGCCCCTAGTTTGCAGGTGTCTGCAAACGTGGTCTGCCATAGTCCTCCTGTGCTTGCCTGTACCTCTGAGAAGTATATGCCAAACAGGAAAGGTCCTAGGACTGAGCCCTGGGGAATGCCACTTGTAACCAGTTTAGAGTCAGACCTAGCTCCCGCAACACTTACCATGTGGGTTCTGTCTGTGAGTCAGTTGGCAACCCATCTCGTGACGTAGGGATTTATGTTCAGGCTGTTGAGCTTGTCTATAATACCTGAATGGGCAATGGTGTCAAAGGCCTTTCTGAGGTCTAGTTAGGCTGTGTGGATCACCTTTCCCTCATCTATAGCCTTGGTAACTGTCTCAAAGAAGTCCACAAGGTTTAGGAGGCAGGATCTGCCCTTAACAAAGCCAAACTGGGTAGGGTCCAGTGTTTGGAGGTTTCCAATGTCTCTGTTAATAAGATCCATGATGAAGCGCTCCATAGTTTTGCAGTCCAAGCTAGTCAGGCTTATAGGGTGATAGTTTCCGGGGTCCGTTGTGGCTCCACCTTTGTAGAGTGGAATAACCGTTGATGTGCACCACTCTGTGGACACATAGCTTGTGGAGAGGCTGAGTTTAAACAGTGTGTTTAGGTGAGGGGTTAGTTCATCTTTGAGCTCGTGTAGGATGCAGCCTGGGACAAAGTCCAGTCCCATTGATGCTGTGTTTTTGGCTTTGGAGAGGGCTGTTTTAACCTGAGTGTCTGTGATTTCAGGGGCACTACATTCTTCTGGTATAGTTATGGGCCCTTTTGGGGGTGAGAGGGGGTGAAGTTTGCACTGAACCTGTCTGCCAGGATGTTGGCTATATCGGTCGGTTCAGTGTATTTTTGCCATTCTGCGCTAACTCCGAGCAGATCTGAGAATTGCCACTTAGATTCTTGAATTAGCTAAAGAATGCCTTGTGGTTATCTTTGGAGTCCATGGCAATTTTTCTTTTGAAGCTAGTCTTGGATGATTTTATGAGGGAATGTAGTTTCTTGCTGATACTGATCAGGGATGTCTTCCCTTCTTGGGATTTTACTCTTTTCTGTACTAGTTTCCTCCTTCTGTTGTATAGCTTGTTTATGTCAAGGGTCCACCAGACTGGTTTCCTTTTCTTGGAGGAGTGAGTCTTGGTTTTGTTTGGGATAGCATGATCCATGCATTCTTGTAGGTGCCCGTAGAGTGCATTAGTAAAGGATTTTGCAGCTTGGGCAATGTTATCCTTTAGCATGGGGGCTTTGAAACTTCCCACCCCGGTTTAAGTAATGTGAAGTTTGTTTTTGAAAAGTTTTTCATGATGGTTTGTTTGACCAGGGTGGTGGCGGAATGTGGATATCCAGAGTGATTAGTTTATGGTCAGATCTAACCAACGAGTGGTTGATGTCCGGTGTGGAACACCGGTCGCCCATGTTGGTGATGACCAGGTCCAATATGTTGTCACCTCTGGTGGGGGTGTTGACCAGTTGATCCAGGGCATTTGAGTTTATAAATTCTAGGAAATGTTGGGCAAGGGAGTTTGTACTTGAGTAGTTCTCCCAGTTAATGTTTGGGTAATTGAAATCACCCAATATCAGGGTGTTTGGTAGGACCTTTATGTTTCCCAGTGTTTCCAGGAATGTGGAGTGGGGGTCCTGGAGCATGGTGGGTGATCTGTAGCAAGCTATAATTTGAATAGCAGTTTTGCCCATTGTTAGTTGCACGTGGATGATCTTTGAAGCATCGTGCTGTGCCACTAACCTGGAGGTGTGGGTATCCTTGATGAATATGGATACTCCCCCACCTTTTGTATTTCGGTCCGGGTTTTGTGGCCTAAATGTATGGCATGAGTTGTAGCCTGGTAGTGCTGGGGTGCTCTCTGGAGCCTTAAATCAGGTTTCTGTTACTGCACATATATCAATTTTCTCCATACTGAGGAGTGCCTCGATTGCGTGCATTTTGAGGTTTAGACTTCTGGCATTGAGTAGCATTACCCTCAGTTTTTTGTTACTTGCGCTATTTACAGTGGTGGGTTTGGCTTTTGAGCCTTGCCTAAAAAAGGCACTATGGGGGTGGCAAGAACCTTGGCCAGTATTCGAAAGCCTAAGGGTGACAGGTGCAAGCCGTCTTCTAGAGAAGCAGCGTGGCTTGTCGAGCATGTCATCCCAGGTTGACAGACACTGGATACCCTTTGAACGACACCAGAAGCTTAGCCAATTGTTGAAATTGATAATTGTTTCTCTATACTGTGTTATCATTCTTGGTGAGGGCAGGATACTACTCAGGGTCAGGGTCAAACCGGCCTAGGCTACATGATCAGAGAGCTCCTCCATGTCTCTTTTCATGTAGTCCAGGGAGGTACAGCTTAGGTCATTCACACCAACATGGACAATGACAGAGTCATATTTGTACTTGTTCTGGAGTGACTTGAGTGCTTTATGTTATGTGGCGGATCCTGGCACCCGACAGGCAGCTAACAGTAACCTTCTCCTTGTTCAGCCTAGTGAGTGGAACGTCAGTGTGCCTGACTATAGAGTCACCTATTACTAGTGTGTTGGGTATTTTATTTTGTCTTAAGGGCTGTGATTGCATGGCACACTGGTTTTGTGAAGTATGTGTTTCATGGTTTGTGTTGGGGGTGGGGGTTGCTTGGATGTCTGCTTTGGAGGTCTCTGTTGCTTTTGCAGATTTTTATTTAGAGCCTCTGAGTATGTTTTCATGTATTTAGGTGTGATTTTGCCAGTGCTGGTCTCATAGGTCTATGTGAGACTAGTTATGTGATGCAAGTAATTCCCTTCTCCTCTTGACTGCCTGGTCCAGTCTTGGATTGAGAGAGCTTAGCCTCCAGTTTGGCTGTATAATTTCATCTCTCGCATGTATTAGTGTTTGGTGGAAGGAGGAGAGGGTTGTCTGTGTGCATGAGGCAATTGTAACATTACCTCAAAATGGAAGGAGGAGAGGGTTGTCTGTGTACATGAGGCAATTGTAACATTACCTCAAAATGCCCAGATTCACCAGTTGGACCAGACAGTACACCTGAAACTGCCCTTTGGACATGCCTGGATAGGTACAGTGAACTGTTTTACTGATTGGCTGTAAGGTTGAATAGACAGCCTTCTCCTTCTCTACAGTATAGGGGGGGAGGGTCTAGTGTTAAGGTTTATTTGTGCTTGCTATGAGTTTTGAGCAAGTGCCAGGATGAGAAGTGAATGGTTTGAGTGCTTAAGTCAAAAGTTTGTCTAGTTCCAAGGGAAAAATTGAATAGTAGACTTTGTAGAGCCAGGAATAGTTATACCCTAGCTAACTGGCGCTGCCCGGCATGCAGAACCACACCAATGCGGGTTTTATAGCAGGGAAATGAAAGAGATAGTAATTAGCCCAAAATGGACAATAAACTACTAATTTCTGGGCTGAAACCACTCCTCCAAGGACAGATAGGCTACTCAAAGCTCCCTCTCTCACAGTGAATAGAAAAACTTCCTTCTGTCCAAGTAAGGTATGGGCAAATACAGAAACTTATAACACAGCCTTGAATTCAGCACTATCCTGAAAACTGGGCTATACTAGCTTAGAAAGGCAGGAAAACAAGTATTTTTATTTATTTTTTTTTGTTTGTTTTTTTCAGAAAATAAAGCAGATACAATCAAAAAAACATTTTAAATGCACAGAAATGGCTATAACACTTGAATGTGTAGCCTACAACAGTTAAACAGGTAATTTAAACACAAAAACGACTGTTAAAGTGCAGGCAGTAAACTAAGTACAATATGTAGCTGAAACAAGCTTTTTAAATCACAGAAACTCTAGAAAATCACAATTTTAGGCAGAATTAGCTAAAGGCAGCAAGAAAATGCAGAAAAATGATACTTAATCACTCCAAACTCTCGTTTGTCTCTCTGCTGCTGTAGAACTCTGCAGGGCACCAGGCAGGAGCTTGCTGAGCTGTATACTAGCCCAAAAACCTCACAAATGCGGGTTTTCTAGCAGGGAAATGAAAGAGATAGAAATTATCCCAAAATGGCCAATAAACTACTAATTTCTGGGCTGAAACCACTCCTCCAGGGACAGATAGGCTGTTCAAAGCTCCCTCTCTCACAGTGAACAGAGAAACTTCCTTCTATCCAAGTAAGTTATGGGATATCACAAAAACTTGTAACACAGCCCTGAATTCAGAACTATCCTGAAAACTGGACTATACTAGCTTAGAAAGGTGGGAAAACAAGTATTTTTTTTTGGGGGGGGGGTTGTTTTTTTTTCAGAAAATAAAGCAGATACAAGCAAAAAACACTTTAAATGCACAGAAATGGCTATAACACTTGAGTGTGTAGCCTACAACAGTTAAACAGGTAATTTAAACACAAAAACAACTTTGTTAAAGTGCAGGCAGTAAAATAAATACAATATGTAGCTGAAACAATCTTTTTAAATCACAGAAACTCTAGAAAATTAGCATTTTAGGCAGAATTAGCTAAAGGCAGCAAGAAAATGCAGAAAAATGGTGAGCACTGTCTCATTAAGTGACATGTGCCATGCACACGGTAAACAAGTGCAGGACTCAAAAGTCTGGACTGATGCATGGTATTCTTTTATTCAGTTTTAGAAGGTTTATTAGCTAGGTAAACTCATTAAACACACATGTCACTTCTCAGAGGGGACATTGGAGCACTTTCAGATCAAATTACTTGTTCAGAGTCACACAGTAAGCAAATAGAGGAGAGCAGTCAAACTCTGTACCCTTGACCAGAGGAAGCAGCTTATTAGTAACTCAGAGGTTTAATCCCCTGTATTAATTGTCAGTTTGTCACTTTTAAATTATGGGCAGTCATTCCAAATGCAATGGATTCAGTCAGTCATCTAGTAATACTGATTCTGCATATAGATGAAGGGTTCTTATAACATATATATCTTAGCTGCCTCAAGACTGTAGTAACAACAGACCATGGCCACCTATGTACAAAGAATCAAAAATGAGTGATTGCAGTTTATGAAATCAATACCACTACATATGAAATATATATATATATATATATATATATATATATATATATATATATATATATATATATATATATATATATATACAAACTGCTGCAGAAAGAGTCACAACTGTGATTTATACATCATTTTAATACTGGACCCCATTCACCAGTCCAAACAACTGAAGTGGTCCATCCAGCAACCCCCCCCCCAAACTTCTTCTTTTCATGTTTTGGTTAACAGTAGTCCTAATCGTTTTTGTTAAGCCACAGTTAGCTCTTTCCAGTCTAGCTGATTCTGCTTATATTATGGTTGTACAACTAAGTATATACAGTATGCCTTCCTTATAAAGGTAATGCACTGTATTCACAAAAGCAGTCAGGCAGAAGCACTCTAGCCTATATATGTATTATTCAAGAAAGTGAAAGTAAAGTCAGA
>NC_056742.1:63547759-63742759 GCF_019279795.1 Protopterus annectens | reverse complement strand
GTAGGAGGTACTCAGGGTTGCAAGGCTGCACAGCCATTTTTGTTATCTATAAAAGATATGGAAACATGGCAGGAAGGACTGGCACATACAGGAACCCTAAAATGAAATGTAAAAGTCAAGAAAAGTCTCCTGTTTTTATGTAATATATAAATAATAAATCATCTGATTTGGCAGCCCCAATTCAGGCAACTCTTGCGGCTCTGAGAAATGCTAAGAAGTAGCAGAAACAAAGTCAACAAAATAGTCTATATATAATTAACTACATTCCCTGCTCAGTGGCACCCAAGGCAGCCTCACCTTTTGCCCCCCCCCCCCCTCTTATGGCTCTGCCTATCATTCACACTTCTTCTGCATTTGGTATTCTTTTTTAAAACTGTTTGCTTATTGCAAGTGAACAGATGTTAGGAGTGGTGCATTATCTGCAGTTATGTCTGTCTGTTCCATATTACTGAATTTGGAAATGTTTTTCATGTTCCTACTGATACTAGTTTTCAAATGGTTTTATATATCTGCATCATGCTTAATATAGTTTAACAATGGATTTATATAGAAAAATACACTTTGGTGTGTCTCAGTGCATTTTATTGTGCATGTTTACTCCTAATTATTTAGGAGGTTCAAGGGCATATGTGTTTCTAAGGGAGTTGTGATGAATGAATGGCAATTTTACCAAAAATGAAGCAACATACATAGTTCATTCTGTGGCAAAGTCTGATTATGCGTGTGTCTGCATACAGTTGCTGAGCATTTTGTTACTGCAGTAAGACTGCTTTTACATTATCTAAGGTGTTAGTAAAAGAAGAGTTCATTACTTCAAGTAGGTGAGTACAAAGTAAAAAAAAACATTTTTGATGGGTCAAGTGGGGACAATTTGAATCTCAAAGAAAGCAGAGTGTAAGTTTTTCTGAAAGCAGTCTTGCTTTTTCCAGGCATAGTTTGATTCTGCATTGTTTCATAATGTTTTAACAAAATACATTTGATGTAGTCATGTTCCTTAAGATTTTCACTCTTGATAAGTAATCTAAATTTTACTTCTGAGTTACTTCAGCCACTGTTTATAGCAGATCTTAAAGTATTTAATGCTAATTTCCTTGCTGTTGTATAAATTTAATGAAAACTATAAAAAGGTATTTAATCTGAGTAATTATCGTTTGCAGCCTGTATCACTGCAATCCTAAAGATAATACAAATTTGCTTACTTTAAAAGTTAGAAAGCACCATAAAATATATATTTGATATAAAACATGATTCAGCCTAGATAATTCAACTGTTTAAGGCACTAATAAAATAATTATTTGATATAGCATAATATACCACTAATTGGGATCATTTTGCTGTATTTTCTATTAAATATGCTCTACAATGACATCAATACACGCTGTTTTTGAATAATTATCTATACTAGCTGACTTCCTATTAAGGCAATTAGGATCTGTTTATATTAAACAGTAATGCCAGGAGGAAAGATGTACTGCAAATAATGCAATGTGAACATGTAAATAAATTAAAAATTCCATCCAAAAACTGAACACAGTAATATCCCTGTTCATTTCTAATGTTCATTATGAACTGTGAAGCAAAATGAAAGAAAACAGAATATATAACACATCATAAAATCATATGTATTTTATATTATATTTGGAGGTACAGACAACTACCATATTTTTTGGTTACAGGGTTAGAGCTGAACAATTACTTATTATTCAAGCTAAAAGAATTCAGTTCTAAATTCCTGCACAGTGTCAAAATAGTAATGTAATAATAAAAAGAAATTACAGAATAATGACACAAATCAAAGGCACTAGTAAGCATAGTGCTCAGTTTCTACTGCATCTGAAAGATCATTTAATGAAGGGCTCATGTTGACTGACTGAAACAGAGTTAAGTAATTATCAGCTTTGGCCCTGTTAAAATATGGAGTGCCAAGCTTGGTGTTTTCTGCACTGGGGCTATCACTGATAATGAATCTTCACTTGTTATGGGTCAAAAACATCTCACATTCTTCAGAATTAAATATGATATAAAATTACCTAAGCAACAATTGGCATGCTGTAGTACCAGGACTTTTTTGTTTTACATGGGAATAAACTATAATCCCTACATTATATTTCTAAAAAACAGAGAACATATAATTCTGTTGTGAGCAAAATATATCCTGTCTGATCATAAAATGTTTAGACATCAAAATTAGGGCTGTCTGACAATATAATTATGTGTTTTGTTAATTTCATGCAAGGGAATAATGAAAAAAAATATTTATTCCTCACTAACTATGTATAAATAAATGTGTGTGTGTGTGTGTGTGTGTGTGTGTGTGTGTGTGTGTGTGTGTGTGTGTGTGTGTGTGCGTATATGTACATACATATATAGGTAGACACACACACACACACACACACACACACACACACACACACACACACACACAGATATCATACTACAACTCCAAAGAGACACTGCAGGCTAGACATGTATAGAAAAATGTGGTTTATTTTCCAAAGTCTAAAGAAATCTAAAATCAGAGCCCACTTGGCTTTGCAAATCAAAACAAAATACTAAGTAGTTTAGGGTATGCTTGCATTACTCACAAACCATGTAGCCCCTACAGGCTGCAAAATGTCTTAAAAACTACAGTCTTAGCCTTCAGACATTTATTACATGCTTCTTCTACTTTTTTAAGCATGGGCATCCATGTAATCTACAGATAAGCCCCAACTGCTTACCTGCACTACTTGATTCCAGGATCTTTCTTAAGATGATCCTCCTGATGAGAAACTAAATCCCGGACTTGATGCTTTCAAATATTCTCCTTTTATATCACATTGACCTTGCTCTCTATCTGTTTAGACAATATTACCATTCTCCCTACTGTAGTACATTTAAAGGTGCCAGACACATTTTCCATTCAGAATGTCACAGCTATCCACTCTTGGCATGAAATGTGGGGTTCTGGTATCATAATCATGAACTAAAGTTTGTAAAAGACACATCAGTCTTTTTGTTGGCTTTTTCAGGCCTTAGGGTCACTATTTAGTCAACAGATAGCTGGGATAGTGTCCTTCAGCACAACATTCATCAGTTTTATTATTTATTTATCTATTTATTAATTTATTTGTCCTTTGTTAACTGGGTTAGTCCACTGGGCTGGGGCCCATTTTCAGTGGAGACCCAAGGAGGAAAGCTCCACAAATACATGATAAAAAAGATGGTGCCAAAAATAATACACATATATCATAACAAAACCAAGATACATTGCAAGTTTAAGAACATTAAAAAAGGCAAGATAAAGAGATGTGAGCAAAAACATTACTGCTTTGTAGAAATCATTAAAAGTATGCATTTGGTGCATGTACAACAACAAAATGATAGAGGTCGAGTTGGTGGAACAAAATAGAGGAATAGTAAGTGGCTTGCAGAGAAAGTGAAGAATAACTGAAGAGACAGAATAACAAAGAATGGCAGTTGTGTCGGTTATAGTGGGTGGAGTGGAAGGAGACGTGGTAAAGATAGCTAGACTGGAGAGAAGGAAATGAGGAGGAAAGAGTTGGGGTGGCCAGGGAAATAAGAAGTAAAATAGGGGGGCATAGCTGGAGGAAAGTTTAGTTTTTTAGAGTGCTGAGTGGTGTAGCTACAGATCCACAGGATTGTAAGTATATATAATGCATGAAGGGAATAGTTCTGGTGTGGTAGTGGTAGATTAGGTGGGGTGGTGGCAGTTGTAGGAGGGGGAGTTAGCTAGGTATTTTTCAGTTCTTTTTTGAAGAGGACCAAACATTGGATATGTCGTATGTTAGATGGGAGTTTGTTCTATGTTTGAGATATGGAGCATTTATAAAGTAACCTGCCTGTAGTTTTGTTGGACTTGTAGGTGTTCAGTAGTGTTTGGTTGGTGCTACAGAGAGATTGTGCAGGTTTGTAGATGGATAGGAGGGTGGACAGGGAGTGACAGTTTTCAGGTTTGTAGAAAAACAAATCTGCAATTTGTAGCTGTGAAGGTTGGAGTAGTTGTGGGAACTCAAGCCACTGAAGTTTTTTTAGTGCAAGGCAGTGATGGGAAGATTACAGGCAAATTTGGCCATCTGGTTGTAAGTTTGTTCTAGTTTGGTTAGGAGACTTGCTTGGATGTTTGTGAATATATGGGAAGCGGAGAGTAGGCAAGGGAGGAGATAGGCTTGGGCAAGTGAGGCCCAAATTTTTTAAATTTTTTTTGTGTCTATAGAGCAAACCTAGTTTTTGATTGGTCTTTTTGATGGACTATAAGATGTGATGGTCACATTTCAGTTGGTCATCAATTGTGATTCCTAGAAGATTTGTAGTGGAGTCTGTATAAATAATGGTGTTATATAGAGAAGAAAGACTGAAAGAAGTTTTAAGATGGGATAAAGATTTTCAGAGGAAAAGAAGGAGTTTGGTTTTATTTGGTTAAGGATTATTTGGTTGTCAGTTAACCAGTGTTTGATGATATTAAAGGAAATCTGCATGAGCGAGTGTAGGTCAGTGTGGTTGTCAGAGAGGGTGATAAGGGTAGAATCATCAGTGTACTGGATTAGTGAAGATGAGGTGCAGACAGAATGAAGATTGTTAGTGAAAATATTAAAGAAAAGCAGGCCAAAGATGGATCCTTGTGGGACACCAATTTCGATAGGAAAGAAGGGTGAGTAGGAGGTCTGCCATTTAACAGATTTTTGTTGGTTATTGAGATAGCTAGAGAACCAGAGGATAGTGGCAGTGGTAATGTATAGTTCGGATAGTTTAGAGAGAAGTTTAGTGTGGGAGACGGTGTCGAAAGCTTTAGGGAGGTTGAAGAAGACACATGATATGAGTTAATTGTTGTCCCTTGCTTCTGAAACTATCTGGGTAAAAGATAGAAGGGCTGTGGATGTAATATGGTGAGGACTAAATATGTGCTGAGAGGGAGTAAGGAGGTTTTTGTGAAGTAAATAGGACATAAGTTGCCTATGAATGCATTTCTCAAGAATTTTTGAGAGAGGGGATAGGATGGCTATTGGTAGGTAATTGGTAGGTTCTGTGGGGTTACCTCCCTTGTGAAGTGGAATAGTATAGAAAGATTTCCAGATCTCAGGGATTGAGGATTCTTTGATAGAACAGTTAATAAGAACTGAGATGGGATATGCTATAGAGTCGGCAGCAAGTTTAAGAAATTGTGGGGGTAGGTTGTCAAAAGAGGATCAGCAAGCTTTCAGTTTTAGCAGAAGAGATTTGATTTGGGCTGTGGAAACAGGCTTCAGGGAGAAGGCTGATTGGGGCTGGGTATTTGAGGGGGTTAAAGGTAGTTTTTGGCTGTTGTCTGGGGGGATAGTTTTCTGATAGAGTCTATAAAGTAGTTATTTAGAAGAGTGGCAGTTTCAAGATGAGATTTGTCAGGGAAGGGGTTGGGGGTAGAGGGATTACCAGGATGGAGTATATTGTTCATAGTGTGCCAGAATTATTTGGATTAGAAAACTGGGTGGATTGGGCTTCTTGATAGAATTTAGTTTTGTCCTGAATATTAAGTTTTTTAGTGATGTTTCTAAGTTCTTTTTATTTAAGGAGGAGAGAAGGAGATTTTGACTGAGACCATTGTTTCCAGGTATTGTCTCTAAGTTTCATGGTGGAAAGGGTATCTTTAGAGAGCCAGGGGTGGGATTTGGTTTGATCCTAATTTTCCTAATGGGAGCTTGGGCATTTAGTATATTTAGGAAAATTTTGATATATTCAAGAATGGCATAATTTATAGAAAGGTTATACAGGTGAGACCAGTTGATCAGTGAGAGTTGGTAGTTGGAAGTTTCTGCATTGAATTTGGACAGGTTACGGCACTGTCTATAGAGGTGGGTTTTAGCGGTTTGAGAAGGTAGCTTTAGTATCGGGATTGGGAGGTGATCACTTATTGAATCTGTAAGGCGGTGGGTTCGTGATACTGATCGGGGTCAGATGTTAAGATCCTATCGGGTATGGAGCTGGTGTTTTTGTGTATGCGAGCAGGAGAAGAAATAAGTTAACTGTAGCCGAATAGGTTAATAGAGGACCTGGGGGGGGGGGGGGTTGAGGGAGAGCTTATTCCAATAAATACTAACATTACCTAGTATGATTGTTTCATATGATATATTTTGGGAGATCCAAGATAAGATATTTTCAAGGACTGGAATCCTGTTTCCAGGGGATATGTAGATAGACACTATGGCCAGTTTTTTATGAGGGTTGAGATGATAGTTAAGATAGATAAGTTCTGCTGGGGAGAAGTCTGGGAGTGGTAAGGAGATGGGGGAGAGGTTAAGTTGTTCTGAGTATAGGATGGCAATACCGCCCCCTTTTTTAGAAAGTCTATCCTGCACAAAAGATGTTATATCTGGGAGGTAGAATTCCAGAGTTTGTAATATGTGGTTTTAGCCAAGTTTCTGAGAAAGTTAAGATGTGGGGAGTTTAATGACCTATTACAAAATTCAATTGTCTGAGTAACAAACAGTAGTTCAAAGCATAGAAAACCCACATTATCGTTAGACAACAACATTGGATAGCTAATTATCTTCCAGCTCCATTTCTCAGTTACCTACTGATATAAGAGTTTTTGAAAACTGAATACTAGTAAAACACACAGGGTTGTTCTCATCTTGCATGCATTGGGATAGCACTGCACCTTAATTGTTTAAGCTACCTCTGATTTATCACTAAACAAATTATTTTGTAAATTCAGGTGTTATTGTCACAGGTTCAGAGCACAGGATCCTTTTCAGTTTACTCAATCCTTTATTTACTTCAAGAAACCATTGTACCTTCACAGGGCTACCCTCCTGTGAGACCTATCAAAGAATGTGTAAGAGTCACAGAATTAGGCAAAAACTTACTGTAATACCCTGCTACTCTGAGGAAACTTTTGATTGTCTGTCTTAGTAGAACATACAGGTCAGGATTTAGGACTTTTATTTATTTTTTTTAGTTATGATCTTACCATTCATCTTCCCAGAATATGATTTTAATACTTTGTTTTGAACCTTTACAGCTTACTTTTCTTAGCAGTCACAGTCATATCTACCTGTCTAATGCAGACTGACATAGCCTGTCCTTTAAAAGGATCATAACTAAAAAAAAAAAAAAATAGAAGTCCTAAATCCTGAACTGTATGTTCTACTAAGACAGACAAAATCAAAAGTTTCCTCAGAGTAGCAGGGTATTACAGTAAGTTTTGGCCTAATTCTGTGACTCTTAAAATATGATTACCAGTCCTCTCAATATCCACGGTGGTGCAGCGGTAGCGTTGTTGCCTCACAGCAAGAGGTTCTCCCGTTCGATTCTCGGCTGGAGTGTGGGGAGTGCCTTCTGTGTGGAGTCTGTAAGTCCTCCATGTGGTTGTGTGGGCATTCGAAAGACATGCGTAAATGGGCGTTCCTTCATTGAAAGTTGAATGTCGAGCTGGCACCTCGGCGTTTGTAAAAATCTACTGCCAATCATTAGCGGACCGCAGTTCCGCTGTGGTGACCCCTAACCGGGAAAAAGCCAAAAGACAAACAACAAGCAGTCCTCTCAATGAACACTGCATATGCAGTAACATATAGTAGCATATCATGTGGAAAACATCAGTATTTTTTTCATCAATGTCTGAAACGCGGCTGGGACTGCATGTAGACCAGATGGTAACACTATGTATTGAAAAAGACCGTCAAGTCTTACAAACGTTGTGTATTCTCTAGCAGAGAGTGAACATGGTGTCTGCTAGTATACTTTTGTCAGCTAGTTGTCAATTACCTGGCCCCTCCCTAAGTTTTCTATAAACTCATCAATTCTAAACATGGGCTAGCTAACAAACTTTGCATAGCTATTCTCATTGTCTTTTCCTTGTCCATGTTATTCTCAACTCTACAAAGGTTAGGTCAGAACCACACTTATCATCAGCTTTATTTGTTTCTTGGTATACAGAGTCTTGCTGTCTAGTGTCCAACTTCAGTTGCAATTTGGCAGTTTGCACTAGTAGAGAAAGGCTCAGCATTCTGCATTTACTTATTTATTTCAGTTTCTGTTCTGTATTCATTTCTTTGTCTTTATATTCATTCTTATCTCCCATCTTTTTGTGCTTAAAGATCTTGTACGTTTTTATCTTGAACTGACTTCAGAGTTTTTGTCAGTTCATCTTCCTTTGTTATACTGACATCTCTGGCGATTCTCGGCTTCTTTTGTTCTATCATGAGTCATGCTTCTGACTACATACAGGATCCTTTTTACTCTCTAACTACAGCTAAATTCTGACTCCTTTTGTAGTTTCTAACATACTTTTCATGTTTTTGATCCTGAATCTCTGTGTGTTTGGTACTGCCTTAGTTTCCTATCTGTTATACCGAATGTGTATCAAGCTGCTGCTCTTCCTCTTTCTTATTTAGAGTATCAGTCTGACACTGTGTCCATGGATTCTCTTTGTTCATACATTTTCAGTAATGATTCAGAATGGGGAAGTCTTTTCCTAGTTTTACATCATGAATTATATCAGGAGTTACAGCCACAAAATGCAATCATTTTACAAACACTGTTTGAATTTTTCCATGTATAAGAGGATACTCTTTTCTGTCATTATAAATGCATATTACAATTATGTTTTTGTTATCACTAATATTATGCTTATACATCAGGGATGCTTGACAAGGGAAATCATGCATCCAGAATCTATCCCAGTCTGAACTTCACTTCCTTCTAGAAAGACAGTCCCCCAGATTTAATAAACTCCATGTAGGAATAGTGCAAGCCCTACATGGAGTGTACCATGGCCATTTCTGCAGCTCCCCCACGGCATTGCACCTTGCATATTAATTAAATGCATGCTACCAAGGGACAGCCATGTACACGGTTACTGAATCAGTG
Organism: Protopterus annectens; assembly: GCF_019279795.1. Taxonomy (NCBI): domain Eukaryota; kingdom Metazoa; phylum Chordata; order Ceratodontiformes; family Protopteridae; genus Protopterus; species Protopterus annectens. The sequence goes on along the minus strand of NC_056742.1, from coordinate 63,733,915 downwards.
TAGGGGGTGTGTTACAGTGTTCGGAGCCATGTAACACATCCCTTGCACTGTGAAAGTGCTGGATGGCAGTAAAATATTAAATAAAAGCCTGTACTCAGGCCAGTTGTAGAAGTGATATATAGGGAGTGTGTTACAGTGTCCATAATATATCCCCTGTACTGCTAAAGTGCCAGATGGCACTAAAATTTTAAATAAATGCCTATACCCAACCCAGTTGTAGAAGTGATATGTAGGGGGTGTGTTACAATGTCTGTAATACACGGTCTGTCTTGTCAAAGTGCTGGATGGCACTAAAATATTAAATAAATGCCTGCACTTGGCCCGGTTGTAGAAGGACATGTAGGATGTGTATTACAGTGTCCATAAAACACCCCATGTGCTGTCAAAGTGCCAGATGGCACTGAAATATAAATGTGAAAATGTAATTTCCCCCCTTTTTTTTTAATTGTTTTTTCTTGTGTTTGCACAGTGCGGTACAGTGCTTAGCAATGAACATGTAACCGACATCTAAAAATAGAAACTGGAAGCTTTACATTTTAATAAAAAGGTCAGGTTTAAGAATAACTAAATGGGTATGCATGGCACAGTGTGGTGCTGCTCAGCAGTTCTTGAACATGACTGAGAGCTATATAGAACTGAATAGCTCTAATCACCATATCCTTGGAAACTGAATGGTTAGAGTGATGGCCTCGTGTGCAGTAGGTACATGGTTCAAATACAAAACATTCACCTTTTTACATGTGATAGGGAAATGTTTTAAATATTTTTTCTTTTTATGTATATATTGACATTTGTTAACCGGGTTAGTCCAGCTGTACCAGAAGCTCATTTTCAGTGGAGACCCGAGGATAACAGCCCCAGTTACACACAAGTGTCCAATATAGTAACGTTACAGTACCAGATAATAGAGTGAAATGCATATGTTTAGAAGATATAAAGAAAAATAGATACACATAATAATAAAGTATCATTAATGAACAATTACTTTCAATATTTTCATTTTTTTTAAACTCTGGTTTGCCCATAGCTAAGCCTTGCTAAGCATTTCTAAGCCAAGCCAAGCAAAGCTTACACAGGAGCAGTTTTAACAGTACTTAACAGTGTGTAGCTCCAATTAGCTGACTTGGGCAGTGCTAAGGAATCCGAGTTTAAGCAGTCCTTAGCTCAGCTAAGCAGGTTTGTGCACCGTTAAGCATGGCTAACCACTGCCAGTTTAAGCACTGCTCAGCTAAGTTATGCAGGTTTGCAAGGTACTAAGCTTTGCTTAGCATTTTTAAAAATGGTCCAATGGTGGCCAAGGTGGTGGGAAAACAGCCTTATTTAAGCTGAACAGGTGAGAATACAGCAAAAACCTGATGGAGTTTAATCACTGCAGGAGCTATGGCTGGAGTCAGAGAGGGAGTTCGCTTCTAGGCACAGTGCTGGAGCATTCTGATGTCCAGGGTCATAGTTGGGCTCATTGTCAAAGACCATGGTGACAGACTACTGCAGGGACAGTAGCAGGGCTCTTAATACAAGTCTGAGGACTGGGACTGTCTGGCACATGACCTCACCACTGCAACTGGAATCCCCCGAACTGATGAACAGGTGTGTCATCATTATGGTGACCTGAAGCGAAGGTAGGGGAGGTCTTGGCCCGATGAATCCAAGACACTTTTCACTGCAATCCCCCAGAAGTTTGTAAGTATAGCAACCAATGATTTACCAAATTGTAGTATGAATATCTGATAGACAGGTATGCAAAATTGTGTGTTTTCCCCCCACAGCTGCAGAGGAGAGGGCTCAGAACTTGGAGGGCCACGCAGGTCTCCTGGCCAGGACGCACCAAGAGTGTGGTGACTGCAGATATATCTTGCAATATATAGTAATGTAATTAAGAAAGAGTACAGTAGTAACTGCTAGTAGGTATAGGCTGTTGTGAGTGTACTGCAATGAATCTGTACATAGACCTGGACTGATATAAGTGAGTATTGCCAGGTACAGTTAAATACTGATGACAGCATGAAACATGCTACTGTTATATAAAGAAAGTTGATACAGTATTAATAATGTGTGGGAATAACATGTGTATACTGTATTAATAATACATGTTCTGGCAATAAAGTACAGCAGCATTGAAAATGTGAAGGGAATACATTAACTGATCCCTAATCTACAGGAAATACAGTACAACTGCAGTCAGAATTGTGAACAAATAAAGGTAGTACTGCATAGATTGTGTCATACAGATGTGTTCCAATGCCTGCATTATGTAAATTTTAGAACAATAAAGATTGCAGCTCCATACCAGTCACTGTGTCATGTCACCCTCAGTAAATCTGTCTTCTGCTAATTGCTGTGTGTATTCTAGTTTGTTGTTCAATGAATTAAGTATCACAGGTTTTGTGAAGTAAACATGGGTGTAACACCATGAAGTAAATGAAGGCTGGCCAATAAATAACTGTCAAGCTAAAGTGTAGATGTGGAGCTGTACTACAAGATATAATGCAATATGATATTTGTTCTTCACTAAGATCTGAACCTAGAGTAGTACTGTCTCAGGTATTATAGTGTGTTTTTCACAGGATTGTCTTGTGTTAACCTTTGCATTCCAGTTATATGTATCCCTGAATGCAGGTGCACTGATGCAGGCAAGTATGAAAGTGTAATATCTGTAGACTGCATATATACCATCTGCAAATGTATATGGGTCAGGTAGGCAAACCAGCACCCTGATATGGTCTGTACAGATCACACATATTCCCATCCATGAGGAGTTGATTGTGTACACCTGCATTCCAAGTATTAATACACAGTTCACCTACTATCTCTGTCATGCCTGAATTTCATGTGTGTATGATCAACTGTCACTGCAGTCTTGTGTAACACTCTACCTATATTACCAGGTCACACTTTATCACCAGGTGAGCTTTAGGTACATATCACTCAGTTACCATACAGCAGTGGCTCACTAGTTCAGTGTGATAAGCAACATAGATGTTGTTCATTTTGCCATGCACACAGTGGAGTTTGAATTCAGGGACAGGTGCTAAGGTATATTTATAGTAATATGCAGGTAGTACTATTTATAGAAACAGTTATGTTTATTAACAGATTTTCTCCCCACAGGGCTTACAGGTAAATAAATGTCTATAGTATCTGTATGAATGGTATACTAATGTCTATGTCAAGATGTAGTAGTGTGTAAGCAGCATTTCTCAGCAAGGTGATAACACTCTATTAAATAAAACAACATGAAGTACAGTAGTAGTCCAAGTTAATAAGACAAATTAAACGGTCTGTTGTTGGTACAGCTGTATGGCTGGTGTGTCTGTGAATGTCTCCTGATAGTCTAACCCCATGCCTGCCAGTGATGGCAGGATAAGTGTAAACTCCCTGTACTGTGCACAGTACATGTCTCTCAAGTGTCATGCTGTCACAGATAGTGATCACTGCTGTCAAACATCTTGAACACAGATATAACCCCAGTTGAAGTATGCCAGTAGGACACTCACACAACATCAGGGCAGAGTACACTTTGGTAGTCATATATGTTCCCCTGACAAGTAATAGTCCCTATAGATATGTACCTGTAGGTGTCACATCTTGGCCAGTACCATCGCATCTGGATAGCTTGAGAGGTATGTACGTGCTACAGAAGGTACAGGGCACTTGTAGATATAAAGTAAGGGCAGACCTGTAGAGTACTGAGCACTGCTGTTGTGAAAAATATAGCCTATTCAGTTGGTAATAGAATGTCTTTATCTCCTCCCTCCTCTTAACTGCATCACAAATTATTATTCTCATACTATAAGTATGGTTCCATTTTTTACACATGTTGTTCTCAAAACCTAATGTTGGGCTTTATGTTGGATTCTTGATTAAATATTATAATGGTTGCATACTAACATCATCTTCTTTTTCTTCTTTTTCTTTCGGCTGTTCCCATTAGGTGGTCAACGCAGTGGATCATATTTTTCCATTTCTTCCTGTCCTCTGCATCTTGCTCTGTCACACCAACCACCTGCATGTCATCTCTCACCGCATCCATAAACCTTATCTTAGGCCTTCCTCTTTTCCTCTTACCTGGCAGCTTCATCCTTAGCATCCTTTTCCCAATATACCCAGCATCCTACTTCAGCACATCTCCCAACCAATGCAATCTCGCCTCTCTGGCTTTGTCTCCAAATCATCCAACCTGGGCTGACCCTATAATATACTTATTCCTAATCCTGTCTACCCTCATCACACCCAGTGCAAATCTTAACATCTTTAACTCTGCCACATCCAGCTCTGACTCCTGCCTTTTTGTCAGTGCCACTGTCTCCAACCAATATAACATAGCTACTATCTCTACCCTCTTGTAGACATTCCCTTTCACTCTTAATGGTACTCATCTGTCACAAATCACTCCTGACACTCTTCTCCACCCACTCCACCCTGCCTGTACTCTCTTCTTCACCTCTCTTCCACACTCAAAATTATTCTGAACTGTTGATCCCAAGTATTTAAACTCATCCACCTTCACCATCTCTACTCCCTGCATCCTCACCATTACTCTATCCTCCCCCTCATTCACACACATATAGTCTGTCTTAGTCCTGCTGACCTTCATTCCTCTCCCTTCTAGAGCATATCTCCACCTCTACAGTATCACCACAACCTATTCCCTACTCTCCCTACATATCACAATGTCATCTGCAAACATCATAGTCCACGAGGACTCATGTCTGATCTCGTCTATCAACCTGTCCATCACCACTGCAAATAAGAAAAGGCTCAGAGCTGATCCTTGATGTAATCCCACCTCCACCTTAAATGCATCTGTCACTCCCACTGCAGATCTCACCGCTATCACACTACCCTTGTGCATATCCTGTACCACTCTTACATACTTCTCTGCCACTCCCGACTTCCTCATACAATACCACAACTCCTCTCTAGGCACCCTGTCATATGCTTTCTCTAAGTCCACAATGACACAATGCAACTCCTTCTGACCTTCTATGTACTTCTCCATCCACAATCTCAGAGCAAACATCACATCAGTAGTGCTCTTTCCTGGCATGAAACCGTACTGCTGATCACTAATCATCACCTCCCTTCTTAGCCTAGCTTCTACTACTTTTTCCCATAATTTCATGCTGTGACTGATCAGTTTTACCCCACTGTAGTTACTACAACTCTGCACATCACCCTTATTCTTAAAAATCAGCACCAAAACACTTTTTCTCCACTCCTCAGGCATCCTCTCACTTTCCAAGATTTCATTAAACAATCTGGTTAAAAATTCCACTGCCATTTCTCCTAAACACCTCCAAGCTTCCACAGGTATGTCGTAGGAACCAACAGTCTTTCAATTCGTCATCCTCTTTATAGCTATCCTTACTTCCTCCTTGCTAATCCATTGCACTTCCTGATTCACTATCACCACATCATCCAACCTTCTCTCTCTCTCTCATTCTCTTCATTCATCAGCCCCTCAAAGTACTCTTTCTATCTGTTTCTATCTGTTCAACACACTCTCCTCACTTGTGAGTATGTTTCCCTTATTATCCTTTATCACCCTTACCTGCTGCACATCTTTACTAGCTAAGTCCCTCTGACTAGCCAATTGGTACAGGTCCTTTTCTCCCTCCTTAGTGTCCAACCTTTTATACAACTCTTCATAAGCATAATCCTTAGCCTTTGCCACCTCTCTCTTTGCCATGCACCTCATATCCTTATACTCCTGTCTACTTTCTTCATCTCTCTGACAATCCCACTTCTTCTCCGCCAACCTCTTTCTCTGTATACTCTCCTGTACTTCCTCATTCCACCACCAGGTCACCTTGTCCTTCTTCCTCTGTCCAGATGTCACACCAAGCACCTTTCTAGCAGTCTCCCTTACTAGCTCTCCTGTAGTTACCCAGTGTTCGGTAACTCTTCACTACCACCCAGTGCCTGTCTTAACTCTTCTCTGAACTCCACCTCACAATCACCCTTTTTCAATTTCCACCTTTTGATCATTTGTGCTACCCTCACACTCCTCCTCTTATTCTTGATCACCAACATCATTCTACAGACCACCATTCTATGCTGCCTAACTCACTTTCCCCTGTCACCACTTTACAGTCTCCAATCTCCTTCAAACTGGCCCTCCTGCATAGGATATAATCCACCTGTGTGCATCTCCCTCCACTCTTATATGTCACCCTATGCTCCTCCCTCTTGTTAAAATATGTATTCACCACGGCCATGTCCATCCATTTTGCAAAATCCACTACCATCTGACCTTCTGCATTCCTTTCCTTAACACCATACCTATCCATCACTTCTTCATCCCCCCTGTTCACTTCACCAACATGCCCATTGAAATATGCTCCAATCACCACTCTCTCACCCTTGGGTACAGTACAGTCATTACCACTTCATCCAACTCACTCCAAAATTTTTCTTTCTCATCCATCGCACACACAACTTGAGAAGCATATGCACTAACAACGTTCATCATTGTGCCATCAATTTCCAGCTTCATAAACATCACCTTATCTGACACTCTTTTCACCTTCAAAACACTCTTGGCATACTGTTCCTTCAGGATAACCCCTACCCCATTTCTCCAACCATCCACACCATGATAGAACAATTTGAACCCACCTCCAATACACCTGGCCTTACTTCCCTTCCACCTGGTCTCTTGCACACACAATATATCAACCTTCCTTCTGTCCATCATATCAGCTAGATCTCACCCTATACCAGTCATACTGCCAACAGTCAAAGTTCCTACCCTCACTACTACACTCTTAACCTTTATCCTCTCTTCCTGCATTCGGGCATGCCTTCCCCCCTCTTCTTCTCATTCTCCTCCTTTGGCCAACAGTAGCCCAATTTCATACTAACATACCTTGTTGAAATACCAATGTCATTGACCTTTTTCCATAACTGCTACTGGCATGCTGTTACAATAATAACCGTTATTCTATTTATGCCTGTGTTCTGTATGCTAGGCAGTTCTATTGTTCTAGCTTAATTAGAACACCTATGCATGCTGTTATAACTAATGTTAAAATGTTCTGTCCATTACTAACCAATAGACTTTGACAACCCTCAACACCATAGCATGCTTGGGTAGGCCGGTTCTATCAGATCCTCCTATCCCACCTCATCTGGTCATGACAATGGGTCCCAACACATCTGGGACCCAACCTGGAACTGCCTCCTCTGCTGGTCCTGCACCACCCTCGGGTGGAACTGTCTCAGGGGACAGGGAGCATTCACCTCCTGGGTACGGGTGTGGAGAGGATGTCATCACTTGAACTTAGCTCCCAGGCATGGTGCACAGGGTTATCCAGCACAATTTGGATGACCAACTGCACCAGACAGAGGTCAGACTGGTGCACCCAGCACACAGCACCCAACACAGTCACCTTCGGAGCCATGAAGGGGCAGTGGTGACTGCCCATGGGTGGGGAACTCAGTCCACTGTTTCCATTTTGGGACACTTGGTCCTCTGGGTCCCAAACACCCTCCCCACCTAAGATGTTTACCCCCAAGTGTCATACACCACCCCTATCTGCTGTGTGGCCTGTCTTGTCTGTCTGCAAATGCAACCTCTCCTGTCCAACTTACCTCCCCAAACATACCTACAACCTTTCCACAACATTCCACTCTCTCCTTATATTAAAATGGCATCTGTTCCACAAAAAATATCATCCCATACATAGCTCTCCATTTTGCCCCCACATACACTGTCATCAGTCAATCATCCCAGCAATTAATCAACAAAGTTATGTCACCCTCACCCCTCCCTGTGGGATGTGAAGCTCCAAATTCCAAATTGTTGACAACATGCACAGCTGTTTATAGGTTCATAGGTAGGTACTAGGCTATCGGCCCAAGGGCCTAAGTAAGCCTAGCCAACAAGATTCCCTGGCTAACGCCACCCAAGAAAGTTATTTTCCTATGCTCCTGTTGAGCAGAGCAGCAAAAGTTATTCCTGGGGTGTATTTCCTATTTCCTATCTACTTATCAAGATCTTTCTTAAAGAATGCTAATGAGGAACTTTGCTTGACATAGATGGGTAGCTTGTTCCAGAGTATGGGAAGTCTCTGGGACTAGAATCTTTCCTTCCAGCATGTCCTGTTTATTAAGGTGACAAGGTTTAGGTCCCTAGAGCATGTAGCTTGCAGGGATTGTGATTTATTTAGGTGTAGCATGTCCAACAGCTCTGGCTTTGACATAGCTTTAAATGTTAGGCAGAGATCACCTTGGAGTAGGCGATAAGCTATGGAGTAAAGATGGAGTTTTTGAGATGGTCAGTGTAGGGCATCTGTTTGAGGCCAGTAATCCTCTTTGTGAGGTACTTCTGTAGCCTTTCCAACTGCTGCAGATGTCTTTTGAGATACATTCCAAAAGGGGCGTTGTACTCTATAATGGGTCTAATGAGTGTCAAATAGAGGGGAACAATTACCTCTTTTTTCCTAGATGAGAACCCTTTTGTGATGCAGTATGCCATGTAGAAGGATTTCCTGACTACTGTGGTGATGTGATTATCAAAGGAGAGACTACTGTCCACCTGAGTCCCCAGGTCTCTTATTACACATTCGGCATTAAGTAGACTGCCACTTATGTGGTAGTTCATGGGTACAGAGATTTTACCAAAGGGGATGACACTGCACTTTTTGGCATTGAGCTTGAGGCCATGGCTCTAACACCAGGCATCTGTCTCAGTGAAGCCCTTCTGTAGGATATCCACATCATTTGGGGACTCAACTATGGCTACTAGTTTGCAGTCATCTGCGAACTTCATTAGCCAAAGGTCTTCTGTGTTAGCCTGTACTTCAGAGAAGTAGATACCAAACAGGAGAGGTCCCAGGACTGAACCCTGTGGTACTCCACTTGTCACTGGTTTGAAGTCATATTTGAAGTCTGCAACTTTTACAGTATGGGTTCAGTCAGTGAGCCAATCGGCAACCCATCTTGTGATGTAGAGATTTATACCTAGTTTAGTGAGTTTAGCTATAATTCCAGAATGGGGGATGGTGCTGAAAGCCTTGGTGATGTCAAGATAGGCCGTGTGAACCACCTTACCCTCGTCTACAGCTTTGCTGACTGCCTCAAAGAAGTCAATCAAGTTCAGGAGGCATGATTTGCCTTTCACAAACCTGAACTGGGTGGGGTCCAGAGTTTGGAGGTTACCGATGTCTTTCTTTATGAGTTCCATGATGATACATTCCATGGCCTTACAGACCAGGCTTGTCAGGCTAATAGGGAGATAGTTCCCGGGATCAGTGGTGGCTCCCCCTTTGTGGAGTGGGATAACTGTTGCTGTGCACCTTTTAGTGGGCACAAAGCCTGTTGCTGTAGAAGAAATGGACAGCTATGGACCTTTTCTACACATCCCTATCTGCCTTTCATATTCTTTTCCCCCTTGCTTGCCCTCATTTCACCACTTTCCTATTATACCTTTTTTCTTTTCTTTTTCAGGTTTAAGTGGGACAAAGCACTGCTTAGCATCATGCCACATCACACGAACCCACTCAAACCCACTTAAAACTGCTTTAATCACCTTATTTGATTCTAACACTGTTCTGAATATCCATAAAATAACCCCCCTACTAAGTCTCAAACCCTGGGCCCTCTGCACTACAGCATAGGGCATTAGACCACTACACCAACTCACCTCTGGGAAGTTGTTGCTGTTCCTATAAATATATCATGCGGTACAGTGCTGTATCACTAGGAAAAATATACACCCCAGCCAAGTATTGATCCCAGGACCCCAGAACCACAATACAGTGCATTAGACCACTAGGCCAACTCAGCTTTAGAAAATTACTGGTGTTTCTGTAAATATATCATGCAGTACAGTGATGTAACATCAGGAAAAATATACATCCCTGCCAACTTTTGGACCCAGGACCCTTAGAACTACAGAATAGTACATTAGACCACTAGGCCAATACAGGTCTGAAGAATTGCTGGTGTTTTTCCAAAGATATCCTGATTACCAGTGGCACACTACTTTTACATGTAATGTGATAAATGACAGCATACTTGGGTCTATGAGAAAGACATAAAACAAGTACACAGCCATATACTTGTTGATGGATTTATGGGAGGCCTACAATATCAGGTAGAGCTGACAACTGCACAGACTGTTGCAGAATGTCCACAGTTGTACCACCTACATATGGCATGGTTGTTACCAAACCTATCCTGTGCGCTGAATTACTGCCAAGTCAGTGCAGATTTGAGATTTCGAAAGCATGACAGACAGGTCAGTGTCACGCGTCATACCCATCCGAACATACATGTTCGTGCTAATCCTGTGTAACACACTGTGCACATGCACATATGTTTTGCAACTACACCACCCATAATAATGACTCAGTAGCTCTATATGTTACATTCCTAACATGTCTGACATCTGTCGCAGTCCAGTCTGTTGCACGACAACTACATGCTTGTCAATACAACATAGAAATAACTGAGTCCTGCAATGTCCAGCAGAACTGGTTGCTGCTACTGCAGTCACTGCCACCCACAGTAACATGTCAAAGGCCTGGAGGGTGGGACACATGTCACAAATATGAATATATGTCCTAAATATACCCTACCACTCTATGGATGACACTGCTACTTCACATATGTACCAGAGGCACATGCCTCACCTGGAATGTTATGGGTACCCTCACCCTTGCCATGCTGTGACACAAGAGCTGACACTGCTCCATCACTGACATATACAGCTTGCTGTCCCTCAATGTCTTCACAATCCCCAGTATGACTCCTGGCCTGAATGCATCTGTGGCCTGCTACACATGCAGCAGTATGTCCAGCTACCTGATACAAACTTACCATACCTCCCAAACACATAGGACAGAAAATCCACACAACACCCATACATAAATATTTGGAGGGGATGTTCCGATGAGTGGGTCATGTGTCACAGTCTTCCTCTACAAACATACACAGCTAATCCAGCATCAACTGCAGCAGCATGCACATTTGGATAAAAATGATGTATGACACTCACATATGCCTGTCTCTTTATTGACCTCAGCACACATTGTTAAACAGTAACCTTCCACAGAATCAGAAAGTCTGTTAACAATGGGCAAGCCTAGCATGGAAAACTGTGGGCATACTACATCAATCCAAATAGTGAATAGTATTTCTACCTATCCTCTATGATACTGTAGCTCCCACACCTCGATAATGTCCTCCTCACAGGCAGGAAAGGGGCCAAGGCCTACATGAAGGCCTTAATTATAATACTGTGTTGCCATGCCATTGGCTAATGAAAATGTAACCCAGCTGTTCTGGATGCTATTAGTAAGTGTGAGTTACAGATTGGTGCACAGGCAATCACCTGTTCATGAGCATTACCTACAAAAGGCAAGTTGCTGCCTATGGTAAACAGGTCTGCGACTTTCCTCATGAAGACAGACTGTGATTTCCAAGGAAAACTATCACAGTATTTCTGCTCACAAAGGAGTACACCACTATACCAGGTGTGTCATAGAATTAACCATGTAATGGAATGAAGATGTAGGGATGCAGTCATGGGAAATAGGAATTTCAACAGTAACTCTCAACAACCTATCTTGCAATGACATGTTGCTGTTACTCTGCTGTCCAGCACCTACAGTCTTCCCTTTTAGCACAGTCTGCGGTGACATAGATCACAGCTCTGGCCCCTGAGTCCCCTGAGCAATGGTCAGCTCACATATGAATGCTACTGGATTGTCTGTTGTACAATAGTGACAGTAACTACTCATGGCTATAGCTGGCATATCACATCATGTACTGTCAGTAAGCCCCTCTCAGTCTGTGAATGTCATACAGGGTGAGTTCAGACATTGTCCAGGTGCTTCTGACTGTTCCTGACGTACTAGGGGTCACTGTGTACTCCACACCTGTATGTCATTGCCTGACAGCTATGTCTAGCATACCTTGTGACCCCCCTGCAGCAGGACAATAGGTTATAGGCATAGTAGTGGGGGGACATAGACTGCACCTCAGCAACAGTGTGTACATATTGAACATGCGATGTTAAGCAAATGAATACAGTACCAGATATTAATGACCCATTACTGTGCTCTGAGGTGTCTGACATGTCACAGACACATTCTCCACACTCTGAGGACAAGCATTACATATTGTCCAACTGGTTTCCAGACATTCACATGTGTCAGCGGAGGGGGGGGGGTCTACATATATCAGGTACATGTACACATTCCACAAACATCTGAGTACTGCAGATGCCTGACACCTATGAGGGGGAAACCCTACACCACATATGCACTGCTGTCAGTTATTGTGTAGCAGAGAAGCTGCTAGAATGTCCACATGCACTTGTAGCACCACTCACCTATTTGCTTGATGTTGGCTGTATGACATGGTGCTGTAACATTGCCCATAAGGAACACACCACAGTTGATTGCAGTGATGGGTGTGAACACATAACAACACAGTCTTTCACAGCACACAGACCATAATTGGTATACTTAGGATAATATGAGGTTACTAGGCTATGAGCCCTGAGCCCCATATGCCTAGGACAGATGTTAGCCCATGTATATGTAAGGCAGCACCTGATCCCCCAGATTAATAGGGACACAGGTGGTATCCCAAGGGTATATGTGCAGTTAACCATCCAGTTATCCAGGTTCCACTTGCAAAGGTGTAATTATCTACCCTGCCTGATATGGACAGGGTGACCATTCCACAGCAGGGGGAGTGTGTGGGACACACATCTGAGGTACCAACAAGCCCAGTTGATGTCACACACCAGGTTGAGGATGTGTGTGAGTGTGTGTTAGTAGAGTTGATCTTGAGTTGCACTTGTGCAGCTGTCCCAACAATGTGGAGTCCGTGATTGCCTTGCATGCATGCCAGACAGAGGTCACCTCTAATGGGTATGTATGAAACCAAGTAGAGTGATGGGCTTATAGCCTATCTGTGTATGGTAGATGTTTGAGGCCCTGGTATTCCCAGGTGGGGAACATTTATGATGTCCCCAGCTGCTGCATGTGCTGGGTGAGGTGAGTGATGAACTGGGCATTTTACACAATAATGGCCCTTACTGGGATGAATACAGTGATGTTAGGACCCCATGTTCCTAGATGACATACCCTTATGTATGAGGTGGGCAATGTAGAAGGTTTACCATACAATGGAAGCAACATGGTAAGCAACATGGTGGTGAAATGTCTTGTTGTCATCCACCTGTGTGCACAGATCCCTCACAACTGATTGTGTGCCTAGAATGTTGTTAGTACTGTGATAATATGTAGTTACGTCACTCTCCCCAAAGGGGTTAACACTGCATTTCCTGGTTTGTGACCTCAGGCTACGTGTCTGGCACCAGTCATGTATCTGCATGACACTATCCTAGGCAGATGTCCACATCACTAGGGAATGCTGTGACAGCACACAGCATGCAGTCTTCTGTAGACATGGTCAGCCATAAGCCAATGGCTGTGGCCTGCACCTCAGATGTGTACATTACAGATAACAGAGGCCCACACACTGAACAACAGGTTATGCTGCTGGTTATGGGTCAACTGATTGAGGTGGATTCCGCAATGTGGATTAGTTAGGTCATGTCAGCGTGCCAGTGTGCTACCCCTATGGTAACATATGGTGTGATGCATACTTGAGAACATATATCTATTACGGCCAAGTATGCTTTACTGTCAAAAACTTTGTCCAGGTCAAGGAAGGCAGTGTGCACTGTCACCCCACCCATGGCATTGGTGACTGTGTCAAAGAGGTCAAACAAGTGTAACAGACATGATCCCTTCCTTTACAAAGCCTAACTGTGCGTGATGGAGTGTGTGGAGGTCACCAATGTCCTTCTTAATGAGGTTCACTATAAACTCTGCTATGGCCTTGCAAAACAGCTTAGTTAGGCTGATGAGTGTAAAATGTGACAGATCGGTGGATGCCACACCTTAGTGTAAAGAGGTGACAGTGGTTGTCCTTCACATGGCTGGGCAAAGGCATTAGTCAGGCCTAATTGGAATACAGTGCCTTATGGTGTAGCAAGATTATGCTTTGGGTCATGTAGGATGCATCCTGTTATGTGATAGGCTCCCATGGTGGATGCATACAAAGATGTTCACATGGCAGCGGTGACCTGTTCTCTACATATAGGAGAAGGCGGAAGTTCTGTGGACATCCTGATGTACTGATGGGGGGACTGGGGGTGAAGCCTACACTAACTCTGTCAGGAATCATGTACGCTATATCTACAGCACTGGTATAACTAGTATCCTTCACCACAACAAGTGAGCAGATGCAAGTGTTTACTGTGATGTTGCAGACATATGTGCAGAATGGGAAATGATTGTTTGTAGTGGATGTCGACAATGTGGGCTCTGGGTTTGCTGTGCAAGTTTCCAGGAGTGATCCCATTCACTTGTACATGCTAAGGAGACATTGCTCCAAAATGGGTACCTGCTCCTACCTTGTCTTGGACAGCAGTATGTCACCCCTGTTATAGACACTTATGTATTGTAGATGTCCACCAGACAAGTGTACATATCCTTGCAGAGGATGATGTAGTCCTGTTGGGTATAACAATATGTAGCTATATAAATGCACATATATCACTTGTGTGTATGTGTGGATATTAGTGCCAGTGGTTGCAGAGGGTTTGGGGGATGTGAAGCTGTGTATACCACCCCCCAGGTGGTTCTATTCCTTGTTGGAGTTGTATGTATGTCTGACCCTAGCTAGATGGTTATTGTGGGAGATGATGACTGCAAAGGTGACCACATGATGGTTGCTTTGCCACGGAGGATGACACTGTAGGGATGTTGCAGTGGTAATCTGTGCTGTGTAATATCAACTCCAACACACCTTCACTTCATATGGGGGTAGCCCCTAGCTGCACCAAGGTGTTTGCAATTCCACTGTTGGTGGCTATCTGGCCATTTGTGTGCTGGCATGGGTACATCCCGCAATTTATGTTTGACTCATTTAAGTGACCCAAGATCAGGGTACAGACCCAAATCATAATACAGATGACAAGATCCATATAGGCAGACATGTGGTGGCCAGTAGCTACCTATGATTTGAATAGCTGTGTTGGCAAAGGTGAACTGCCCCTGCAGTGTCCCCTGTGCATATTACTGTCTGTACAGTGTGGAGGTGTGTATTTGTCTCATTTATACTGAAATCACATGTTGCATGTCATTTCTGCCCAGACTTTGGGGTATGACTGTATGATATGATGGTACACCAGGTAAGGCTGGGGTGCTCCCCACAGCTTTGAACCATGTGTGTGTGACTGCACAGATGTCTGCATTTCCCAGGGTTAAGAATGCTTGCAATGAGGGCAGAGTCATGTGTAGACTCCTAGCATTTAGCAGCATGCCTTCATTTTGTGCTGCGCTGACAGTTGTATGTTGGTAGTGATAACCTCACCAGTTTTCTTAATGAAAGCAATATGAGGGTGGTGAGAACCATTGCCAGATGCCTGAAGACCACTTGAGAGACATGGAGGCCATTTCTTTCTAAGCAACCAGGCTCACAGGTACTGGAACCCCCTGAAATAGCACAGGATAAAAGGCAACATGTTAAGGTCAATCATTTCCTGAATGTATTGTGGCATCAGTCTGGGTGACAGAAGAATGGCGCATAACACTAGAGACATACCTGACTTGGACACATAATCAGTGTGCTCACTCATGTCTCACTGCATATAGTCCAGGCATGTACATCCCACTTCAGGCACACCAACATGGAGTGTGACAGACTCATGACACTACCTGTTGGTGAGACACAGGAGTGCGTATGCGATATGGCAGTGTCTGTCACCTGACACACAAGTAACTCTGACCATCCACATATACAGCCAGATCGGATGCTCATCAGTGTGTTTCACAATGGGGTATCCCTTGTGTAATATGTTTGACATGCATTGATGCCTCCGTGGCTATGGGACACAGGTATGTGGTCATGTGTGGTATGTACTGTGTAGGTCTGCGGTGTTCATGTGTGGTTTTGTCTTGCAGGTCCCCTTTGTTTGTGGATGGTTTTGTTTGGGACCTCTGCATATGTATGTGTGTGTGTGTGTGTGTGTGTGTGTGTGTGTGTGTGTGTGTGTGTGTGTGTGTGTGTGTGCACGCGTGTGTTGTGTAGGGATGTGTACTTGATAGGGAGAGGGCATGGAATGTAGGGAGAGAGCATGGAATGTAGGTTTGTAATGTCATTTCTTCTCTCACACAGCGTGTTTCTTGCTGGTGTTTGTAGATGATTGTCCAGCCATGTTACTGAGGCAGGTGCTACAATATGCCAGGATCCCCATATCAACAGGACTGGCAGGGAAATTGTAGGACATTATCCAGCAATATAGTGCAGAATCTGAGGGAGGAAGGCCAGGGAGACCTAAGGGGTGGTCCTACAGCCCAGGTGCTTAATACAACAGTGGAGGTTGACACAACTGCATAAAATGTAGACAGGCTATGAACAAACAGCAATAGGTGTAACAGGACAATGCATTTGAACACCTTATAGTATATGCAGCAAGTAGTAGGAAACATCAAGATCAGGAGGGCAATGCACTATGTATTGCCACTATGTTGCTGATAGCCGCATACATACTGTGGTGATAGATGGTGGGGTATGATATGTGAAGTTAGCGGTGGATAGTGGTGGCAAATGTGGATGTGCAGGGTGTGTACATAATGGTGAGCAAAGTATGTGGTCCTGTGATCTGTTCCCCTCTTCATGTTTTTCAGGTGGGATGTACTGCAGGAGGAATCTACCTTTCTCAGAAGCTGAGACCACTGCCATAATTGATGCCCTGAGAATCCATCACTGGGTGCTGTTGTCAAGGAGTTTCCATAACCAGCAAGAATGCGCTGCACTGTGGGCAGACCTCATGGCATTGGTTAATCATGTGGGCCAGCATGATAGGAGCTATGAGCAGGTTCCACACCAGGCCACAGATCTGATACATCATGCATGGCAAAGGGCTGCAGCTGTAGCCAGGGACCATGCTGGCACCAGTGGAGGGCCTACTACAAAACAGCCACTCTCAGCCACAGAGGAGTTCCTGGCAAACCAGGGTTCAGCAACTCACGAGAATCAATAACACCATATGTTGTAGAGAACCTCTTGTTCTCAGTCTACATTTGTACAATATGCTGATGACTCCACAGTCATCACCATTGCTGACTCACACTCTGAACTCCTTTCAACTACCCAAACATTCTTCAATGCTGTTGAGACATGGCTGACTAATAACCATTTTATCCTCAACCCCAAAAAAACAAAATTGATACTCTTCCTGCCAAAATCAGAAAACCATATCAAATCTTCATTCTCTATAACCTTCTTAAACAATACTCATATAGAAGTCGAAACTAGCACAAAACTATTTGGCATTACCATAGATGAACAACTAAAATTTGATCAACAAATTAGCTATTATATAAAAAAAAAAACACCAAAAGCTAGGTTTCTTGTATAGAAAAAAAATACCTCACCCCTGAAGCTAGAATCTCTCTTACTCATGCCTACCTTCTACCCTGGCTAACATATTGTTCCTAAATACTGACAAATTTGAACACTACCCTACTAACCAAATTAGAATCAACCTACCATAAGATGTCTCGAATCGCAACACAACAACCATATAAATCCCACCACTGCCTCTCCTTAAACACCTGAACTGGCTTGAACTACCTCATATGTTACTACAATCTCAGCTCCAGATTCATTCTATATCAGCCTGAATTTTGCCCAAGTCTATCACCCCTCACCTCCCACTATTCCCCTACCAGACATCTCCAAAGTGCTTACCAAGACCTATTAAATGTCCACAAACCAAAATCCAGGACAGGATGCAACTTATGTATCCACCACTCCTCTATTGCATGGAACAAACTACCACTCAAAATAAAGAACCTAACCCAAACCCAAACAATTCAAATTATACACCAAATGCTACCTTATAAAGCACTGGATCTGCCGATGTATGCATCCTACCTGACCTCCACCTACCCACACACTACTCTTTCACTTAATCTCACAAAAATCAGCATGCACAACTTGCAGTCTTGAAAATCTTGAATCTTATGTTTTTTTATGAAACTTTCTAATCCTTCCACATATTTAGCCTACTGAACCATAAATTAGCTAATTTTCTTATGAAACCCGAGAAACTTTTGCAATACAGTGCTTACTGAACCTGAGATTAGCTTATATATTTAACATACAAATTATTTACTTACTATATTTTTTCTGTTGCTCATCCGTTTATTGTATTTTCTAAGTTTTTGTCAACATCTGTTTACAATGTGTTACTTCTAGTACATTCTTTACTGTTATGAACAGTTTTTTTTGCATATGATGGAGCTTTTCACCCCAGGCCTCTGCTGAAAAAGTGCTTTAACTCAATCAGACACTCCTGGTCAACAAATGTAAAATAAAATAAATAAATAAAGATGGGTGGCACAGCTTCCACAGCTGAGAAGCAACCAGGTAAACATCTAGTTGTCATCACATTAATACTGTAGCATTTATAGTGGCAGCCTTTGAATACTTGTACACATATGTCAGGTCAATCCACATTTGTGGGGGGGGGGTTGTAATGCACACGTGCACACATATTGTGAATGTCAGCAAAGTGGGTAGTATCTCCATTTGTGATGTACATGTTTTATAAATATATATATATATATATATATATATATATATATATATATATATATATATATATATATATAGGTTCATAGGTTCATAGGTTCATACTAGGCTATCTGCCCTAGGGCATTTATAAGCCTAGCCAGAATGTGTTTGGCTTTCGCCACCCATTTTAAATTTATTTTGCTATGCCCTTTTTCGAGGTTAGTATACTGTGCCTCTATCTAACAGTGACACAGAAGTGATACCCGGGGTAAACCTACGATCTCCCATCCACTCATCAAGATTCCTCTTGAAGAGAGTCAATGAGGGACTCTGCCTAACCTGGACTGGGATTTTATTCCAGAGTGAAGGGAGCCTCTGGGTTATGAATCTGTCCCTCCAGCATGTCCTATTTATTTCAGTGCTGTGGTTCAAGTCTCGGCGTGTAGCTCGATGGGATTTGGATTTTCTGAGGTGCAGCATGTCCATTAATTCGGGTTGGACATGGCTTTATCGTCAGGCACAGATCTCCTCTGAACAGGCGGTATGCCACTGAGTAGAGCTGGAGTTTTTTTAACCGGGCAGCATATGGCATCTGTTTGAGCCCTTTGATCCTCTTGGTGAGGTACTTTTGGGGTCTTTCCAGTTGCTGCAGGTGTCTGGTAAGGTACATCCCAAAAAGGGCATTGTACTCAATTATGGGCCTGATGAGGGATGAGTAAAGAGTCACGATGACCTCCCCTGATCTAGATGTGAATCCCTTCATGATTAGGTGGGCTATATAAAATGTTTTTCTAACCACTTTGGCCACGTGGTTGTCAAATGAGAGATTGCTATCAACTTGGGTCCCCAGGTCCCTAATTACTTCTTCTGTACTTAATGGATTTCCACCTATGTGGTAATTTGTGAGCACTTTGTTTTTGCCAAAGGGGATGACTATACACTTTTTGGCATTTAGCTTGAGGCCATGGCACTGGCACCAGTTGTCTGTTTCTATGAGGCCCTTTTGGAGGATGCTTGCATCGGCTGGAGAGTCGATTATGGCACCCAGTTTGCAGTCATCTGCGAACTTGGTCAGCCACAGTCCTTCCGTGTTGGCCTGTACCTCCGAGAAATATATACCGAACAAGAGAGGTCCCAGGACTGAGCCTTGTGGGACACCACTTGTAACTGGTTTGGAGTCTGACATGGCTCCAGCAATTCTAACCATGTGGGTTCTGTCCTTGAGCCAGTTTGCAATCCATCTAGTGACATAGGGGTTTATATTTAAGCTGGTGAGCTTATCTATAATGCCCGAGTGGGGTATTGTATCGAAGGCTTTTGCGAGGTCCAGGTAGGCTGTGTGGACCACCTTCCCCTCGTCAATGGCCTTGGTGACTGTTTCAAAGAAATCAACCAGGTTTAAGAGGCAGGATCTGCCCTTTACAAAGCCGAACTGGGTAGGATCCAGTGTTCTTAGGTCCCCAATATCTTTATTTATGAGGTCCATGATGATCCTTTCCATAGCTTTGCAGACCAAGCTAGTCAGGCTTATGGGGCAATAGTTTCCAGGATCCATTGAGGCACCACCTTTATGGAGAGGGACCACTGTTGATGTACGCCACTCTTTGGGCACATATCCTGTAGTAAGGCTGAGATTGAACAGTAGTTTTATGTTTGGGTTTAGCTCTTCTTTGAGTTCATGTAGGACGCAGCCCGGGACACCATCTGGTCCCATTGATGCTGTGTTTTTTGCTTTGGAGAGGGCGGCTCTTACCTGAGCATCTGAGATGGCAGGGGGGCAGCACTCTGCTGGGATAGATATTTGCCCTTTTGGTGGGGAGGGGGGGGAGAAGTTTGCGCTGAACTTGTCAGCTAGGATGTTGGCAATGTCTGTATGTTCGATGTATTTTTTGTCATTTTGGACTAATTCTGAGCATATCTGGGAATTACCACCCAGGTTCCTAACATAACTAAAGAAAGCCTTGTGATTATCCTTAGTGTCCTGTGCAATTTTTCTCTCGAAGCTGGCCTTAGACAATTTTATGTGTGCCCGTAGTTTTTTGCTAATACTGATCAGTGATGCCTTCCCTTTTTGGGATTTTGCTTTATCATTTAGTAGCTTCCTCATTCTATTGTATAGTTTGTTTATGGCTGGGGTCCACCAGACAGGACGTCTGCCTTTGGAGGATTGGGTCTTGGTTTTATTTGGGATCGCATGATCCATGCATTCCTGAAGGTGTTCATAGAATGCGTTTATAAAGGATTCTGCGGTCTGGGCCGTATTTTCCACAGGCCCGGGGGCTTTGAAGGATTCCATCTCAGTTTTGAGGAGTGTAAAATTTGCTTTAGAGAAGTTTTTCACTGTGGTTTTCTGGGAAGGGGGTGGGGTCGGGATGTGAATATCCAGTGAGATTAGTTTATGGTCTGATCTTACCAGTGAGGGATACACCTCTGGTCTGGAGTATAGAGTCCCCATGTTGGTGATGATCAGGTCCAGTATGTTTTCCCCTCTTGTGGGAGTGGTAACAAGTTGTTCCATAGCATTTGAGTTTATAAATTCTAGGAACCTTTGGGCTAGGGTGTTGGAGCTAGAGTAATGCTCCCAGTCTATGTTTGGGTAGTTGAAGTCGCCCAATATAATGGTGTTTGGAGAGACCTTCATATTTTCCAGTGTTCTCAGGAAGGCCGAGTGGGGTTCCTGGGTTTGGGAGGGTGGTCTGTAGCAGGCTATAAACTGGAAGGCAGTTTTACCCACTGTTAGTTGCACATGGATAGTCTCTGATGCTTCGTGCTTTGCCACCAACCTGGAGGTGTGGGTATCTTTGATGAATATCGATACTCCCCCTCCTTTTGTGGTTCGGTCCAAGTTTTGGGGCCGAAAAGCATGGTATGAGGTATAACCTGGTAGAGCTGGGGTGCTCTTGGGAGCCCTGAACCAGGTTTCTGTTACTGCACAGATATTGATGTTCTCCATGCTAAGGAGAGTTTCGAGTACGTGCATCTTGAGGTTTAGACTTCTGGCGTTGAGCAGCATTACTCTTAGTTTCTTATCCCTTGTGATACCTATGGAGGTGGGTTTGTCTTTTGAGCCTTGCCTAAAAAAGGCACTATGGGGGTAGCAAGAGCCTTTGCCAATATCCGAAAGCCCAGGGGTGACAGGTGCAAGCCGTCCCTAGCGAAGCATCGTGGCTTGTCGAGCATATCATCCCAAGCTGACAGGCATTGGATCCCCTTTGAATGACACCAGTACTTAAGCCAATTGTTGAAATTGATCATCTTGTCTTCATATTGTGGCATCATTCTTGGTGAGGGTAAGATGCTACTCAAGGTCAGGGTCATACCGGCCTGGGCTACATGCTCAGAGAGCTCCTTTATGTCTCTTTTCATGTAGTCCAGGGAGGTACGTCTCAGGTCATTAACACCAGCATGGACAATGACTGAGTCATATTTGTACTTGCCTTGGAGTGACCTGAGTGCTTGTGTTATGTGGCGGATCCTAGCACCCAACAGGCTGCTCACCGTGACCCTCTCCTTGTTCAGCCTGGTGAGCGGGACGTCAGTGTGCCTGACGATAGAGTCACCTATTACAAGTGTATCAGGTGTGTTGTTTAGTCTTAAGGGCTGTGACTGTTTGGCACACTGGCTTTGTGAGAGATGTGTTGCACGTGTTTTGTTTTGGGGTAGCGGCTGCTTGGGTGTCTGGTTTGGAGGTCTCTGCTGCTTTGGCAGATCTTTATTTAGAGCCTCCGAGTATGTTTTTGTGTGATTATGTGTTTGGTTTGCTGTCGTGGTAGGTCTATGTGAGACTGGAATTGTAGTGAGTATGGTTTCCTTCTCCTCCTGACTGGTTATGCCAGTACTGAGTTGAGAGAGCTTAGCCTCCAGTTTGGCTATATGGTTGCATCTCTCACATGTGTTGGAATTTGTTGGGAGGAGGAGAGGGTTGTCTGTGTACATGAGGCAGTTGTAACATTGCCTCAAGATTCCCAGGTTCACCAGCTGGACCGGAGAGGAGATTGACAACTGACCTTTGGACATGCTAGAATAATATTGGGAATGCCTTAATAATTGAAAACCAGGGCCAGTGGGGAGTGAGGGTGTAGTGCTTTTAATTTTTAGTGCTGACTTATATAATTGCTTTAGTGAGCAAGTGCCAGGTAACGTAAGTGCAATTTGTTACAGGTAACTTAAATGCAAAAACGACAAACAGTAACTTTCTTTCAAGTGAAACAAGGAAATAAGTACAGTAAGCAATGCAGATATCACTAGTGAGCCACAGAAGTGCTGAGAAGCCACGTATTAGGTGGAATTAACGTTCCAGGGAAATAACAAGCAAACAAACAACAAGCATATAAACAAAGCTGTATTCAGCAGGCCTGGATCTAGTCTATGCTACAGCAAACAAGGTGTACCAATTTCCGTAAGATACAGTTCAAATATTCAGGCACTATAAACCTTTAACCAGAAATTCCCAGCTCAGAAGGGCAGAGTCCAGCCTCTTCTCCCACAAGAGTGCAGACCACAAACCTTCTTAATGTAAAATAACTGGCCTGAAGCCCAAGTGCCTAAACCAGAACTAATACACTTTAAGAATAACAGACACTGGGCTCTCAATCAGCAGTTCCCAACTTAGAAGGATGAAAGCTACCTGTCCTGCCACCACAGTGCATGCCACAAACCTTCCTAATGTAAAACAACTGGTCTGAAGCCCAAGTGCTTAATCCAAAAGACTTAGAATGACAGCTAAACTTTAATCAAGTTACTAACAAGCAGTAATAAATACAATTGAATACTTTAGAGAATGCCTGAATTAGTGCTCAAGTTACACAAACAAAGCTAGATCCAGCAGGCCCGAATCCTCTATGCCATAGCAAACAAGGCGCACCAACTTCAGTAAGAAGCAGTTCAGATATGCATGCACTATATGCCTTCAATCAGAAATTCCCAGCTCAGAAGGGCAGAGTCCAGCCTATCCTCACACAAGAGTGCAGACCACGAACCCTCTTAATGTAAAATAACTGGCCTGAAAGCCTAAGTGCTTAAACCAGAATTAATACACTTTTAGAATAACAGACACTGAGCCCTCAATCAGCAGTTCCCAATCTAGAAGGATGTAAGCTACCTGTTCTGCCACTACAGTGCAGACCACAAACCCTCTCAGTGCAAAACAACTGGTCCGAAGCCCAAGTGTTTAAACCAGAAGGCTTAGAATGAGTTACACCAAGCAGTAATAAATACAATTGAGTACTTTTAAGATGATGCAAAAGTAGAAAAAAAGTAGGTAGAAACACAAGTACAGTAAAAGCAGATGATTTTTTTTTTTTTTTTTCCTGAACAAGTGCTGAGATCAAAGAAACAGATTTGAGTGCTGAAACTAGAAAACTGGCTAGTTATAGGGGAAAAAAACTAAGCTAGAAGGCTTCCCTCCAACACAGAAGGGCTTGGGGGGCTCAAAAGCCTACAAATAGTCTATACCACTTAACAGGAAAGGCAGGAAACAAGCTTAATTTTTTTTTTCTGTTTTCCAGATGCTCTCTTTGTACACAGTAGGAGTGCCTGAAATCAGAATATGATCTCACTGCACTCAGTTGAGTGAGCAAATGAGATGGGCCCAGAAGGAGTATCCAAACACAAATTTACAAGAGGGGCGGGCAGCTGCAAGGCCACTAAGATTAACACCAAAACAAAAACAGGGAGGGTGGGACAAACTGAAGAGCAGAGTGAAAACTTCCAGTTCAGCTAAATATTCCTTCCACACAGTTAAAATCAATTTAAATACTGTATTTTTTGAAAAAAAAAAGCAGATAAAGGTACTTAAACTCTCTTATACGTCCAGTTGAATATAGCAAGTTCTTAGCCGGCCAAAGCTGAGGTTTTTAAGCAGAAAATATTTCACACTGTACCACTTAAATAGGCAAGGACAGGAAATCAAAGAATGTGGCTACCCCCACACCTGCAATTACTAACAAATAATAAAATTCAAGCAGCACTAACTGAAGAGCAGAGTGAAAACTTCCAGTTCAGCTAAATATTCCTTCCACACAGTTAAAATCAATTTAAATACTGTATTTTTTTGAAATTATGGAGATATTATCTTGTACCAATGCCACATTTATGTCTGCTGACAATATTTCTCCCACACAAATCTATAGGTACCTCTGGTGTGGCTGGGGTCCATAATACTGTAGCCGGTGAGTGTGGCACTGTTTTGTTATAGCTCACCTATAGCCTAGGCATGTTAAGGGCTGCCAGTTTGCTGTGCACACAACTATTAAGCTTAGCCATATTGCAATACTTGCATGTTCACTCATGGAGGGGTTCACTGCAGTGTATTACATCTGTAATCACAATAGCATATTTGCAGGAGCTGTAACATATTAGCACATATTTTTGTGAAGGTGTAGGCAGTCTGCTCTAAAGGGGTGCATTACTATTCTGGAAATGGGTGCACCATGTTTTAGGTGAAGGTCCATTACATACACTGTCATTTTATTATTCACATTATTTAAATGTGAGCAGTTAATGTATGTGTTTAGTTTCTGAAGAAGTCTGTTTTGAATAGCAACTATTAAAGTTTGACTATGCTAAAAACCTTGATTTGCTGTCCTCCTTTTGCATTTTTGGCATTTTTTTTGTTTATCAATTTTGGTTTAAACCTCTGCCTGGTTGCCACTGTGGTGTTTTTGTACACTGACATGTCACTTATCTCACAGGTGTATAGTAGTAGCCACATTAACTGGAGATAGCCGCACTGCATGTTGTTAAGTTCCTGTCTTGTGTGTGTCTGTTGTTGTCTGTGTTATGCATGGCATCAGTCATAACATGTAATATGTATAATGCATTTGTGGCACCTCACCCTTATGTGTGTCATACCTCTCAACTGCCCGAAATTTCCAACGATGTCCCTGATTTAGACTCTAAAATTTAGCTCTGTCCCTCATAATCCCTCCTAAATCTGGTTATTCTTGGAAGGAAATATGGAGAATTATGCTCAATAAATAATGGCAGTAAGTAAGAGTTTTAGATTTCTTTTATTTCACAAAATGTGTTGTAATTAACATTATTTTATTCCGTCAATGTCTCAAGTTTAGTATCAATATTTTACAAATGTCTTTGATAGTCCCTCATTTTTTCTGGGTTTGTCTCTAATTCTGTTGAAATATGTCCCTGATTATTTGAGAGCTATGATACGTGTGTGTATGTGGATCAGCAGAAATTATAGTGTAGGACTTAATGCAGTCATGTTGTCTTCCCCTCACAGGTGACCATGGGGGTTAGAGTGTGTCCCCCTCACAACCTGATCTCAGTGTCTGTTCAGACTCTGATGATGATGGTGGCCATAGTGAGGCACAGATGGGGTTGGTGGGGCTGAATCTGTCCCATTGGTTGACATCCCACTTCCTCCCCTAATGTCCCTGCATACAGTCAATATTCCCATACATACCCAGTCCCCAGCAGCTGCAGATATTGGACAGTCAGAGGGTTGTGGCATTGAACAGAAGAGTGTGTTGACTATGACATCTGTGACTGTACACACTAGCCATAGCCAGAGAGCTGGTGAGGTTTCTCACAGCCAGATTGACAGGGGTGCTCAAAGAAGGAATGCTGCCTATCCAGCACCTGTCAGAGGTGTCACAGCACATGTCACCCGATGCATGTTTCGGTTCATCATGGAGGCACGGACATGTTGTGAGCGGTACACCAGATGGATGCTCAGGGTCATGGATGCCACACTGCCTGGCATGCATGACTCCATCCACAGCATTGGTGATGCCTTGTATCATTTCACTGATGTAGTGGACAGATGGTGGGGTGAAATATTGTCAGTCCTTAACAGTGCAACATCTGTGCTTGAAAATGTGGTAGGAGTAGGTCGTCGGACACATGGATGTAGGTCAGCAACAACATCAGCTGAGAGCTCATGTGGCCATGCACAGTCACAATCCCATAGTGGCAGTACCACCAGCACTACTGAAGGGGTATGCTTTCCACACTAAATATGGCAGGCTATGGGCACGTGGACCTAGGCAGTTCTGTGAGGGACACACACCCAACAGACATTGGTCACTATCAGAAATTAGTACCGCATCTGGCCCTGGACATGGTGGTGCCAATGCCACTCCTGGTGGAACCAGTTCCTGTGTTCATGGCCAGAGATGGTGAGCTGTCCATTCTGCCATGTACTGTCCACAGCTGTCCAACATACCCTTGTGTAGGGCTGGCACATGGCTTGACTGTGTAGATGTGCAAACTTACACAACACTGTCACATGCAGGTCACCACCAAACACATACACGCACACACACACACACACACACACACACACACACACACACACACACACACACACACACACACACAGCTCCTCTCCATGGCCTAGCTGACCAGCACCATGCCAGACATGCACACTCAATGTCAACTGTGTGGCACAGCCTAGGCCTCTGGCAACCCCATAACACACCCTGTGCATGTGATGATACCTTTGCCACATCCCTGTCATCCATACCATCAATGCAGGGACATGTTAATATGTGTTTGATGCACAGGGTGAATATAGTACAGTTAATGGCAGTTTGTAGTGCAGTAGTGTTATGCCCTGTGAGGTGCTGTCTGCTGGCAATTGTCAAGCTGTTAGTACTGCTGACTTACTGTTGTCTCACAGACCTTATTCTGTTTTTGTTCCATGTGTCTGTGTGTCTACGTTGTGGGGACCTGCTTCCAATACAGATGCTCAGGATGGCATAGTGGCAACACAGAGATGTTTTCATCACCAAGATATGGCTGCATATGTGCATGTTTACCTAGGTGTCTATGCATGGAACAGTGTGTGAGGGACAATGGGGGCAGACATCATAAACTTGCATGCATACCCCTTGACACAGCACTCTACTCTTGATACATGTCACCTAGGAATTCCATAGGATCACAGGTGCATAGGTCCATAGAAGGAAAATAAAGAGCAAAGTGCTTTAAACACAACCAATAAACATCCAAAATAAAGCACCTAGGAACCAGCAAAATGAAGCTACCAACACAGTGTAGAAACAGACTGTTTTGCTCCTTTCTACACTGTGTTGGTGGCTTCATTTTGCTGGTTCCTAGGTGCTTTATTTAGGACCATAGAAGGTTACTAGAATATGGTCCTTGGTCCCTTACAAGCCTCGCCATTACTTTATCCCCAAGAGAATAATCAATCAGCACCTGTTGCCCCTGTCATTGATGGGCACAGGTTGGATCCCTGGGATAGATTTCTGTTCTCCCATCCACTCATCATGGATGCACTTAATGAGGGTTTGCATGGTTCTCTGTTTGACATCTATGGGAAGTGCATTCCTGAGACAGGGCAGCCTCTGGGTGCTAAATCTGTCTCTCCAGTAGGTTTTATTGTTGTTGCATATGTGATTCAGGCCTGTCATGCTGGTAATGCGCAAACAGTTAGACTCAAATATATGCAGCAGCTGTTGAAAGCCTGAGCACAACATTGCCAAATAGGCATGCCACAGCCCACCTGCGGACAACCTGTTTAATACTAAGTGGGACACTACTGATTTGAGGCTGTCTGCATGGAACAGGTGTTGAAGACCATGGATAACCTTTGTGGGTATTAACATAAGTTGCTGCAGATGTCTGCATAAGTACATACCAGACCGGCCATAATGATAATCTATTGCTGTACTGACTGAGGACTATACAGAGGTAATGTCCACCTTTCATCTGGATGGAGTCCCTTTTCCTATGTGGTGAACCATGTACAATGCACTATTGGACACTCTCCAGCCATATGAGCTCTGTGATGTACATGATAAATATGTAGCACTTTAGTACATACAACTAGATAGGGGTTCTAATCTCAATACTGCCAACTGAGTGTGTGTGTGTGTGTGTGTGTGTGTGTGTGTGTGTGTGTGTGTGTGTGTGTGTGTGTGTGTGTGTGTGTGTGTGTGTGTGTGTGTGTGTGTGTGTGTGTGTGTGTGTGTGTGTGTGTGTGTGTGTGTGTGTGTGTGAAGCATATCCCCTGTGGCTGTCCTCCGTGTGTGTTGTTTATACTGTTTTGTAGGCCTGTGCATCCCTGTTGACTCCGCCATTGCATTACTGTACAGAGCCTGTTGATGTCATCCACTTAGATGCACCATTGGACACTGTCCAGGCATGTGATAAGTAAGTAGCACTATAGTACATACAACCAGATAGGGGTTCTAATCTCAATACTGCTAACTGTGTGTGTGTGTGTGTGTGTGTGTGTGTGTGTGTGTGTGTGTGTGTGTGTGTGTGTGTGTGTGTGTGTGTGTGTGTGTGCATGAGGCATATCCCCTGTGTGTGTGTTGGTTATACCATATTGAGGCATGTTGACCCCCCATTGCATTACTTTACAGGGTCTGTTGATGTCATCCACCTTAGATGCACTGTTTAACACTCTTCAGGCAATACCTCTCAACTATACAAAGTTTTACAGAATGTCCAGATGTTTGCCTCATATATTTGGTCCATTTCTTATAAATTTGTGGTTTTCTGGCAAATCACTGGCAAATCATTCTGAGTTGAAGATAGAAAATACTGGCAGGCATTTGTGTTTCAGATGTCATACCCTTCACAAAATGCATATTAATGCAAAACCTGTTAGCCTATCAGTTCTCTAAGTTTGTAAGAGCAATGTGTAAAAAGTGTCCCTATTTTTTGGGCCATTATCCCCCCATTATTGAAGTCTTTGTTCAGATTTATTGTTCTAAGAGGTTATGAGGTATACCCAAAGCATATAAGCTCTGTGCACATGTGATAAATACATAGTGCTATAGTGCATGCAACTAGATAGGTAGGAGTTCTAATCCCAGTACTGGCAACGGTGTGAGAATATTTGTTAGTGTATGTGCCTGTGTATGCATATCCCCTATAGCAGCATGGCTATCTTGCCTGTGTATGTGCAATGGTTATACCATTTTGTGCACCTGTTCCACCCTGTTAACTCCCCCATTGACAACCTATACAGGGCCAACAGCTGTCATCCATCTTAGATGCAGAGTTAGACATTTTCAAACACAATAGCATGGTGCATGCAATACATTCAGCAGTCTATAGTATATATAACTAAATAGGTAGGGGTTCTAATCTCAAATCTGGAAACTCTGTGCGTGTATGTATGTTTGAAAGCATGTCCCCCTGCAGCAGTGTGCATGTGTGTGTGTGTGTGTGTGTGTGTGTGTGTGTGTGTGTGTGTGTGTGCTTGTGTGTGTGTGTGTGTGTGTGTGTGTGTGTGTGTGTGCTCATATGTGTGAGACATGGTTATTCTATTTGAAGCGCCTATTAACCCCCAGTGGCAATCATTACAGCACCTGTAGATGTCATCCACCTGTAGTGGCATACACTGCAAAAATATATAAGCTCTATGGCGCATGTGATATGTATATAGTACTATCGTATGTAAAACTAGCTAGGTAGGGGTTCTACTCTCAACAAGGGCAGTTCATGAGTGTGTGTGTGTCTGTGTGTGTGTGTGTGTGTGTGTGTGTGTGTGTGTGTGTGTGTGTGTGTGTGTGTGCGTGCGTGTGTGTGTGTATGTATGTGTATCCCCTTGGAGCAGTGTGATTGGGTTAAGGCCACCACCATACCTCTTAACCCCTTAGAGAAAGACATCTGAATAAAGCCATACAAAAAAGTGGGACAAAGGCCACATATTATGCCCAATCTTTAAATATTGCTCTGACAAACATAGAAAGTAGATAGCATAGCAGGCTCTGCATTCGCATGCATTTTCTGTAGGATATGAAGTCTGACATGAAAATATCTGTCATTATTGTATAACGTCAGTCTTTAATGATTTGCCACTAATCACTGTCTATCCACTGCATCAACAAAATGACGTAAGGCATCACCAATGCTGTGTATGGAGTCATGCATGCCAGGCAGTGTGGCATCCATGACACTGAGCATCCATCTGGTGTACCATTCACAATGTGCCTGTGTCTCCATGATGGATTGAAACATGCATCGGGTGACACGTGCTGTGACACCTTTGACAAGTGCTGAATGGGTAGCAGTCCTCCTTCAAGCACCCCTTTCAGTCTGCCTGTGTGGGACCATACCAGCCTTCTCTGGCTATGGCTAGTGTCTAAAGCCACAGATGCCATAGTCACCACACTCTCCTGTTTGATGCCACCATCCTTTGACTGCCCATTATCTGTGGCAGCTGGAGACTGGATATTTGTGGGCATACTGACTGTGTGTGGGGGCACTGGGGGAGGAAGTGGGATCTCAACCAGTGGGACAGATTCAGTACCCGAAAACCCCACCTGTGCCTCACTATGGACACCCTCACCATCAGATTCCGATGAGACACAGACATCAGGTTTTGAGGGGGACACACTCCAACCCCTATGGTCACCTGTGAGGGGAAGACAACATGACTGCATTAAGTCCTGCACTATAATGCCTACTGATCCATAAACACACACACACACACACACACACACACACACACACACACACACACACACACACACACACACACACAGGTGAGGTGCCACAAATGCATTATACCGATCACACATTATGACTGATGACATGCACAACACACATGCAGACCACAACAGACACACAGAAGACTGGCCCTTGACAACATGCAGTGCAGCTACTTCCAGTTAATGTGGCTATTACTATACACTTCTGCTTTTTTTAATTTCTCCAAGTCTTTTGGGTTTCTAATACCGTGACAGGAATAGATCCCATTCCTAAGTCAAAGTACAATTAAAGTTCATGAAATTAGTATTGCTTCACTCTTTGATGTCAGTCAAAAGTGCTCTTCACAGCACCAGCAATGTGCTCAGTAATAACTCTTTCTGCAATTCGTATGGGATTACATGAATTGGTAACATATCTAAATACGATTGCAAATTCTTTTTTATAAGACCCATTGCTTCTACTTCTATTGGAACTGTCTGGGTATCTTTCTTCCACATGTCTCTCATTTCTGCCTGCAGATCCAGGTACTTTATGACTTTGTGTCTCTCTGTACGCAAGACTCTGTAGTGATTTCAATGATCAATGCTACTTTTGTCTTCTTTTTTTGGACCACTTTATCCATTTTTCTAGCATCTATATTTTGAACTGCTGGTAATGGGTGATCCCACGTGATATAAAATTCATAATTTTCTATGATTCTTTGTGGCTCATGTTTCCAGTGTTTTTCAGCCAGTTCGATACCATAATGTTTGTGCAATCTCCAGTGTAACAATCTCACCACATTACTATGCCTTTCAGTATGCAGTCCCTCTGCCATTAGTGTGCCACAACCAGCAACAAGGTGTGTTACTGTTTACAGTTTGGTTTTACAAAACTTACATTTGTCTTTTTCTCCCACATGTTCAATGGGCTTTATAATTCAGCGTGTATATAGCCCAGTATCTTGGGCTGTCAATATTAACCTTTCACTTTTTGGTTTGAATTCACCTCTCCTTAACCATTCCTGCATTTGTTCTTGATCAACAAGAGGCTCTTCCAGAAGTTTTCTATACTTGCAACTATATTTATGTTTTTTCCACATTTCTGGTCTTCTCATCTGGTCCTTCACCTTATATTCTTTCTTTTGTTTTGTTTGGCACATTCAGTTGCTGCCTGTTTTTTATCCACTTCTGGTTTGATTTCTATTCCTGCTTGATGTCAATATGCTTCTGCTAAATTAAGCAGAATCATCATCTTAGGTTTATTCTCCTCGTGTTTCAAAATTTTCACTACATTTGGATCTTGTGAAGTCAGTAGGTATGTGTGGAGTCCCACAATTGCAGCTCTATACATGCAATCAATTTAAAGGAGGCCCATCCCTCCTTTAG
This sequence comes from Protopterus annectens, assembly GCF_019279795.1. Classification (NCBI taxonomy): domain Eukaryota; kingdom Metazoa; phylum Chordata; order Ceratodontiformes; family Protopteridae; genus Protopterus; species Protopterus annectens. Next base: position 63,701,504 of record NC_056742.1, on the reverse strand, counting down.
AATGGGGAATATATAATCTTGGTATACAAATCATTTGGTGAGCATGGAGCATCCTTCTTGTTTTAATATCCAATCTATCTGTCACTTTTTGGGGCCAGTCAATCACTCCAAAACAGTAAGTTAGGACAGGAAGAGCAAATTGATTTATAACTTGGATCTTGTTCCTAGATGTCAGTACTGTTCTCAGGATTAATTTAAGTCTTCTAAAGTATTCCTTACTGAGTTTTATTCGCATTTGTTCATGTTTTATTGCTGATCCTTCATCAATTCCCAAGTATTTATACACTCTGTCTTGCTCCAGTTCTTTTATATCACATTCTTGTGCCAAACTGATGTTTTCCTGGTGCTGCAATTTTCCTTTTTAAAGGTTGCTTTTGCACATTTATCAAGACCAAATGACATTCCAATATCATCTGAAAAAGTTTTGACAACCTGCAGCTGTGCTTTCAGTTCCTCATCTGATGAGCTATACAATTTTAAATCATTGACAAAGAGAAGATGAGAAGTCATTAGACTTTGTTGTTTTCTAGGAGCCAAATTGTAGCCATGGCCTAATCTGCTAAGTAAACAACCTAATGGATTAATGGCAAGGCAGAATAGCAGCTGTGACAGAGAGTCACCATGGAATATCCCGCTTTGAATTTTTATCCCTGGGATAATAATCTGTCCTTTATCATGGCTTAATTGCAAAGTGGTCTGCCATTGTTACATGGTTTCTGTAATGTAGTCAATCAGTGCAGGGTGATCTTATACATTTTTAAGCACTCTTTTATCCATGAATGTGGGATATTATCAACTTTTTTGTAGTCAATCCATGCCATACTTGGATTCTTTCCCTTCTTACAGTTCTCCACTATAACTTTGTTTAACAACAAATGATCATTTTTTTCCATATGACTTTCTTTTATTGCCCTTTTGTTTTACTGCCATAACTGAGTTTTCTTCTAAATGACTATAAACTCTGTCAGTGTCAATTCCCATGTATAGTTTATACGTTGTTGGAAGACAAGTTATTGGTCTATAATTTTTAGGATAGCTTGCAGGTTCACTCTTAAGTAAGTGCATTATTTTTCCTGTTGTAAACCAGTGTGGTGTCTGTTCAGGGTTCACATATAAATAGTTCTTACTCATGGATAAATCCTCGTACAAAGAAGTTAATACTTTAAGCTAACAGTTAGGTACTGCATCTGGGCCTGGGTTTTCCAGTTAGAGGCTTTTCTTAACTTTGTTTCAATATCACTGGCTGTTACTTCATCCCATTTCATATCCTGTACCTTTAAACTTCTTATTTTTTCTTTTACTTCTTCTGTCCATTTAGCATCTTTGTTATGTTCCACAGGATCTTCATAGATACTTCTCCAAACTGTATCTTTTTCTTCCTTTTTTGGTAGTCTTTCGATTCCTTTTACCTTATTTCCCAGTTCTCTATAACATTTTTTTGGATTATCAATAAATTGTTTATTATGCACTTTTCCTTTATATTTATCTTTGTATCTTTTAAATCTTTCTGCTCGTACTGAAGTTTTTAGTCTGTTATTTGCAAAGTACATGATAGATCCTGGTATGTTCTAATACTGCGCATTGCTTTTATGACATCTATCTTTCTTAGTAATTTTGTTGATCTGTTCACTCTTCTAGAATCTTCTAACAGTGACACTTCTTGTCTTAGCTGGTTTATAGTTTTCTCTATTTGATATTTCCATGATGGTATTCGCTTTCGCCCCTTCCTTTCCCTCGCTACCCTGTGTTCCTGTGGTAGAACTTTATCAGTTATTGATTTAGCAGCACACTTATATTTACTTCTATTACATCGCATGGATCTCTATAAACAGTCCTAATTACTGTGTTCGTTTGTTTTAGCAAACTTCTGACTTTTGGGGTTTTATTAACCTTTTGCAATCTATTTATTTCATTGATCTGGATATATCTGTCTATGTCTATTAAATCAAACAACTCTTCTCTTAACTCATTTTCTTCCGTACTGAGGGCACATCCCTTATTTTCCATTTCCTGCTGGCATTCTATAGAAGATTCTATAGCATCTTCCTGTGGCACATTCTCTTCAACTTCACCCTGTGCCATCCATTGCTCTGTCATATGGGAACTCACTGACCTATCACTCTTCAACATTGGCTGTATCAGAGTTTCCACAGTTTCCTGTTCCTTCCTTTGCTGTCTAGCTTCAAATGAATGTTTATACTGGTTTCCTGTGGAAGGCTCCAAAATATCTTGATATGGCACTTTGCCAATTTCTTCCTGTTCCACTGGTTTCCCCTTAATTTGGATATCCATTGCTCTATCCTGTTGTACTGCTTTCTGCATTCAGTTTTGTACACTAAATCCTTCTTTTTGCAGCTGCTCCATAACCTCAGTTTCTATTTCTTTGACTTCTCCATTACTAATCTCTTTTTCTACGTTTCCCTTTAATCTCCTTATTTTTTGTATTGTAAAGTTTCCCATATCTGGATTCCTTTGCCTGTATTTCTCTTCAAATATCTTTGGTGCTGCTATGTTTATATTGTTAGTTTTGCTTTCTCCTTTGCATAAATATTACACCATATTAAATCTCTTTTCCTTTCCCCTGTCCATATTTCTTCTTCACATGTCTCCTGATCTTCTTGCTTTTCCTGCTTATTTTGGGGACTCACTCCAGCATGCTGTGATGTAGTCTGTGTTAGACTTTCTACATTAAATCAGTCACTTCGCAGGCACTCCATAACTTCAGCTTCTATTTATTTAACTTCTGCTTTACTAATCTTTTCCACATTACATCTTTGTGCTATTATTTTTTTATTGTTCCATATCTGGATGCTTTTGCCTGTATTTCTCTTCAAATATCTTTGAGACTGCCTTCTCTATATTAGTTAACTTAGCTTTCTCCTTTGCATAAATATTGCACCACATCAAATCTCTTTCTTTCCCATGTCCATATTTCTTTTTTATATTTTTCAAATAATTCTAGGTTTTGTTGTTTATATTTTCACACTTCCTCAGATGCTTCTTTATCCAAACAGTTCAAAGTTTCTTAATCTATATACTGTTTTTCAAAAAGCTATTGTATCAATGAATGCAAATTTGTATTTGAAGCTTCTGACAGTTTTTCTTGGGGAAGTATTTTTCTTTCCTCTAATTTCTCTCATTTTGTATATCTTCTGTCTGAAAATTCTGGGCTTTTTACATAATAGTAACAATACATAATTTCTTTCTTATCCTCACTCTATCGTCTTTATGGCTCTTCTTTGGCCAATCATTTTTTGTGATTTTTGTGGACTACTACTTACTTCTGCAACAGGGAGGCCATCTTCCCTCTGGACCTGGCCTAGTCCCATTGTAGGAATGTTTCCGTATTTTGAGTATTTTACACTGTCATTTTTTTTCCAGTCCTGGCACTAGTGCACCTACCAGAATTGGACACTTTTTTATTCTGGGTCTTGTGCACCCAGCTATCTCTTTTTGTTTTTAATTTACTTCTGTCCATGATATATGCTATATAAAAACAGTCTATATATTAGTGTCATCTTGGTGAGATTTTGTGAAAAAAAGGGGCCACCTTGTGAAGGTACTCACCAAGACTTGATACACCTGTGAGATAAGTGACATGTCAGTGTATGTGATGGACCTTCACCTAAAACACAGTGCATGCATTTTCACAATAGTAATGCACCCCTTTATATAAGACTGCCTACACCTTCACAAAATTATGTGCTAATATGTTACAGCTCCTGCAAATATGCTACTGTGATTACCAATGCAATGCATTGCAATGAACCCCTCCACAAGTGAACATGCAATTATTGCAATATGGCTAAGCTTAACAGTTGTTTCCATGGCAATCTGGTAGCCCTTACCATGCCTAAGGTATAGATAAGCCATAAAAAAATGGTGCCACACTCACTGGCTACACATGATGGACCCTGGTCACACCAGAGGTATCTATGGATTTGTGTGGGAGAGATATTGTCAGCAGACACAAATGTGGCTTTGGTACAGGGTATCTGCATATATCATCATGTACAGTACAAACTGTGATAGTACCCACATTGCTGACATTCACAATATGTGTGCACACATGTGCATTACAAGACACCCCCCCACAAATGCAGATTGACCTGACATGTGTGTACAGGTATGCAAAGGCTGCCACTATGAATGCTACAGTATTAACATGATGACAACTGGATGCTTACCTGGTTGCTCCTCAGCTGTGGAGACTGTGCCAGCCACCTCCATGACATATAGTGTTATTGACTCTTGTGAGTTGGTGGCTGAATCCAGGTCTGCCAAGAACTCCTCTGTGTCCGAGGGTGGCTGTTGTGTAGCAGGCCCTTCACTGGTGCCAGCACGGTACCTGGTGACAGCTGCTGCCCTTTGCTGTGCATGATGTATCAGATCAGTGGCCTGGTGTCAGACCTGCTCATAGCTCCTGTCATGCTGGCACTCATGATTAATCGATGCCACGAGGTCTGCCCACAGCGCAGTGCTTTCTTTCTGGTTATGGTGACACCTTGGCAACAGCACCTGGTGATGGAGACTCAGGGCATCAATTTTGGTAGTGGTCTCAGCTTCTGAGAAAGGTGGATTCCTCTGGCCTTACATCCCACCTGAAAGACATGAAGAGAGGAATACATCACAGGACCATATACATTACTCACCAATATGTCCACACCCTGCACATCCACATTTGCCACCATTTTCCACCGCTAACTCACACATCATACCCCGCCATCTATCACCACAGTATGTATGTGGCTATCAGCAACATAGTGACAATACATCATGCACTAGCCTCCTAATCTTGATGTTTCCTGCTACTTGCTGCATGTCCTGTAAGGTGTTCAAATGCATTGTCATGTTGCACCTATTACTGCTTGTTCATAGCCTGTCTACATTGTATGCAGCGGTGTCAGCCTCCACTGTTGTATTAAGCACCTGGGCTGTAGAACCACCACTTAGGTCTCCCTGGCCTTCCTCCCTCAGATTCTGCACTATATGGCTGGGCAATACAGTTTCCCCTGCTAGTACTGTTGATATGGGCATCCTGGCACATTGTAGCACTTGCCTCAGTAACACGGATGGACAACCATCTACAAATACCAGCAAGAAACACTGTTTATGAGAGATGCAAATTACATTAGGTGCCTACAGTCCATGCTGTCTCTCTGTCATGCACACATATCTGTTTCCAAACAGATTGTGAACACAATCAGGGCACCTCACACACCACCCACACCTACACAACACAGACACACACACACACACACACACACACACACACACACACACACACACACACACACACACACACACACACACACACACACACACACATATGCTGAGGTCCCCACCATACACATCCACAAACAAACGAGACCTGTGAGGCAAAGCCACATGTGAATGTCACAGCCCTACACAGTACATACTACACATGGCCCCACACCTGTGTCCCACAGCCACGCTGGCACCACCGCTTGTCAAACATATTACACATAGGAGACTCCATTCTGAGACACACTGATGTGCCTCTCACCTGGCTGTATATGTGAATGGTCACAGTTACATGTGTGCCAGGTGACAGAATCCGCCATATCACATACGCACTGCTGTCTCTCACTAACAGGTCCTGTCATGAGTTTGTCAAAGTCCATGTTAGCATGCCTGACCTGGGATGTAATCCCTGGACTATATGCAGTGAGACATGAGTGAGCACACTGATTATGTGCCCCAGGCAGGTATGTCCCTAGTTTTATGCACCATTCTGCTGTCACCCAGACTGATGCTGCAATACATTCAGTAAATGATTGACCTTAACATGTAGTCTTTTATCCTGTGATATTCCAGGGGGTTCCAGTACTTGTGAGCCAGAGATGATATGTTCAACAGACTATGATGCTTTGACAGAGATAGCCTCCATCTGTCTGAACTGGCCTTCAGGCATCTGGCAATAGTTCTCTAATCCCCATATTGCCTTTATTAGGAAGACTGGTGAGGTTATTACTACCAACAAACAACTGTCAGTGCAGCACACATTGAAGACCATGCTGCTAAATACTAGGAGTCTACACATGACTCTGCCCTCAATGCAAGCATCCTTAACCCTGGGAAATGCCAACATTTGTGCAGTTGCACACACATGGTTCAAAGCTGCAGAGAGCACCCCAGCCGTACCTGGTCAACCATCCTATCATAGTGGCCTACCTCAAAGGGTGGGCAAAATGACATGGGACATTTGATGTCAGTATTAATGAGACACTTACACACTGCTATGTTTTACAGGCAGTAAGATGCACAGGGAACACTGCAGGGGCAGTTCACCATTGCCAACACAGCTATTCAAATGATAGCTAGCTACCGGCCACCACATGTGACCAGGAAGCCCATTCTGCCTATATGGACCTCATCAACTATATTATGATTTGGGTCTGTAACCTGATCCACATTGGGAGATGTATCCATGCCAGCACACAAATGGGCAGAGAGCCAACAACAGTGGAATTACAAACACCTTGGTGCAGCTAGGGGCTACCCCCACATGAGGTGATGGTGTAGGGTAGTTGCTATTACACAACAGAGGTTACCACTGCAATATCCCTAGACAGTCATCCTCCATGGCAAAGCAATCATCATGCATTCACATCTGCAGTCACCATCTCTCACAATACCCATCTAGCTAGGGTCAGACAAACTTACACCTCCAATGTGGACTACAGCATCCTTTGGCATGGAATATACACCTTCCCAGTCCCCAACCCCACTGTTGGTACTGGCACCAATATACACACATACACACACACACACACACACACACACACACACACACACACACACACACACACACACACATACACATACACATGCGCACACACACACACACACACACACACACACACACACACACACACACACCTGCTATAATTCCATTTTTATAGATGCATGGAGTCAGGTGTACCTGACAGGACTACATCATCCTCTGCAAGGATACATACACCTGTGTGGTGGACATCTGCAATACTTAAGTGTGTATAACAGGGATGACATACCGCTGTTCTAGACAAAGTGGGAGCAGGTACCCATTCTGAGGCAATGTCTTCTTAGCATGAGCAAGAAAATGGGATCACTGCTGCATACCTGTACAGCAAACCCAGAGCCCTCATTGCAACATCCACTACTGGCAATCATCTCCCATTCTGCACATATGCTTGAAACATTACAGGAAGCACTTGCATCTGCTCTCTTGTGGTGGTGAAGGACACCAGCTATACCAGTGCTGTAGGCATAGCATACTTGATGTCTGAAAGAGTCAGTATAGGCTTCACCCCCTGTCCCCCCATCAGTACATCAGGATGTTCACAGTACATGCCCCTTCTCCTATATGTAGGGAACAGGTCACCACTGTCATGTGAACATCATGGTATACATCCAACATGGGAACCTATCACATCATAGGCTGCATCCTACATGACCCCAAGCATAACCTTGCAACACCATAAGGCACTGTATTCAAAGGAGGCCTGACTACCACCTTTGTCCCAACCGTGTGAAAGACAAGCACTGTCACCCCTTTACACTAAGGTGCGAAGTCCACCGATCTGTCACATTATACACTGATCAGCCTAACTAAGCTATCTTACAAGGCCATAGCAGAGTTTATAGTGAACATCATTAACAAGGACATTGGTGACACCCACACACTCCATCATTCACAGTTAGGCTTTGTGAAAGAAGCGTTCATGTCTGTTACACTCGGTTGACCTCTTTGACACAGACACTAAAGCCATGGATGGGGGTGACAGTGCACACTGCCTACCTTGAGCTGGGAAAAGTCTTTGACAGTATAACCCACTTGCCCATAATAGATATATGCTTCCAAGTATGCATCACACCATGCGTTACCATAGGGGTACCACACTGGCATGCTGACAGGACCCAACTAATCTACATAGGGGAATCCACCTCAAGCGGTTGACCCACAACTAGCTGCATAACCTGTTGTTCTGTGTTTGGGCCTTTGTTATGTGTGATGTATACTTCTGAGATGCAGACCACACCCATTGGCTTATGGAAAACTATGTCTGCAGATGACTGCATGTTGTGTGCTGTCACCAGATTCCCTAGTGATGTGGAAATCTGCATAGGGCTTTCATGCAAAAACATGACTGGTGCCAGAAACATGGCCTCAGGCCACATACTAGGAAATGCAGTTCAACCCCTTTGGGGAGAGTGACATCCCCACATATTATCACAGTGCTAACATCTTAGGGATGTAATCAGTCATGAGGGATCTATGCACACAGGTCGATGGCAAGATGACACTACACTACCATGTTGCTTCCATTGAAAGGTAAACTTTCGACATAGCCCACCTCATACATAAGGGTATGTCATGCAGGGACATGGGGTTCTAACATCCATGTATTCCCCGCAATAAGGCCCATTATTGTGTAAAATGGCCTGTTCATCATTAGCCTCATAAAGCACATGCAGCAGGTGGGGACATTACACAGGTTCCCTACCAGAGAATATCAGGGCCTCAAACATCTACCATACACAGATAGACTATAATCCCATCCCTCTACTTGGTTTCATAAATACTACTCAAAGGTAACATCTGTCTGGCGTGCAAGGCAATTATGGACTAAGCATTGTTGGTACTGCTGCACAAGTGCAACACAAACACCACTCTATTAGCACACACACACACCCTCAACCTGGTGGTGAAGATCAAATGGGCTTGTTGGCATCACAAATGTGTATCCCACACACTCACCTTACTGTGAAATGGTCACCCTGTCCACATGAGGCAGGGTAGCTATTTACACCTTTGCAGGCAAAACCTATATAACTGGATGGTTAACTGCACATACACCCATGGGATACCACCTGTGTCCCTGTTGGACTGGAGCATCAGATGCTTTTTTGCATACACATGGGCTAACATCTGGCTTAGGCATATGGGAGCTCAGGGCCCATATCCTAGGAATCTCATATGATCCTAGGTATACCAGTTATGGCCTGTGTGCTGTGACATACTGTGTTGTTATGTGTCCACACACATCACTGCCATCTACTTTGGTGGGTCCCTTATGGGCAACATTACAGTACCATGTCATTCAGCCAACATCTGACAAATAGATGAGTGGTACTACAAGTGCATGTGGACATTCCAGCAACATCTGTGCTACACAATAACTGAGAGCAGTGCATATGTGGTGTTAGGTTTCCTCCTCATAGGTGCCTAACATCTGCAGTACCCTTATGTTTGCCTGATATATGTAGACCCCCTTACAGACAAATGTGAATGTCTGGAAACCAATTGAACAATATGTAATGGTTGTCCCCAGAATGTGGGAATTTGTCTGTGACATGCCAGACCCCCTCACAACATAGTAATGGTACATTAATATCTGTTATTGTAATCATTCCCTTACACTGTATGCTCAATATGTGCACATTGTTGCTGAGGCAGAGCCTGTGCCCCCCACTACTACTGCCTATAACCTCCTTTCCCACTGCAGGGGGTCACCATATGGTAGCCATAGCTGTCAGGCAATGAGATACAGGTGTGGAGTACACAGTGACCTAGCCAGAGTATGTCAGGAACAGTAAGGGACACTTTGACAATCTTTGAACTATCCCTGTATGACATTCACAGACTGAGAGGGGCTCATTGACAGTATCCACCAGTAGTTACTGTCAATATTGTACAAGAGACAATTCAGTAGCATTCATACATGAGCTGAACATTGCATGGGTGGGACTCAGGGGCCAGAGCTTTGATCTATGTCACTGCAGACAGAGCCAAAAGGGAAGACTGTAGGTGCTGGACAGCAGACTGACAGCAACATGTAATTTTAAGATATTTGTTGAGACCTACTGTTGAAATTCCTTTTTCCCAAGACCGCATCCCTACATCTGCATTCTAGTAAATGGTTAATTCTATGACATACCTGATATAGTGCTGTACTCCTTTGTGAGCAGAAATCCAGTGGTAATTTTCCTTGGAAATCGCAGTCTGTTTTCATGAAGGTCACAGACCTCATTACCATAGGCAGCAATGTGCCTTTTGTAGGTAATGCTCATGAACAGATCATTGCCTGTGCATTAATCTGTGACTCACACTTGCTAATAGCATCCAGAACAGCTGGGTTGCATTCTCATTAGCCAATGGCATGGCAACACAGTGCTATATTTAAGGCCTTCATGTAGGCCTTGGCCCTTTTCCTGGCCTGTGAGGAGGACATTATCGAGGTGTGGGAGCTACAACATCACAGAGGGTAGGGAGAACTATTGTTCACTCTTTGGATTGATGTGGAATGTCCACAGTTTTGCATGCTATGTTTGCCCATTGTTAACAGACCTTCTGATTCTCTGGCAGTATATCGTTTAACAATGTGTGTTGGGGTCAGTAAGGAGACAAGCAAATGTGAGTGTCATACATCTTTTTTATCTGAATATGCATGCTGCGGCAGTTGATGCTGGTCTATCAGCTGTGTATGTTTGTAGGATGAGACTATAACCCATGTCCCTGTCAAATGAACATTTCCCCCCACCCAACCATTTATGTATGGGTGTTGTGTGGGTGCCCTGTTCTAGTTCTTTGGGAGGTATGGTAGATCTGTAGCAGGTAGCTAAACATACTGTTACATGTGTAGCAGGCCGCAGCTGATTCATTCTGGCCAAGAGTCATACTGGGGATTGTGAAGACATTGGGGGACAGCAAGCTGTATATGTCAGTGAGGGAGTAGTGTCAGTTCTTATGTCACAGCATGTCCAACGTGAGGGTACCCATAACAGTCTAGGTGAGGCATGTGCCTCTGGTACATATGTTAAGTAATAGTGCCATCCAGAGAGTGGTACTTAACATTTAGGACACGTATTCATATTTGTGACATACGTCTCACACTCCAGGCCTTTGACGCATTACTGTAGGTGACTGCAGTAGCAGCAACCAGGTCTGCCGGAGATTGCAGGGCTCAGTTATTTCTATGTTGTATTGACAAGCATGTAGTTGTCATGCAACAAACTGGACTGTGGGCCAGTACTGTGGGTGTCAGGATGTCAGATATGCTAGGAACGTAACAGATACAGCTACTGAGTCATTATTATGGGAGGTGTAGTTGCAAGACATATGTGCATTCATACAGTGTATTACACAGAATTGGCATGAATACATGTGTTAATATGGGTATGACATGTGACACTGACCTGTCTGTCATGCTTTCGTAACCTCAATCTGCATCGGTTTGCCAGTACTTTAGCACACAGGATAGGTTTTATGACAACCATGCCATAAGTAGGTGGCCCAACTGTGCACATTCTGTAACAGTCTGTGCAATTGTCAGCTCTACCTGATATTGCAGGCCTAGCATACATCAATCAACATGTATTTGGCTGTGTACTGGTTTTATGTCTGCATCACAGGCCCAAGTATGCTGTAATTTATCCCATTATATGTAGAAGTAGTGTGTCACTGGCAAGCAGGATATATTTGTAAAAACACCACTTATTCCTTTGACCTTAGTTGGCCTAGTGAGATAATGCATTATGCTGTAGTTCACATGGTCTTTGGTTCAATACTTAATAGATGATAGCACTTTTGCTGATGTGCACCACTGCAATGCTTGATATATTTATAGAAACACCAGGTGTTTTCCACAGCTGTGTTGGCCTAGTGGGCTAATGCACTATGCTATATGACAGAAGGTCCTAGGTTCAATACTTGGCAGGGCTGAGTATTGTTCTTGATGGGATATCATTGTAATGCTTGATATATTTATAGAAACAAGTTCTCCTGAGCTGAGTTGGCCTAGTGGGCTAATGCAGTATACTATAGTTCTAAGGGTACTGAGTTCGAGACTTGGCAGGGGTGTAACTATTTGCTGATGTGATATCACTGTAATGCATGATGTATTTATGGGAACACCAGTCAATCTCAGAGCTCAGTTGGCCTAATGGGCTACTACACTATGTTGTACTTCATAAGGTCCTGTGTTTAAGACTTGGCAGTCAGGTTATTTTACTAATTTTCATAACCGTGTCAAAATCAGATATGGTGATTAAAGCAGTTTTAAGAGGGTTTGTGTGATGTGCCATGATGCTAAGCAGTGCTTAGTCCTGCTTAAACCTATGCTATTTCCCAAAAAATTTAAGAAAAAAGGGGTGGTAGGATAGTGGCGAAATGGGAGCAAACAGAGGGAAAAACAATGTGAAAGGCAGGGACCTAAAAAAAAAAAAAACAAATCCCTGAGAGCCACATGCTCTAGGGATATAAACCTTACCACAATGATAAATAGGACGTGTTGGAGGGATAGATTCCTGACCCAGAGACTCCCCATGCTTTGGAACAAGATTCCAATATACATCAGGCAGAGCCCCCACTAGCACTCTTTAAGAGAAACTTTGACGGGTGGATGGGAAACAGAAAATTTACCCCGGGGATCACTGCTGTGGCTCTGTTGGACAGAGGCACAGGGATCTAATGACTCTGCTCATCAGAGGCACAAGGAACTAATCTAAGGGGGTGGCGAAAGCCAACACACTCTGGCATGGCTTATAAATGACCTTGGGCAGATAGCCTAGTACTTACCTATGAACCTATGATAGGGATGAGCCGAACGGGTGAAGGAAAAGACCATAGCTCTCCATTTCTTCTACAGCAACATCTGTACATGTTGTGGACAATTTGGAATTTGAGGCCTTGCATCCCACTGAGAGGGGTGTGGGCAACATAACTTTGTTGATTAATTGCTGGGATGATTGATTGATGGCAGTGTATGTGGGGTCAAAATGGAGAGCTATGTATGGGTCAATATTTATTTTTGTGGGACAGATGCCCTTTTTTAAGGAGAGAGTGAAATGTTGAGAAAAGGTTGTAGGTACATTTGGGGAGGTAAGTTGGGTAGGAGATGTTGCATTTGCAGACAGACAAGACAGACAAGACAGTGGACAGGGGCAGTGTATGACACATGAGGGGCTAAAACCCTTTGATGGGGAGGGTGTTTGGGAATCAGAGAACCAAGTGCCCTCAGATGGAAACAGTGGGACTAATCTCCACACCTATGGGCAGGTACCACTACCCCTTCATGGCCCCAAATATGGCTGTGCTGGGGCCTGGGTTCCAGGGCTGGCCTGCCCCACCAGGTGCAAAAGTCTGCTATCGATCTGGTGCAGCCAGTCATCCAAATCACACTGGATAACCGTGCACACCATCCCTAGGAACTGATTTTGGGTGAAGGAAAAGACCATAGCTCTCCATTTCTTCGACAGCAACAGCTGTACATGTTGTGGACAATTTGGAATTTGAGGCCTTACATCCCACTGAGAGGGGTGTAGGCAACATAACTTTGTTGATTAATTGCTGGGATGATTGATTGATGGCAGTGTATGTGGGGTCAAAATGGAGAGTTATGTGTGGGTCAATATTTATTTTTGTGGGGCAGATGCCCTTTTTTAAGGAGAGAGTGAAATGTTGGGAAAAGTTTGTAGGTACATTTGGGGAGGTAAGTTGGGTAGGAGATGTTGCATTTGCAGACAGACAAGACAGACAAGACAGTGGACAGTGGCAGTGTATGACACATGAGGGGCTAAAAACCTTTGATGGGGAGGGTGTTTGGGAATCGGATAACCATGCACACCATCCCTAGGAACTGATTTTGGGTGATAACATGCTCCCCGTGACCGGGGGAGATGGGCTCCATCCCCCTGAGGTGGTTCCAAGTAGCCAAGGGTGGTGCAGGACCAATGGAGGAGGCAGCTTCAGGTTGGGTCCCAGATGTTCTGGCACCCGGTGCCATGGCCAGATGAGGTGGGATAGGTGGATCTGACAGAAATGGCCTAGCCAAGCGTATTATGGTGATGAGGTTTGTCAAAGTTTATTGGTTAGTCATGAGCAGTACATTTCGACATTAGTTATAACACCATGCATGGGTGTTCCACTTAACCCAGAACAATAGAATTGCATAGAATAAAGGACACAGGCAAAAATGGAATAACAGTCATTAGTGTAAAGGCATGCCAGTAACAGTTACGGCAAAAGGCCAACTACATTGGTATTTCAACAAGGTATGTTAGTAGGCAGCCGTTGTAATATATAATCAATAATATGACACAAGGCCCAGCAGTAGGTTTTGAGAACAACATATCTGAAAATGGAACCATACCCATAGTATAAGAATAATAATTTGTGATGCAGATAATATGCAAGGTGCACTGCTGAGTGGGAGCTGCATACACGGCCATGGTAGACTCCATGTAGGTCTTGCACTATTCCTACACAGAGTTTATTAAATCTGGGGGGTTGTTATTTTGTAAGAGGGTTTAAAAGGGTTACAGAGGAAAGAAAGAGGTGCATTTTTCTAACCATGTGGCTATATGGATTACGGTAGGGGATGATGAAAACAGGATTAGGCAACACAAGGTTATAAAGAAAATGGTGATAGAAATTAGTAATCAAGAAGGAATCTGGCATTTTATAGAAGGGCCATTGGTGTATGAGGCATTTTATTCTAGTGGATAGCATAAAAGGAGTAATATAAAAAGCAGTATATGAAGCTGGATTTTTTTTTTGGAGGAAGATAAATATGAAAGTAGTATGCAGAATTATGAACAAATTTTAGATAGAGGAGAATGAAGTCTTAGAGAAGATGTGCCTGTTTAATAAAGAAAAGAAAGGTATGATAAAAATCCAGAAATATTCCCTGTAAGCTAGAATATATGAAGTAACAATATATTTTGTTAAAAAATCAGGGGGGAAGGAAAATGACATATACTCTTCATGCAAAAGGTAAAATACATTATGATAAAAAGGGGATTGTGAAAGTTGTAATGGAGTATGTGACAGAATTATATGATATAACAGTGATTAAAAAGAAAAGGAAATGGGAGATTAGGATGTATAGTAAAGCATCAGTAGGTAAATTAGAGAAAAAGGATAAGGAGAGATGAGTTTTGTGAAGTGTTAAAAGAAGTAAATATCGATACCACACCAAGGCCAAATGGGTTTGGATATAGGTTTTATGGATATATATGGGGCTTCAGCAAATGTATGCAGTAAAGAACATTATGAATGAGTTGGTAGAGCAGAAATAGAGTGGTAAGTGAAGGGATAATAATATTTATTCTTAAAATGATGTAAAGAAAATATAACAAATTGGAATCATTGCCATCAAGTAATAGAAATTATATGTCACTTTTGAAAATATTGCACAAGGGATTTGGGAAATCATTATGGGAGGTGGCATATAAGGGAGTGTAGAGAGTGAGTGGAAGATACATAGGAGATATGTTGATGGCAACAAAAGCAGTTGTTGACTGTATTGTGGGAGAAGGAAGTTTGTGTCAGGCGTTTGGGAGTGATGTGGAAAAAACATTTAGCAATGTAGAACATGATAAGGTGTTGGAAATTATTTCAGTGTATGGACTAGGAGAAGGCAGAAATCATTTCACATACAATCGATAGGTTCCCTATTATATCAGCGAAAGCTTAAAATAGTGACTGTTGTTTGAGCGACCATTTTAAATCGAAACCACAAAATCCTGAACACACAGAACAGCGATTTTTTTTCCCAGGGAAAAAAAAAAACACCTGGCCGTTTTAGGGATTTTGCCATTTCCTCCACTGTGGTGCAATCTCGGAGTTGGTATATTTAAGCAGGTGGACAGGGTGTGTGTGGGGCAAAGCCCTAACTTTATTTTGTGTTTGTTTTTTTTTTGTTTGTTTTTTTTTACTGAGCAGCAATTTTTTCCCTGGGAAAAAAATCACTATTCCGTGTGTTCGGCATTTGGCAGTTTCGATTTTTAAGGGTTGATTATACACTGTTCGCTATTTTAAGCATTTGCAATATAGACCCAATCTATAGTAGCACATGGAATACAGTAATTGTTAATGGATGGTTGGTGAGATGGTATGTATTATGAGAGGAGGGAAGCAAGGGTACCCCATGAGTGGAGTTTTATTTGAATTAGTAATAAATGCTGCCATATTAATATGCAGGGAAATAGTTGACATGATTGAAGGGAAAGTGATCAATGGGGTGTGAATTCCAGTAGTGGTTTTAGGGCCAATTAAGGTCCATATCTGAATCTCAATATACACGGGATGCTGTACTGTAAAAATGAAGGTGAGGGATATGATTAAGGAAATCCATTATACATTTAAATTATATATATTGGATACTGTGTAGGATGTAATGTAGGACAAATATATAGTAGGAAAGATGCTGTGTGAAGAAATACAAAGAATTTTGGATGACAGAGAGCATTAATAAAACTGATGTTTTCCTGGTGTTGCAGTTTTCCTGCTTTAAAGGTTGCTTTTGCACATTTATCAAGACCAAATGACATTTTTATATCATCTGAAAAAGTTTTAACAGCCTGCAGTTGTGCTTTCAGTTCCTCATCTGATGAGCTATACAGTTTTAAATCATCGACAAAGATAAGATGAGAAGTCTTTATACTTTGTTGTTTTCTAGGATCAACATTATAGCCATGGCCTAAGTTGTTAAGTAAACAGCTTAATGGGTTAAGGGCAAGGCAGAATAGCAAATGTGACAGAGAGTCACCCTGGAATATCCCCCTTTAAATTATTATCCCTGGGATAATAATTTGTCCTTTATCATGGCTTAATTGCAAAGTGGTCTTCCACTGTTTCATGGTCATTGTAATGTGGTAGATCGGTATAGGTGTATCTTATACATTTTTAAGCACTCTTTTATACATGAATGTGGGATACTATCAAATGCTTTTTTGTAGTCAGTCCATGCCATCCATAGATTCTTCCTCTTTTTACAGTTCTCCACTATGACTTTATTTAACAATAAATGATCCTTGGTTCCATATGACTTTCTTTTATTGTCCTTTTTTTCTACTGCCATAATTGAGTTTTCTTCTAAATGACTATAAACTCTGTTGGCATCAATTCCCTTGTAAAGTCTATACGTCATTGGAAGGCAATTTATCAGTCTATAATTTTTAGAGTAGCTTGCAGGTTCACTCTTAAGTAGGGGCATTGTTTTTCCTCTTGTTAGCCAGGTTGGTGTCTGTTCGGGGTATGCGTATGAGTAGTTCTTACTCATGGCTAAATTTTTGTGAAAAGATGTTATTACTATCTGGCCTTGGGGTTTTCCAATTAGAGGCTTTTCTTAACTTTGTTTCAATCTCTCTGGCTGTTACTTCATCCCATTTCATATCCTGTACCTTTAAACTTCTTATTCTTTCTTTTACTTCTTCTATCCATTTAGCATCTTTATTATGTTTCACAGGATCTTCATAGATACTTCTCCAAAATGTGTCTATTTCTTCTTTTTTTGGTAGCCTTTCAATTCCTTTTACCTTGTTTCTCAGTTCTCTATGAAATCTTTTTGGGTCCTCAATAAATTGTTTATTTTGCACTTTTCCTTTATATTTATCTTTGTATCTTCTAAGTTGTTCCACCTGTGCTGAAATTTTTAGTTTGTTATTTGCAATAGTGCATGATAGATCCTGGCCTGTTTTAATACTGCACACATGCTTTTATCACATCTATCTTCCTTAGTATTTTTGTTGATCTATTCCCTTTTCTGTAGTCTTCTAACAGTGACAGTTCTTGTCTTAACTGCTTTATAGTTTTCTCTATTCAATATTTCCATGATGGTATTCAATTTCTCCCCTTCCTTTCCCTCACTACCCTGTGTTCTTGTGGTAAAACTTTATTTTTACTATAGTTTCAGTCTGGAATGGTTAATGATGTGGTGGATTTTCTATGGTAATTAATATTGTAAAATAGTATTGTTGCAAAAAGCTGTTGATTAATTAGCAGGTGAAATATAAGCAGATGAGTGTCAAATTTGCAACATGGAGGAATCTGCTAATGCATTACTGGAAATTGATAGGGTTATAAGAATGGGAACTATTTAAAAATTAATACCAGTTTTAAAAGTTTTTGAAGCATATTTGGACATGATGTACTGTGGGTTTTATGATGGAAATGAAATAATGTGGTGACTATGATATTAAAATGTACTACATGGATAACCTACAGTTCATTTAAAGAATTGCTATATAACAAAATGTGGGATTGTGAAATTAATATGAAAGAATGAAGAAGTGGTTGTGATATATGGAATGTTAAAATGCATTCAAAGTAATGTGTACATGCATTTACTTATTGTTTTGTGCTATTTTATTGTATTTTGTGTTATGTAAAGTAAAAATATCTATATAAATATTGAATGATGTACATCAATAAAAATACCCTATTCTGTTGCTCTATGTATTGCCTGAGGACTGGAAGCACAGTAAAGATGGAGCTGAGTGCTGAATACAATATAAAGGAGAAAGTTATTTAAAACTGGTCGATTCACAGTGTGCAGGTACAACAGTGAACAACATTTAGATGGTGATTATGGAGGCAGGTGATTTTGAGAATGAAAATGGTACTGCATATAACTGAGGCAGATAAGCCAAATAATGACTTGGTGCTTTCCTAGATTCATAGCCAGCCTTAGGCATAGGCCAACTAGGCGGCCACCTAGGGCGACGTCTAGCAGAGGTGCTTTTCCAGTATTTATTTAATGTAAGTAGACCAGGATGGGGTCACCAGGTGTTGAGGTGGGGGGCGCCATGGAGCCCTTTTGCCTAGGACACCAGTTGACCTAAGGCTGCTCCTGCCTAGATTGATACTATAGATAAGTATGTACAGGCATGACACTGAAACTCAGGCTGTATTTTAAAAGTATACTTTGCAGAAATTTATTGACAGTTAAAAGGAGATGGCTTTTGTTGATGCTTGTAGTCCAGAAAGTGCAGCGGGCAGCCAGAATGAATTAGAAACTACAAAAGTGTCTGTATGAAAAAATATTGAGGCTAATAATGAATTACTTGTTCAGAGGGCATTAGTGAAACAGGAAATGAGGAATGGTAAGCAGAGATGTTCATATATCCAGGCTGTGAGTTTGCAGCAGCTGTTAAATCACTGGTGAAGAGAATACATCAAAGAAATGGTAGTGGTATGGATATATAGGTTGTCACTGCTGCTATGAATATATACTTCACTGTAAAAGACAGTAGGGCTATGGCACATTTAGGCAGTGAAGCCTTCTGTGAGATAAAACATTTTAGAACTATGCATTAGCAGAAAAGTTTACATAAATGTTGATGCTCTGGAAGAACATAAGTTGAATTTACCATATGAGATGTCAGAATGATCACTTTTGCAGTAGTCTTGGCCAGGTATAACCCTTAAAGTTAAGGCAACTGCAACACTTATCAATATAATGAACATCTCTGTCTTCAGCATGCAAGAAGTTTAATACACAATAAGAAATTGACTGTGCAGTTCATAACTATTCATATTGAAGAAATGGACTTCCATAGGTATTACAGCCAATGTTGTCATGCTGTATATGAAACTAAAAATACATATAACAACAGAAATATTTGTCATGGGGCATGGGAGGTATGATTTGCCTTATTTGTGAAGAAGAGAATACAGTTTATATACTTATATATTTTGATAATCTATCTCTTTCCTTTTAAGGCCAACATCAAACTACACCTAAATAGACTGTGGTGGTGGTGCTGCGGTAGCGTTGTCGCCTCACAGTTAGACGTTGCCCATTCGATTCTCAGTTAGAGCATCTTCTGTGTGGCGACATGTATGAATGGGCTTTCCTTCATTGAAGGTTGTGCGTTAGGCCCGGCAAGCCAGCATGTAAAACTCTACTGCCAATCATTAGCGGACCGGAGTTCCGCTGTGGCGACCCCTAACTGGGAAAAGCCGAAAGACACAAACAAACAAACTACACCTAAATCATGCTAGGCTCTGCAAATGTTCTGAATCTCCATGATGAAATTGCCTAGCTATCCAAAATCTCCTTTCTTACTAAACCATTTCTTTACATCTGCCTTTTAATTTCTTATTGAAATGAGCTTACTGCACTCCTCCCATGAGAAATGTACGTTTTAATTGTCCTCTTATAAGCTTACATATCAGTATGAATATAGATGTGTATCAAATTACCTCAGCTCTCAGATTTTTAATCTTCTGTACTGAGAATAAACATCAACTGACAAAATGTTAAAAAACTATTTAAAAAATGTGTTATGATACTCCAGACGTGTTTTTTTTTCTTGGGGTTGGTGAGTTTATTTTCATGTGCTTACATTTTTTGTTGTTTTACATGTCTTAATGTATTATTATTTTTTCATTTACCCTTGTGCATTTTTATATTTAATTTAGGAAGAGCAATTATGTGTACATATATTTTGTTTTAACTTTTAATTTCCCTGGTGATGTATATGTTTACAAACTTGAGGTAAAGTTGATGTATATTCCTTTAAATAGCATTTGGCTTGGTAATTGATTTCAATTAGGGAGGGTGTATTGGTTACCAACATTTTTAAACCAGGCAGTCTGTGTTCAGCCTTGTTCTGATGAAGTCAAAAGTGTATTACTGAGAAAAGCGCTAAACTTTTTAATAAATTGCTCCTTGTGTGCCTTTCATATTCTTTTGTTTTAATGTTCTGTATTGCTTAATGATGATGCTACATCTAAATTGATATTTTCCATCTTTAATTGTGCTCTGTAATGTGAAACAATCTAACTTCTTATAACTTACTACAAGTTTCAGCTCAGTGCAATATTTTCTGTTTATTCTATTTTCATTAATTCCATTATTTCTGTACATCTTTGTTTAGAGCGTATTTAAACTTTGTAATATTGTACACATAATATTTCATGGAGCTTTTCTCCTGGGACCTTCAATGAATATAGGCAGTGTACCCAGTAAATAAAATAGAACATCTCAAGTATAATTAATATGTTGAAAAAAAAGGAGAAAGGTTAAATACTGAGGGCAGTTAAAGACATTTTGGAGTGACAAGAAGTAATATTACAGAAAGAAACAGCAACACAAATGTGTTTCTGTATGAAAATGGGAAGGGGGATTGCATAATGAGGATGAGAGATAAGATGCTTTAAGCAATAATGATGAAGAAAGTTAACAAGGACTGAATAATGAATAGGGGTAGAAGAAATAAATTGCAGGAGCAGAAAGTGGAGCATATATGTGATATTTCAATATATGAGCATGAAATATTCCAAAAAGATATAGAGCTAGGAGGGAGTGAAATGGAGAAAGAAGGGGTAAATTCAATTGTGGCTAGAACTAGAGAAAGTTGAAATTGGGAGGTATAAAACTGGACAAGAAAATAAAGGAGAATTTCTCCATTGTGACAGTGAATGTTAAGATTATTATTATAAGAACTTAAGTTAAGAGAATATTAGTGTTTGAATGGGTTCAATATATAAATGTAGCTATCATGCATTTGGTAGATGTCAGATTAGTATCATGAAAACAAAAAATATCAAATTAAAACATTGTGGAAAGGTACTATAGAGTACACATGGATCACTACTCTTTAGGTTCTACCTCTGAGGTAGTTATTAATCTACCTACATAAATATTGATTAGGCTTATTTTGTTACAAAACCAAGTCAATAATGCGGAATGGTAATAAGTCAAGAGCTTTCATTAAATCCATATACATTATACCTATGCTAATCCATCTTCATAGCACTACAGGTGAATCATAGAAGCTTGACAAATTAGTAAGCGTAGAATGGCCTTAAAATATCAAGCAATGCAAAATTATTTTCTTTAAGTATGATTTTACTAATACATCTCTAAAATCATTTGAACAATATTGGCATTAGTCTTACTACATGATAAATGTACTGCCATCTCATCTCCAGATTTAAACATTTGAGTAACTATTGATCCCTTCTGAGAGCTTGGTAATTATCCATTATAGATCATAAAATTAAATGTCCTAGTTAATATACTCATTAAATAATATTTTATATTAACCAACAAAATTCTAGGAGTACAATTTGGTCCACTCAATTTATCAGATTTAATTTTAAGTAATGCTATTAGTAGTATCTATTCAGAAATATTAGAACATTTTATCTTACAATCAATTCTTTCTTTCATGGATTGAAGATAAAAATCACTCATATCAATTCTAAAACCAGTAAAATATCCATTAAATTTATTAATATCATTTCATGATCACAAATTATTGACCTATCTACAAAAATAGAATTAATTACTCCTGAAGGAATTAATGTATTAACAACTTGTTGTCTATGTGATCATTTGCCAAAAAAGTTAATATTTTATTTTATTTTTTTATTTATTATACTTAACTATTGTTCTTTAGTTCTCTTTTTTAGTTTCTCTTTGTTAAACCTATTTAGATATCTATATTATACACAAGAAACCCTCTTTTTTCCTATTACATAACCTGTTTGATTACAATTCCTCATAATGGGAATTTATTTTTGGAATTTACATTATTATAGCTAGTGTCTCAGCTGCATTAATACAGATTTTATGTTCTTGTTATCCTCAATAACTGGCTCAGCCACTTCTACCCAATCCAAATACAGCAAATACTTGTTTAACTGATAATAATCAATTAGACCATGATAATACTGTTTGGTCCATATTCTTGCTTTACCCTCAGCAACTGTTTCAAAGGAGAAAGACAAATGATCAAATAAGCCTAACAGAGAAGAAATTTTAATAATTTCAATTAAAAATGGATTATTAGTACCAAACAAATTTAGGATATTAGTACCTTGAGTCATTTTGAAAATTTGTTGTGCCATATTTTGATACTGAAAAATCTCAATAAATTCTCTTTCACTATTATTTTCCTTCTTTATTTACTTGCAAATCTGTGGTAGGAAAAATAAAGTCACCTATCTGTAAATGGTTTCTATAATCCAAATTTAGATTTAATATAGAAGACAACTATTCATAGTGAGAATCTAAACCCTTTGTATGTGTATAATAGCATATCAATAGGACCATCCAACAATATTCCATAAGCTTGGACTTTTACACAATCTAAATGAGAAATAGTCTTCACAAGTTTACAAGAAATAACATTTCTAACTCACAATGCTATGCATCTACCTCACTTGTTTGTTATATTCTGGTATTTGTAAGTCAGATGAATTCCATGTCTGAGCAACAGTAAACTCATATCCCACAGAAAATTCCACAAATTTAACTCACTTTATTTGTTCCCCAAGCTTTTGGCATTATAATAGAAACATTTTAAAGATCTATTTAATTTCTGACTTCTATTACACTAATGGTTTTGCTCATGTGAGGCCCTTGAAAATGTCAACACAATTCCTGTACAAAACTAACAGGATCTTAGATCCATAATTCTAAAGATGAACACCATCTCTTGATTTTTTTTAAAATGATGGGCATAGTTTTTCAAATTTGTATTCATTTAAAATTATAGAGAAAACAAAGTTTTATATAATTTTGCTGTCAAACACTGGTAATCTTATCAACACAATATAGGAAGGATGTCACATAATGCAACCTCTATATTTAAAGTTTCAAAATAGTTATATTAAAAATTGCATTTTAGTTATATTTAATAGTGTAAACCTTAAATCATTAGTACCACCCTTCAAAATAAATGTATTATTAGTCAGTATAACTCTAGTTAACCTTGGTAACAAAATTAAATAATCAGTTACCTTCAACCCTGAAAAGAGGAAACTGTAATATACTCTTTATTAACTTTTGTCATTTGACTTGCAATACATTTTACATGTGAGTCCCCAATGACTAGTAGTTCAGAATAATGCCCTTTTCCATTGTTATCCATTACAGAGCTAAAAACAGGCTCTGTACTGTTTTATTATATATTTATCTTTACTAACTAACCTTCTCAAAGCTCTTCTATTAAGCTGTCTTATACATAAGATCTTTTGCCATCCATCATACTCCCTATACAATTAGTAATATCATCAGAGCATAGGTTATGTGAAATACTACCAGCTAAAGAAGAAAGATGTTCCTGCAAAATTTCTGTTTTCAAAACATACTTTTTACAAGAATGATTCAAACATTGATGTTTACTTACATTAGCTGAATTATTTTCAGTTTCGGATTCATTTAATACATTATTGGAATTAGGAGACTGAGTTCCCTTTAATGGTGTAAGCCTCTTATGCTTCAAGTTATACTCTTGAGCCAACAAATCATCACTCAATCTTCTGTATTATCTAAGTTTATTTTCTGTTACCCAATATCAGTTACATCAATGTCATCATTTGTAATAAAAGACACAGAAAATTATTCCCCAGTAACTGATATAGTATCATAATTTCCCACCAAATTATTATTTTTATATTTTTAAACATTAGAACAATCCGATGTGTTAGTACAAGAACTCTCTATTCATTTTATTACAACATGTTCTAAATAACCTGAATGTATTCCTGAAAGAGATGGCATAACAAATGAGTTATCCCCCAAAACTTTACAATTGCCCACAAAACCTGAAGCAATCACAAAACTGGCCAGCACCAAACAGTTGGATTTATGCTTTTTCAGATTCACTCTAACCATCTCAGTTTCGGCCCATTATCTTTTGTATGTTTTTATACGGTGAAGACGAAGATTGGCTGTTCATGTATTAATCTGTGGTGGAACCATTGCTACTTTGTTTATAGGATTTCTTATGGTGAATAAAATTTCATTGGCAGAAACATACATCGGCCAGTTGGATTATTCCAGTATTTCCGGTTCTGGTGGAACTGCTTGGACATTCATTTGAAACAACCTTTTTGGTGATTTCAAGATATATGGGTGGTGAAGAATTCCACCTATTTGGGTATTTCATTTACATTCATGTCTCTAGCAGAACAGTGACAGTAAGGGTAAATACCTTTTGCTTTGACTTTTTGCCTTTTCCTTATAAGATGTATGGTTGGGGAAGAACACCAACTATTTGGGTATTTCATTTACTTTCATATGTTTAACAGAATGGTTGTGATATAGCTTCAGATCTGCTTCATCGGGATTTAAGACCTTTACCAGCCTACCAATTTTAGCAAATTTGGACATTTCATCAGTGTGCTTTTTGGTGTTGCTCAATCAGGACTTTTCATAATTTTTGGACTTTAGGTAATTTGTATATTATCTACACCAGTACCTAATTTGTTTTGTGGGGTGGCATTATCATTTTGGACATCATGATCTATATGCATTGACCCTTTACCTTTTCCCAATGGGATGTACGGGCAGTGAAGAACGCCAACTACTTGGGTATTTCATTCACATTTGTGTGCTTGGCAGAAAGATTGCAACATAATTTAAGATTTGCTTCATCGTGATTTAAGACATTTACCAGCCTGTTAATTCTAGTGAATTGGGACATTTCATTAAGATGATTTTTGGTGTTGCTTAATAGACTCTTGATAACTTTTGGACTCTTAGAAATGTGTTTATTATCTACCTTAGCATTTAGTTTGTTTTGTGGGGCTATTGTATCGTCTCGGACATCATGGTCCTTATGTTTTACGGTTCTTGCTTTCCTTGTTTAGATTAACTAGACTGATTCTTGTTTTCTATTCCAAGGGGTGCTTAGTTCAATTTATTCTTCATTATATAGTGACTTTGAGTTTATTTATAACCATATTAGGTCCAAGGGGGAATAGTAGTGGTTTATATATATGTTTTGTTGGCTAACTGTTTTGGATTCTATTTAGCACATCATTTATTATTGGTGCAGCTTATGGTATACAAGCTTTGTCTTTAAACCATCAAAATTGTTGGCCTACATTTACAATAGTTCAGGGTCTTGTTTTTTTTTAGAAATATTACCACACTACAGATCTTTATGCTGTTTTACAGGGTTTATCTGCAGGTAAACATGATTTACAAGCCTTTGGGCTGGGATCATCACAACCTGCTGGTAATAATACTGATAACAATGATCCCTCATATACCTGTAATACCCTCTTTAATCAATTAATTTAAAGCATGATGTCACTAAGAACGAATGTGTGGCATTTAAAATTATTTACTGCTTATAAGACCCAAGGTATTACCCCACGTGGACTAAGAATACGTATACAATCTTTAGTCAATTTTATTGATGAATCTTTATCTGAAGCTTGGTTTCAAGCCTAGCAAAAGGTCTCCATGTCTTTTGTGGAGGTTCCTATTTCTTATTATGAATGTATGATTGACAAATACACCACAGAAGTTAATAAGATTTGTGAACACGTTAAGGTTTATAAAGGGGAGTCTTTCTACACACCACATTTTCAAAAATTGGTTCAGGATTTGTTTTCCCTTGAGAAACAACATAAAGAGGAAAAACATACACAAAGTTAACAGGGATATAAATGATACCAAAGAGAGAAACCATTTGGACTAGGTAAAAATGTCAAGTTTGTAACACAAGATAACACCAAACCCACTTTCAAGAGGAAAAGACCACATTCTATTCTCAAGAAGACCACAATTAGTTTGAGTGGTACCTCTGGAGATGAGTCATCCTCGGCCACTGAGGATGAGACTGTTCACAGTTTTGATTCACCTGTGGCCAATAAATTTGTGGGTTTTGACCCTTTAGGAGGAATAAACATGGGGGGGGGCATAAACATACAGCATCCAGGAAACATATTAAAACTTTTGGAAGTATTGATACCCCATTAAGCCTTATTCATAATGTGCACAATATTTCATCTGTGCAGTTGTCAGAGTGAAATTAATCTTCTCAATAAAGGTTTGAATTTCATATCTGGTTTTCTGGTTTATGAGGATACATTTGCTAATGACATCATTGCTTTTTGCTGTTTGTTTAATCTAAAATTGTATTTTCAGTCTAAATCTCATACTCAAAGATCTATTGACTTTACGTTTCACAAATCCTTATTTATGCTTCAATAGATAGACATATGGCCACATTCCAACAATGTGTATTGAAGGATCTGCATTTTTTTGGCTCTAATTTTCAGCTTCAGAGATCTAGCCTCATTAATTTGGAAAAAACAGGCACTTTCAAATCTTAAACAGAGGAAAGATTTAGTTATCCTCCCTGTGGATATGGGTGGGGCTGTGGTGGTTCTGGACTGGCCATGTATTTAGCATATGCTAATAGACAACTATCAGATGTTTGATTCTATGTGCATATGCCTCTGGATCCCACTGATAGATTTAAAAAGGAAAATGATGATTTTTTCAAGAATGCCTTGAAGGAAGGGATTATCAGTAAGACTGTATGTTTTCATCTTACTGTTGCTGATCCTCAATCACAATACTTGTATTTGCTACCTAAAATTCACAAAAACTTACAAAACTCCCCGGGAGGACCTATTGTTTCAGGTAGAGGCTCCTTAACTGAGCCTCTATCGGCATTCTTGACTAAATATCTCAAACATTTATTACCATTAATTAGGTCCAGAATCCAGGACACCACACAATTTTTGCATATCATTTCGGACACACAGTTGGAACCTCATTGGCTTATGTGCACTCCAGATGTTAGCAAATTGTATACCAGTATTCCTCATTGGGCTGGTCTTGAAGCCATTGAATACTAGTTGAAAAGGGCAAACATATATCCACCGGGTTTTAATAAAGTTTTGATTTGCATGACTGAACATGTTCTTAGCAAGAACGTATTCTATTTTCATGGTAAATGCTACTGACAAGTCAACGGCACTGCTATGGGAGTGTCTTTTGCTCCCATATATGCAGATTTGTTCATGGGATTCCTAGAGGGACAACTGATTTATAATAATAGTCATAACTTATATATATCAGAAACTGACATTTGGAGATGTTATCTGGATGACTGTTGGATGGTATAGAGAGCAGATGAGATCTACTTCCATGAATTCATGCAATATTTTAATGAGAACAAATGGGGAATTGAATTCACGGTATATTAACATTTAGTGGAAATTAAATTTAAATTTTTGGATGTGATTGTAAGTAGGGAAAGGGACCAAACACTTAGCACTAAGGTGTTTTGGAAACATCCTCAATATAATATGCTACTCCATGCCTCCAGCTTTCATCCCAGACATATAATTAATAATATTCCAAAATCTCAATTTCTCCATATTAGACATATATGCTCCTCTGAAAAATCCTATCAGGAATTCCAACATGATCTCATTGATAGATTTGATCATAGGGGTTATGATCATAATACTGTTTTGACTGCCAGAAATTGGGTTTCCACACAAACCAGATCTGATGTATTAACATACAAATCGAGAGGTTTGGATGACAACATCAATCTTAGGCTTGTCACTACTTATGGGCGTAATACTAATGTCCTTAGGAACATCGTTGACTGTTATTGGAGTATTTTAAGGTCAGATGACAGAATCTCTGAAATTTTGGGACCTAGGTGCTTGTTTTCTTTTCAATGGGGCCCTACTTTGGGGTCACACCTTAGCCATTATAAACATAGTAGGGAAATTGCTCAATCACAGACCACCTTATTCAGAGATTTACTCAAGGGCTGTTTCCCCTGTGGTCATTGTTCTGCCTGTCAATATTTTCTTAAATCCAAAAGTTTTACCAGTGCAAATACATCAAAAGTTTATGATATTCTTATTTTTGGTAACTGTAGCACAGACTGGCTTATTTATTTAGCCAGTTGTTCCTGCTCAGCATTTTATGTGGGCCAAACATCAAGGTTCCTGCGGGTTCGGATTTATGAACATTTAAGTGATATTCGAAATAAACGAGCTTCTAGCTCATTATATACGCACACTTTGCAACATACTACACCACGGTTCACCTTTACTATTATTGATATAATAAAAGGAAATAGACAGGGCTAAATGGGTTGGCACTCTGTTTTAAACATTAAAGAACGTAATTGGATTATTAGACTTGGGGGATTGTTTAGGCCTGGTCTTAATGAGTAATTGTAATTAATTATTACTTGGAGTGCGATGTGTATTTAAATGAGTAAAGATTTTTGTTTACTATGCTCACTGAGGACAGCATATTGATGCCGAAACCGGTTTGACTGTTTGGCTATAGCTTTTTGGAGTTGCCATAATAAAGAGCTTTTTAGGTTTCACTATTTGGTGCTGGCCAGTTTTGTGATTGCTTCAGGTTTTGTGGGCCTTTGCATCAGCCGTGCTTATGGTTCCTTTGTGGGTAAATAGGAAATACACCCCAGGGATCACTTCTGTGGCTCTGCTCGACAATGGCACAAGAAAATAACTTTCTTGTGTGGCATAAGCCAGGGAACCTTGTTGGCTAAGCTTACTTAGGCCCATGGATCTATAGCCTAGTAGCTACCTATGAACCTATGTGATGCACTACACAAAATACAATATGCTCTGCATTTATGGCTACATCTGGTAATGGAATATTATTAATTAGACATGACAGTAACTTAACTCTTGCCTTGGAGAAGAGTATATAAAACTGGTGATTCAGTTTTTTAAACCACTGAGAGAGAATTTTCTTAAATAAATGAATAAGTTGTACAGTGAGATTAAAAAAAATTCACAGGTCAAATGTGTAAAAACAAAGTATTTTGAAAACTTTAGACAGGGTTGGGAACCTATCCCTTCAGTGAGCCTCGCTTACTTTTTGATTTAGAGTTAGGTTCATAGTGCAGGCATTTGTTGAGCTGCTGATTTTGCAAACAGTCATGATGTAAAATAGGATTTGTTTTTTCATGGCTCGAAAACTGATAAGCATGTCACAGTGGAGCAGCCTACAGGCTACAGAAAATAAGGACATTTATGCTAATCATTGGGGATACAAGGATTTAAGGCCTTAAATTTTCTTTGCAAGTTCACACTCAGGCATTTCTAGCTGAACAATATGCTTTGATTTCTACATATTGCAGGGGTGAAGTGGATTCAATGGTGGGTATGATAATGAAGAAATGCAGCGGAAGAACGACTTCTTTGGATCTAGAAGATATTCCGTTGGAAATTAACTGGACAAGATAGAAAGATTTCCTGACTGTGACCTAAACATGATAACTGATTATGATAGATAATTGTCCACATAAGTACAGATGTCTCTGATGTCTGTGCCTGCTTGAAGAATACCATTTATAACAAAAGATGTAAGAAAATATTTTTTTCTGTATGCTAGTATATTGCTTTTTTTCTTTGCATCTGACACGTTTCAGTTTGCCAGGTATGTACCCATCCCTGCTCTTGCTAGAGCTGTTTAGTATCAGTGGATGAGTAAATAACCGTGCCAAACATTCAATCAAACAAACTTCTGTCATATTACATTGGATGCCCAGGAAAGGGCTCAGCATTAATTCCACTGGTACCTCACTAGTTACAATTTTATGTTTAGAGAAGGTAATAGTGGCTTATACAGCCTTGGATCAGCTGGATATTCAATATGCTATGCAGCAGATAGTGTAGATATTTGCATTAAGTTTTCTTATACACTGTTCTATTCCGGGGAAATGCCAAATGTGTGTACTGTTAACCCAATGGAACTTTTTAAGAAACACATGAATTTAACAAAAATGAAAACAGATGTGCGCTGTGACTTATACCTGTAATGATTACATTTTGAATCCACTCCATACTACTAAAGTAGTAAAAAGACCAATCAGAAGTTAATTCCTGTTTATTGCCTATTACTTGTTACAATAAACATGTAAATCAAATGTCTATAATACAAAGCTTAATCAAGCTTTTCATTCAGTAAATAAGTAAATATTTAATTATAATAAATATTTCCCTAATAATTCACTTGGCTGAAATATGTAATATACAAAAATATACCACTGACATATTTGTAAATGTCCTAGATTATGACAAACATAAATAATATTTTTTTTTCAAATGTAGTGTTCTGGCAACTTTGTACATAAGCTGAGGTGCTAGTTTGTTTTAAGTTATGTGAAATATTTTTTTAAGCTCTGTTAGGATTTTTTTTTACATTGTCTGATATTTTTTTAACAATTCAAGTATGTATGGGGATAGTGTCAAAAAAACTTGGCAAAATCAAGATAAGCAGTGTGCGCTGAGTGACCACTGTCCACAGCCTATGTAACCTTTTTAGCAGAGTTAACTAGGTTAAGTAGACAAGACATGCCTTTCACAGAACCAAACTGATTGCAGTATAGATAGTTAAGTTTCCAGTATCTGCATAAATGAGATCTGGTATGACATGTCTCATGATTTTGGGCAAGGTTTAGCTGTTGAGGTGATGGCTTAGATAATCCATATTTGGCACTGATGAGAATGCAGCCTGGTATGATATTTGATGACATGAACGTATTATTTTTAGTCATTTGAAAAGGATTTTGAGTCTTGTTCCAAGGTGATTTCAGGAAAGTAAATTTCACAAGGAAACATGGACAACCATGTGGTAGGTAGGGTAAAGTTATCAATATATTAGCCTGCTAATATATTGGCTGTATCATTGATATTGTAATATGTGATGTCATTATAGGTAAGATCAGTGAACTGTTGAACAAAATGCCATCAGACTGGCCAAAGATGTGAGTGGCAGACTAGAACACATCACAGTAATCAAGTTTGGAAAGAAATTATTATACTAGACCCTGAAGTAGTATGAATGAAGCATTTATGGTGATACTCCTAACTTGTTACTAATTTTGCAATACATAGTTGAACCACAGAATTAGGTCTGACAAGAATTATGAATAAATGTGAATTGCCTTTGTCTACTACCTTACATAGCCAGAAATCAATGATTCTGTGCTCTTCTTTTATTACAGGAAAAACAGTAACATTAATCCTGAGCTGCCTTCTGAAAAGTAATATTGTCCCATATGTTTCTCAGTCAGTATACTTGATATAACCTAATCTTAGTAGATAATCTGGATAGTACATACAGCAGCTCAGTACAACAGAAAGCCAATGTACACAAAGGTCTAAAATTACAACTGAAGAAGTTTCCACAAAAATGAAAACCTTCCACTCATTAGAGCCCCATATTATACTGTTATGTCTGATAACTCTCACAAGGAGTAAAGAAGTAGCAGTAATCCCAAGGTGGATGCTAAAAATCATTTTTTGAGATTTCCAGTGATTTCAGTGATTGGCAAGCCCTAGGAGGGCTAGGAAATAATGTCCCTCTGTTCTCTGTCTCTTAACAAATCCAAAACAGAAGCACTAACCCCAAACAGATTCCTAAAAAAAGTTTGCAAGCTCTCTAGTGATTGGCATTCTTGCTCCATATGTTACAGATTTTAAAAGTAAGGTAAAAAAGGGGGTTAATAGTCTATGCATCATAGTATACCCTCAGTGAGTGGGAAATATGAAATAAAGGGTAGCATAAGGTTTAAAAGAATAATATCAGGGCCTTCCCAGTCTAAAAGTTTTGTCCCCAAGTAGTATGAGCAGATGAAGTAAGACTAGGAAAAACTTCAAAATTCCAATTTACTCTGGAGATGGGCAACTCAAGAGCCACTAAGTTTAGAAGCATAACAGAGACTACTTGGCTGAATAGGAAGATCCAATACTGTTACAATAGCAGTAACCGTAGATCACTTGCAGCTCCTAAGGATCACACCCTCGCCTGTTTTGCTTTTCTAACTTGCTCTAGTCAGAATACTTTAAAACTCCAAGGATAAAACAAAACAAAAAAAACTTTAAAGCAAAACAAATAAATTAAAATAAAACTAGCTGTGATAAAATAAGAGCAAGTGTCAAGAAGTAATGTAAGTATGCAACATTAAATAAAGAAATTCAGTATAATCACGCAACAGTAAACTCAGAACATTTGAATATCCCAATGATTAAAGTCTTTCTGTTGAACTTCTCTCACTCTCATAGCCATGAAAGTTTAAAGGTCTAAAAAATTAAGAAAATAAATAAATTAATAAAATAAAACAGATTGTAATAAATCAATAGCAAAAATTAAGAAACAGAGGAAGTATATGAACTTCAAATGAAGACAGACTATAGTGATACGACAGTAGTTGTCTCAGAGCACTTGCACTCTTCTACTTGTGTTACTTGTGTAGCGGTATCTTCATCCTGTTAAACATGATACCTGAGAATTAATGAATGGCCCGCCGCTATTCTCCATGTTTTCTAAGTCCTTTACCTTACTGATATATACTTGCGCATCACTGAAAACTACAACGTGTGAAGCCTCCAATGTACTGTCTATATTATTGAGAATGGCTGGAAACCTACTTACAGACAATACAAATATGCATATCAGTATTCACTTTTGCACTTTATCCTGCAATAACTGTATATACAACATTGGCCTGTTCTATAATTGATTTCTTACAGTTCTGCCACCCATAAGAAATAATTTTCTGTATGACAAACTAAATCACCATGAAATGAACCATTAAGGTGGGGTCTCTCTATAAGATGTGCCAGGTGGAGGTTATGTTATACACTGTGTTGCACATAGTTTGTAAGGAGTTTCGGCCAACCAGCAAACTAAAATGTTCATCTGAGTTGCTGGATATAATTTAGATGAAGAAGGCATTATAATAACTCTTACATGGTTACTGCTGCATGGCATTAGTTTGCAAATGAGAATACAGTGATTGTTACACATTTGCTGTCACTTTATAGAAAAATGTATTTACACTTGGCCTAAATGTGAGCAGCCATCCAAGGGGGTCATTGGTTCTCTCTAGCATTAAGTCCATGTCCTGTAAGCTAACTAGTAATGAATTGAATTCATTTTCATTACATGAATGATTATAACTTATGACAGTACTTATGAAATATGTGATAATAGAAACCTATATACACTACTGACTTTGTGTGTGTGTGTGTGTGTGTGTGTGTGTGTGTGTGTGTGTGTGTGTGTGTGTCTGTGTGTGTGTTTGTGAAAAAAACATACATATGTATAGTGGGAAAAAGAGTGAGAAAGGCAGAAGGTTAACACACAAACAATGCTTGTATGCTAAAAATGTAGCCAGAATTAAGTTCAAATGTCAGGAAGTATATTATCAGAGGTAATTAACTTATGAATATTTATCTATAATTGGTACATTTCTGTAATTCCTTAAATGTACCATATATCATTGCATGCTTATTAATACTGGAGATGCAGCTAGGCCATCTGGAGCCCACCACCCAATATAGCATCACCTCCTAGTTTGAGGACAAACAAAAAAAAAAGGAGAGGAGAGGATAGACTGTAAACAGGAAAAACAAAACAATGTGTCAGCACTTGTACGTTTAAACAGCAGCAAGTAAGAGATACATCCCACTGAAAACAAACAATTTCCTCCTGATATTGCTTCTTTACTAATTTGGGCACAATGGAATACACTGCTACACATCCCATAGTGTGATATAAATATTTGTGCTAAACAATGCTGCCTTCACCTGACCATAGGCTGATAAAAAGTAACTTACTTTTTTGATGCATTTAGCAAGGAATTAGAAGCACAAATATGGTTGTTATCCAATATGTATCATTAGCTGTTCCTGTTCTTTAATGATGTTGAATAAAGACATGTAGGTGCTACCTTAGAGAAGTCAAACATATATAGCTGAGATTTTCTGAAATGTTCTCCAGTTTGTGCAGACAAATTTCTTAGTAAGAATACAACTTAAAAGTAAAGCAGTAGTCCAGCTTCTCAAAGTTGATGGTGGTACATTTTGTAGACATGCTCAAGTTCATTTGTCATGGCAAACAGAAATATTTTTTTCTTTTAGTTTACTTAGCAGTAGGGAATTTTTAAAGTAATTTGGCACTAAATAGACTAAAGCCCAATATGAAGACGCTCACATATCAACAAAACACACCTTGTTTAACTCTATGAGACTGTATGTCAGGAAACCAAAATGTACAATAAAAATAAACTAGAGCAGCAAGTACAGTCATGCATAAATTTACAGTTCCGACATCTCATCATCTATATTAAAAATATTTAACACAAAAAATACTAATCTGCATGCAGATGCCCAGAAAAGGAAATCCATCTTTTATTTTTAGTTCTTTAACTGAAAACAACACTGTAGTACTTCTCTATTCTTATCTAGTCTTCTACCCTGCTGCAGATTTCTCTTCTTAACACCCTTTTTTAAACACCTTTATTGAATTATCACTTGTGACACAGCAAATTAACATTTATACAAAAGTAATCAAACTGTATTAACAAATTAACATTAACAAACATTATACTTCACATATATTGCTATATATCACATAACCTAAATAACATTATATAAATTATTTAATTCCTGCCCCTTTTTTAAACAAGAAACATCTTTATTAAACCATCACTTATGACATAAGCATTTATATAAATGAAAACAAACCACACCAACACAATCTTAGTTTTAAGCATTTTACATCATAAGCCATACTGACACCCTCCCAGTTGCAAACATTATACATCACTTATAATCTACCCAATCAATTTCAGTCAAACATAGCTCATTTAAGTCCTAGCTACTTTTAAACCTCATTTCTCCCCTGTATGTATTCCCACATTCCATTTTTTTCCTGTGTAGTTTGCCCCTACCGTTTTCTAAAGATCTCAATTCCAGTTACTTTATCTCTGTTACTATATTCACTAACCTCTTAGTGCAAGAAATCAGAACATACCCTAAAACAATATGAGAACAATAGGAGAACAAAGGCCCACAATTAAGGACAGATTTCAAACATTGTTCTTATTGACTTTGAAACTTGACAGAAAAAAAAAGGTTTTGCATTACCATATATTTTATGAAGGATACAAAGTCTGAAACTCATATGTTTATTACTTAATGAGTTCAAGACTTCAATGATTTTTTTGGTAAATACAAATTTTATAAGGAATAGTACTGACCAAAAGTATGAGGTACAAATCTGAATATTCAATGAAATTCTAGACCACTAAGAGGTATGTATGGAGGACTCTCTTTAGTCACAGGGAGCTATCTGAAAATTGAAAAGTGACTGAAGTTGCCAGATCAATCCTAAGATGCTACAAGTTACACTGACTGCATACATAATACCTCATAATTCCCAGTAATTGCCAAAGTATGATAAACTTCAGTAAACTTTACTTTTCATCAGGTAGTTCACTAATAAAAGCAGAAAACAACTATGAACAACAGTAAACACACACTTACCATCATTAAATTTTTATTACAATCAAATGCTAGCTGTTTC
The DNA here is from genome assembly GCF_019279795.1 of Protopterus annectens. Lineage (NCBI taxonomy): Eukaryota > Metazoa > Chordata > Ceratodontiformes > Protopteridae > Protopterus > Protopterus annectens. The sequence goes on along the minus strand of NC_056742.1, from coordinate 63,665,580 downwards.
TGTTAAGTAAGCCAAATATAAAGCACCAGTAACGTGCCTGAACTTCCCTACTTGCTATACCCAGCAGCCCAAATGGAAGCCTTTCTCAACACCTTTACATAAAACATTAGGATGATTGAGCGTTTGTTAATATGAAGCTGAAAATTGGTTGAGGTGCAGCCAGGATTGCTACCAAAATACAGAAGCAGTAAGCAAAATAGGGATTTATATTTTTTAAGATGAAAAAAAAAAATAAAGCATTCTTGTTAATTTATCTGCCCCTGCAAACTGGCATATGGGCATACTTGGAAAGCAAATGAGTAGCATTATTATTTATTCTGTGTGTGTGTGTGTGTGTGTGTGTGTGTGTGTGTGTGTGTGTGTGTGTGTGTGTGTGTGTGTGTGTGTGTGTGTGTGTGTGTCATTGAGTGTTTCTGTGTTATTTATGTGACTTCTTTCTGTCCACATATCATCATTCCAGTTTTGTTTGCCATATCATTTTCCTTAAAAATAATATTTTGCCTTCATCAAACTATTGCTGTCAACATCTACAAAATGTATGCCTGTTGCCTTTCTTTCTTTCTGCAGTCATGCTATCACTTATTCCTTTTCCTGCACAATGCCACATTCACCTAATCACATCTCATGTATTCCTGTGGTACTACCCTTGAAATTAAACAGCTTTTCTGTTAGACTACCAACTGCTACACTGAGTACCCCTTCTAAATGGGGTACTAATTTCTACACCCCTTACTACTTCCATGTATGGTATTACTGGCAAACATCCTGTTAAAAATATTCCTGCCACTGCAAAAAGAGTGGATCCAAATTTTGCCCTGTCACACAAATAACTGCCCACTTCTTTCAAGAGTCTTTGTTTTTTCATGTCAAAGTAGCAGTTTGATGCTAGAAAATGTCAAAGTATTATTTCTGGCTGCTTCATTGGTGCACCCTCCTACTGTGATTTATCTGTCCCTCATTTATGTATGTTGTGTACAGTGGCATTAGACATTTCAATCACATTTGATATTATGTTTGACAACAAGCAGCACTGTCTCTGTTCTGATTAGAATAGGTATGTTTTCATCATGCTGAATTCAATTGTCACAGTGTAACAAAAAAAATGGAAATCATGTTAGCCAAACTCAGAAATAAGCTCTAACAGTGGCCCTACAAAAGGAAGCAAATCTATTTCTCATTACTGTTAAGTGTCAACAGACTCAATGAAATGGGTTCCGTGAGATGGTGCTCAACAAAATATCCCTAAATCATCTGCTTGTAAACTACAGATTTACTTTATTAATTCTCTTATATTCTCCCCACCCCATTACATCTATTCTGAACCATAACATAGATCAGTCAGCTAACATTTAGGAAGTATGCAAACTAAGTGATGTACAACAAAGACAGGTATCACTTTCTCCTGTAAAGGCATTAAGTTCATCATCTACACGCACACATCAGTTGTTAACTTTGCAAAAAGTTGTTATACTCTTATAGGCTTACTTGTAAAAGAAAAATTAATCAAGTATTCTTGCTTAATTTGGTGACATTACATTTAAGACCTGATCACTAGATACCAATAACACATTTTTCAGTTTCAAGCAGCATAGATATACGTGTCACCACTCAAGTGTAGACTAAACTGAATCAGTAACCATTGAAAGCTTTATAGCAAGAGTCCCTTCTCTCACCCCAAACTTTCAGAAGCCATGTCACTGTAGCTAGAGATGCAACCATACACAATAAAAATAATAACAAATTATATAAACATGATTGTTGATTAATCAATTATTTTCAGTTCTATTAAGAGATTGATTTAAGTTCTGATTTCTTCCATGTCCTACCAGATAATTAGAATTCATTGTGACCTATTTCGTGGTTGGCCTTATGGAACTCATAATATTGGTGATTTCCAAGCATATGCAATATACACCACCGTCTTTTTTCTAACTTACGATTTTCTTCCTATTAGCTGTGGAAGTAATATATGTGAAAGTGGTATGCAGAAACAAAACAGCAGCAAAATGAGAGGTGTCTTCACTTATTAGCACAACAAGTACTTGAACGTAGTAAAAGAAGAACCACTGTCGGTCCCTCTTTTTCTCGCCCTCAGCTTGGAGAGTTCTGCTTCTGCTTTGATTCTTGCACTTCTCAGAAAAACTTCTTCCAGACCTGACATATGATGTTTGAATGTTGGCTGTATTTGGAAAATCTATTATCTAAGCTGCATTTTCCTTTACAGTGACTTTCTGGCCTCCAGTCTCTCATCCTACCATGGTCATCCTCATTTACAAATTCCAAGTCTAAGTCCAAGTCCTTCGCTTTTTGTCTCATTAACTGTGATCTGTTTCCAAATCTAAACCATTTTGCATCTTGTTATTCAGTGACTTTCCCTAGCTTTGCTTTGCCTTTGTAGACTGTTTATGCCTCTCCTCCCTTCTCCTAATCCCACTCATGACTGTCTTCAGCTTGCAAATGCATTTTAGAACTCTCAGTATATTGTGTGTCTTTGTTTTCTACAGTTATTGCCCTTGGGTCTATATTATATGTTTGAAGTTTGAAAACTTCAAATGTTAAATAATCAAATTTAAATGTTTGAAATTTCAAACAGCGAACATATAATAATAAAAAAAGCGGAACTTACCAAGACCCCCTGCACCCCCCCACACCCCTCCCCTCTTTAAATATACCAACTCCGAGACTGCACTATAGTGCAGTAAAGGGAAGATTTCCCTTACTGCACTGTAGTGTGGTCTCAGAGTTGCTATATCTAAAGAGCAGAGGGTGTGGGGGTGCAGCCGTTAGTTTTGGGTGTGTTTTTTTTTTTTCCTTTTTAGATATGTTCAAAGTTTTATAACTTCAAACATTTAAATTCAATATTTTAATGTTCAAAGTTATAAAACTGTGAATATATGATATAGACCCATTGCCCTCTTAATTTTGGAAAGGCTGCATCCACGGGCCTTCTTTTTTTGGACCATCTTATTGAGTCTCCATCATATTTTAATAAACAGTGACGATCACTTCATATTTTGTGAAGCTGTCTCTCTGCCTGTTAGGTAGTATTACTACTAAGACAGTTGGCAAATCTATGCTGAATAAGGATCCATCTTGGTGAATGGTGCAAATCAGATAGTTGTACAACATTCTCCATGTATGTAAATCCAACAAAAAAAAATCCCTGCATTATAATACTCTGACTTGAACATCTCAATCCCTTGTAATCTTTGCCCTTAGATAATATCCCCTGTGATGCCTGATGACATCATCACTTAGTGATAAGGCGGTGGACCTGGTGATCACTTTATTACCCAGACTGTGAACCTTTTTCTTTGTATACAAAGGCAGGTAGATATGGTATTAGATACATTTGATCCTCTGTAAACTTTCATTGAGATTTTGCTACCAGACGCGTGATAGTCTGAACCTATGATAATGTTCTCTGGGAGAAGTTTAAATATATTCAAAATAAATTCCATAGGCCTGTATGCCTTTGATACTCTTCTGATTGCTTCTTTTGAAAATGGAATTACTAAACCAAGATTAAATATTGTTTGGTTCTGTTTAGATTGTATAAATGCTGGCATCCTGTGTTTCATTTGGAGTAAAATGTTATTTCATTTACCATGAGCTAAATCCTTATATGGGCACTTTGTTAGCTGGCATGCATATACTTTATTACAAAACCAAGCATGCTGCACTTTAAGAAAGTTGTTAATGTGTTGAATCTTTGCACATTTTTGTAAAAGACCAGTTTTAGGATTTAAGCATTTTGGATTTCAGCTGCACCTGCATTACATATTCACAAATACATCAGCAGAAGAGTTACAGTTTGCACAGACTGACATACTACCACAGCTTGCCTTAAACAACTGCACTCCTACTTCCACATCTGTTCCACATTCATGTTTGGTGCCTTTGAACCCCTGCAATAATTGTAAATGCACTAATTCCCCAACTATTGTATTCCTTGGCCATATATTTCTGTCCCTGCAGAATACTTTCTGATGTTTTACTACTCCCCTCTCTGTCCTTCCTTTTCCTTAATGGAGTAGCACATCCAATTCATATTTCACTTTCTCTTCTTATATACAGTCTCAGTTGTTCAAGTCTGATGATATTTGGATAATCGGGACTGAACACTCTTGAGCAGCTATGTTCCTATTCCACTGCATGAGCATCACAACTGAGCACAGTGCCTAGATGTATCCTAACCAATGTTCTTTCAAAGGGAAGAAAAATGTCAACATCCCCGGAATCCTCTTCCTGTGCTTACATCACATCAGCCTTTGTCACTGATCCTTTATAGGGTGTAATAAGAGTCAGTTATTAAACCCTTAGAAGGATCATTTCAGGATACATCTGACATTTGTGCAAAATAACAGTAGACTTGAATGACTGCATGTGAGGTTTAGTTAATATTTACTGCTAGCATAATTGTGACAAAGTCTAGTACACCTTTTGCAATTTGTAACGTAATAGCTGTAGTTGTATAACTCATTATCAAAAGTAGCAACTAGCTGGTCTGGCAACATGTCACTTGGAAATTCCAAATTGAAACTATGACCTTCTAAATATGTAACACAATGTATGAATTTGTGCAAGAAAACTACTTAACTGTAAAGCTCCTGCATGGGTGCGTATCCTTACTGTGTGCTTCTGCGCAGAGCATCAAATTCCGTATGATTTTATATAAATGCACTGATGTAGTAGTCTAATCTATTAGAATCATTTTTTATGATTGACATAACCTGCTCTAATGACGAAAAGGTTTCTCATAAATAATATAATATGACAAGAAATAATGAAGGATGAATATGAGTTTCTACTTTCAGCCTGCTTTTTGTCATTCACCAGTCAGAGTTAATCTGTGCCACTGAAGCATAGAGAGACGAATGTGCATGACAGGTCTGCTTTCAGAATGTGAGGTGCGCCATTTTAAATTAAGTGGACAAAACAGAAGTTAGCAAACTCATATTAAATACATATGGTACTGCATTGCTGATAAGCACACCGATTAGTCTTAATACAGAAGAATGTGCTTTGAACATGCATGAAACCATCAGTTAATTGTGCAGTTAAGAGCTCTATTAAACAGTTATGCCTACACTGATGAATAATAATTTAATGTTTGTTAAGTAGTCACTGTTTTATTATCTGTCTGTTAAATTCTAGGAATGCTTTGCTATAACGAGTATTGTAGCACTCGTTGAGATATGAATGTATGCAGCCCATTTCCCAGCTGATAAGGTATATATGACATTTTTTAGAACACATTAATAACTATGGTACTACTAAACATGCATGCTTTCTTTCCCTGCATATATTTTGCTTTTTAATAGGCTTGTCATTAAATGTTAACAGCTTTCTACTAATTATTCATGTATGTTTACCATATTTCCCAATAATGACTGTCAGCAACGTGAAATGATAATGGGAAACAATTTACAGGTGTCATTTGTACAAGACTAACTAATAAACTCATCAACATGAAATTTCAGTATGAATTAAGCATTAGCGTATGCTAATTGCATTAGCTAGTAATTTAACTTATTATATTGCATGTACCTGCAGTAATGAGAACATAGTTAAACTTTTGTAATTCATAGTTAAATACTTTAATGAAAATGAATATAATCCATCTTTGCTTTCTTTTAGAATATTATGATCGCATTTCACTGCTAAAATCCAGATTCACTACCTTGATGCACTCTATAGTTTGGACTTCAGTACTTTAGTTATTTTGATTTTTTTTTTAAATGCAAGTTTCTTAGAAGAGCAGAGCATGAAGCATATCAGGAGGAAGGAAAGTTAATTGCAATCGATGCATATGAGGTCGAACGGCAGAAAAGGGAACAGCTGTGGTTAAGTGTTTTAGTAAGCAGCCATGCAAGACATTGACAATGCAAGGAAAAGGAATGACATGTAAAAAAATAAGCAACAGACTATGCCACCAACAGGTATGAAAGCAAACAAACAAAGAAATACATAAATAAATAAATAGCTATGCATTAATACCTGTCTCTCCAGTAAATAAAGTAACAAATATTCATTCCTTTCAAACATTAAGTCCACAAAAAGCATAACATCAAAGTCCCTGGCATGGCACTGCAATCATTCTGTTGAATTTGTCTATGTTTCTACATAATCACAATAATGGAAAAATAAACATAGGTTTGCATGTATCATGCCTTTAATGCTGGGTCTCAAGGTCTGCTACCCCATTCACTACACCAACAAGCAGCTTGCTGTCAATGTTTGCACAGGTCTTCCTTAACCTAAGTACAGGCAGTCTGGTGCTATCATGCTGTTTTTTTAAGAATTTACTTTCAGTTTACATTTGACGATGTCTTGAATGGTTACTTAGGTGAATGCTTGAATGTATTTGTTTGCTTATTTGACGTTTGACCTCCTATTACTTAACTACAAGTTAAGAAGCCCTCAAGAGGCTACTGAGTAAGAATCTCCATGTCTTCCAGTAAAACACATATTGTTTCTACAAGACAGCTTTCACCTTAGGGATATAATACACCATATGGCAAAAATTAAAAATGAGACAAAGTCCACATGGATGTAGCTTACAAGGCTTCATGTGTCCATATCATTTTCTGCACTGTAGCTCTTTGATCTACTACTATACAGAACTATAGTATTTCACTAAAATCATTCTGGTAAATTAACTTTTGTAATGTTATATTTCTGTATGAGCAGGGTTGGTTTTTGTTCATTTCATCACAAATTATTACCAATCTCCCCTGCCTTACTTTATTGTTCTCCAAATTTGTGGTTATTCATAGTGGGCAAGTTGTGCATGAGTATTTCGTTTTAAAACTATCATGCTCAAGAAGTCGCAATTCAGTGAATTACAATGTAAGCAATATTAAAGCATTGTTCTACAACATTCATATAAGTTTTAGCTGAAGCAACAGTGAATATTGTGGCAGCACAATGGCACATCAGTTAATACTGCAAACATAAAGTGCCAAAGTCACTGATTCAGTTTTAGGATGGAGTGCTTCAGTCAGAAGTTTGCATGTCGTTTCATTGTTGAACTGAGTTCTTGACAGAGGTTCTAGGTTCCTGTCATAACATAAGCACATGCAAAAAAGTGAACAGAAAATTCTCCAAATTGTCCATAGGTGTTTATGTGGGGTGCATTTGTCTTACTGTGAATTGGTAATCCATCCCTGGCTGACACTTTCCTTATATACTTGTTACTTTCCCATGTAGGAACGGACCTCTCAGTTGCTCCTATTGTGTTGGAATGCTCCTAATTTTCAGGCCTGACTTAGGGTGTCCCTATTTTTGGAGGTACGTCCTTATTTTCATGCTTGATTTATCCCTTCACACAATTTTCTGAACCCTCCTCATTCCATGCGATTTTTTAACTTGTCTGGTATACAGGAAATCATACTACATGACCAGCATGTTAGTGGCAATAATAATTTAAAGACAGAGGATACATATCTTGCAACTTCCTTTTCCTGAACTAAACATAAATGAGCTTGCATTGTAGGATATAGTTCATTAAAGTCTACATATTTTACACTGTCTCAGTATCACATCAGAAGTGCACATAGTGGGTGGCTGAGTAGGAAGTGGATGAGGAGGCACATTATATATAAATATAATAGCAGCAGCTTCTAATTTGACTGTGGGCATTAATTCCAATTAAACACCAAAAGAGAATACACAGAAAGTGACTACCTACTTTGAAGTGGGTGGCTAGGAACCACTATAATTATAGGCTTTCCCTCAGTGCCAAGAAATGCAGCACTGCTTCTTTTGGTAAATCTAACATCATTATGGCTTCTTATATAGATAACATTCCTCTTAAATTTGACATGGTTATCAGAGACTTGGGTATATATATATATATATATATATATATATATATATATATATATATATATATATATATATATATATATATATATATATATATGTTGATAACAGACTCCCATGTCTCTGTGAAGGTTAGAAAGCCCTTCTGCTTTGCACATTGTATCCTTCATGGTATATAGTTATGATCTAAACAAATTATAGACCCACCTTTTTCTTCCCTTATTAGGCTGATGATTGAATATAATGAATCCTTGATTTGTACTTTGCCAGTTTGAAAGATCTGAACATTTCATCCCCTAAAAAAATTCAGGCCTTAGTACACTTAGGTATGATAGACTAAGTACTCTGTCCCTCTGCTCAGTGTTATATAGACTTAGACTAAGTACTTTGTCCCTCTACTCAGTGGTATACAGACTTAGACTAAGTACTCTGTCCCTCTACTCAGTGGTATATAGACTTAGACTAAGTACTTTGTCCCTCTACTCAGTGTTATATAGACTTAGACTAAGTACTCTGTCCCTCTACTCAGTGTTATATAGACTTAGACTAAGTACCCTGTCCTTCTGCTCAGTATTATATAGACTCCTGATGAGTGATCTCTGATTAATTTTCCATACCATGAATGATGCAGCAATCACTGACCTCCTTCACCTTAACAGAATGAGTGGTAAAGCAAACAACCATTCTAGAGACCTAAACCTAAACACTCACATCAACAAATGTCATGAAAATACCTAACCCAATGTATCCCCACATTTTGTAATTGGCAGCCCTTACCTATGAAGTAGAGTACTTCCCTACCAACCATTAAAACAGCCTGGATGACTTGACTGATGATTATAAAATTCACCAGTGATATGTGGAGAAATTTTATTTAATGAGGGCGACTGTTAATTTCCTACCAGTACTGGGAGATGTGGCAAAGCTTCTTAATGGTCTCATTTGGCCATAACTTTAGTAAGAACCTATAACACCATTGAGTATTAAGGTTCCAGCTGATAAGATGCTTCCTGTACCCAATGATCCACAGTTGCCTCTTTTTACTTCCATTTCCCTACTGTGAGACCCAGCCAGTTACTTAATATGCATGTGCTCAAAAGTTTTCCTGGAAAGGGACACTTTGCCCAGTAGGCCAACCTGGGTAACAAATGTCTATTTACCTGTGGGAAATGAAACATTGGGTTTCTGCCAAGGTCTGTTCATTTTAGTCCTGGTCAGAATGTTTTATTGTACACCCAAGAATGTGACTTTTCTGGAACAATTATGGAAGCAGGGCCTGCTCTTGTAGCCTAGTGAGAATATTTAATCCTGTGCGAAGACATAAAAAAAAACAATCTGTGCTTGGAAGGCATTGATATGCTGGGTACTGATGTCAGTTTTTACTTTATCAGTTTCACATAATTTATTTACATCCCTGATGTTTTATGTTCTATCTGGACTTGGTTTTGAGGATAGGAGAAAATTTTGAATTGGAAATTTTGTCCAGTCTTGAAATGGTCTGCAGACCAATTGCCTATTACTTAACTGTGAACCTGTGAACACATTTTGTAATGTTAATATTACTGCTGTAGGGAGACTGAGTTATTCCTCAGAGGATGAAGTGTTTCAATCCTTTTATTAGTCAACTTTAGGATTCAGGGCTCAGCAGTCTTTTAATGTTGTAGAGGCTGGGATTTTATGGTTTGATATATGAAGAGGATTTAGGTGTAACTGTGGTTGTATGTGTGGTGAGGCTCCAGTGACAATGAGATTTCAAGGAGACAGCACATTTATTTTTTCCTCTGTTCAAAGAATGCCTTATGTTCACATCAGATCACTAGATTATACAAACACATGACTGTATCTTGAAGGGATCCTAAAGTTGGTAATTATAACTTTTAGGGAGTCGCCTGCATTGCACTGGGGTGAAGGGCTTTGACAGTCATTAAGTGTGCGTGTGTGTGTGTGTGTGTGTGTGTGTGTGTGTGTGTGTGTGTGTGTGTGTGTGTGTGTGTGTGTGTGTTTTTGGATCTACTTCATTATATCCACATCACTCTCGATGAAGCTGACTAATTGATCAAATTATAGTGACACCCTAATGTACCAGAGAAGCAACTTAGGATGAAACAATGTGTTATAATATTTTTGCAAGAGGCTTGCACCCTGTGATGTGGAGGCCCTGCATTCATACTCCTTGTCACTAAATATTCAACTTTATAGGCTTGACCAACTTAGGAAAAAACAGGGAAATACCTTATTAGCCTTTTTTCTTGATTTACTGCAAATGCTGAGGTAGTACATGAAATATTTAGTGGTATAAGGACAGAGTACCTACATGTGGATGGCACTGAAGAGCAGAACCGCAAATAAAAAATATTTATATTCAGGAAACTGTCATTTATATTTATTGTACTGGATGAGCAGTTGGCAGTGAGTTTTTCTGCCATAGACTAAGTAAACAGTAAACCAAAGTAGACATGCTTTGTTAGGGTATGATTTTATTCTTTCTTTTTTTCATTGAATTTTCACTGTTAGCTAACAGTATATATGTGTGTGTGTGTGGGTGTGTGCATATATTATATATATATATATATATATATATATATATATATATATATACACACACACACACATATATATATATATATATATATATATATATATATATATATATATATATATATATATATATTTCCAAAAGCCAAGCCCAACGGAAAAAAGATAGTAAATATCAGTTCCCAAACACAAACGGATACCAACTGCACGGCAAATAAAAAGTGGTTATAACTCCAAATATTCCGGCTCCAACAGTGATGGCAAAAGACAGTCAAAGCAGTCTCTCTAAAGCTTGTATAGAATAAATGAACAATTCGATTCTAAAAACTCCTTTAATGAGCGACTCAGCTTCATCAGACGTTAACAAAATTAAAAACTGTCATTGCTCCCTTTTATAGGAACACATCACATCCTAAAATCACATCATTTCCTGAAAATACAAGAGCATGTCTGAAATGTTGAATTCAACGTCCTATGAGAAGATCACCCCGGACTTTATACAAAGGTGTCGTTTGAATATATCTAACACATTGGATGAATGTGTGAAAATGGGCATTCTAACAAAGGAGCTGCACGACTATTTTCGGATAGATGCACCGCTCCTACCTAGTATCAATGGTCTACCAAAGATACACAAGGACCCCCATAAGCCACCTATGAGGCCCATTGTAGCGGGAGCGGGGTGGCTGACGGAGCCTATCTCCATCTACCTTGACCATAAGTTGAAACTGGTATTGTCTGAGCATTCACATGTTTTGAGAGACACTGGTCAATTCTTGAGAGATCTGTATGATTGCACTGTGGCCATTGCTGACACAAGGGATATAGTGATGACCTCAATGGATGTGGTATCGCTCTTTACCTGCATACCGAACATGGATGGGATACAGATGGTTAAGAGCTTGTTGACAGAACGCTGGAGTGTGACTGAAACTGACCTGGTGTGCCTTTTGTTGGAGCTTGTGCTTGAGAACAATTTGTTCACCTTCAATGATGGTGTGTACAGACAGACCACTGGGGCTGCAATGGGCACCAGTTGTGCGAACTCTTATGCAAACCTAGTTATGTTAACCTGGGAGAGAGATTATATTTTGCCGAATAGAAATGTCATCTTCTATAGAAGATTTGTTGATGATTTGTTCATCCTTTGGAGAGGCGATATACCATCATTGGGTAAGTTTCATGAAACTCTCAATAATTCTTCTAGTTTTTTGAAATTTACAATGGAACATTCCAGCACCTCGATAGATTATTTGGACACAACCATCATCAAATCTGGTAATAATTTCTCGACCAGGGTGCACAGGAAAGCCTGTTATGTACCCTCGTACCTCTCTACTGACAGCATGCATGATCCAAAAACTTTTCCAAACATTGTTAAGGGTCAAGCACTTAGACTGTCACGTCTCTGTTCAAATGATGTTGTTTTTGCGCAGGAACTGGACAATCTGAAAGACACTTTCATCAACAGAGGGTATGATCCGTGGATCGTTGACAAAAAGTGTAGATCAGCCAGTGAGCTGAGACAGAGCCGAGGAAAACCCTTTTTTATGGGTGGACAGCCTGTTAAGAAGGATAAATTGGATCATAAACCACTGGTACCTGTGATCATGCCACTTGGAACGAACACAACTTATGTACAACGGGTCATCAATGAGAATTGGGGTTCTTTGATGGTAGACCCTCAAATTAGAAGGATTGTGGGCAATTGTCCTCAATATGTCTTTAGGAACTGCACTAATTTGAAGCAGATGTTGTGTTTTCCCAATCTGTCCAACTCCGGTTACACCAATGCACAAGCATGGCAGTTGGGCACGAGGAGGTGTGGCTCATGTGCACAGTGTGTCCATATTGACAACTCCAGATTTTTTAGATGCCCTAATGACGGCAAGCTATGGGAGTTGCGTTATGCAGCTGACTGTAACACCAGGAACGTGATATATGTTGCACACTGCCGGACCTGTTTTTCCTTCTATGTTGGGAAGACGAACAGGTCACTGAGAGAACGGATACGGGATCATCACTATGCTTTTGCAAGGGGTGACAACTACAGTGCAATCTCGAAACATATGCTTGTGTTAGGAGCACAACATGACTTCCTCTTTCAAGTTTTACAAGTGATACATCTCAAGCCTAGGGGAGGTGATATTACCAACCTAACGGAGGAGATGGAGCTTAAATGGATCTTTAGATTGGGTGCACACAGGTGTCTAGGTCTGAATGAATCTGTATCCATCAGACCCGTTCTTAAAGCTAGACCCATACAGTAACACCACTGACATTTCCCTTGTCAACATGTAATAATTATACATAACCACATCTGACTCATGCCACATTTGTGGTAGTGTATGGCCCATTGAACACATTTACTGGATCCATCACCTCTCCATGCTGGGTTGCGATAGCTCGCGAGATGCGATCTGCACGCACAACACACGGCCGGCTTAGAGTCTATTGTTTGTTGCTGCTACAACATAGTTGAGTCTGACTTCGTTTTTTGTCACACAGGCTTCTACGTGTATATTGTTAAATTGTGCGCAGTCGTTTGACCCTGTATGTACTTGGATGGCCCCTTGTTCAATGGATTGTGTTATTTGTGCACCGTGAATGTGTTTACAGACTTTGCATTTGGTTGTGAGCCATTGATGCCTACGTATGATGGACATTTTCTGGTGGCTTGTTGATGCCTTTTAGATCTGTATCGGAGATGTGAATTATTGCAGCTGTTAAACTATCTTTATGCAGGAGCAATTTGGGAGTGTTGCTGCTAATTAATATTATTGAAGCAAGACCCCTTATACAGTAGGGCATGTTGACTCATAGATATGGACTTGACATGCCGTTTTGCTATGGCAATTGAATGTGTCATCCTACATTGATTGAACCAATGTTTTAGGAATGCCACAGATGTCATGGTAACTTTATGATATGGACCTGGGCAGCTGCCGATTTGGAGAATGACACTCTGGATCTAATGAGTTTAATAGGGGATACTGTCTTAGCATCCCTTTATTTATTTTATTTTATCTATTCTATTTTATTTTATATTATTTGTTATATTATATTTTAGAATAGGCATTCTAATTTTCATATGTCGCAACACGGCTTTATCTGGATAGTAGAATGCGCTATGATATAATTTATGTGTGAACTTATTTGCTTGCATTGATTTTAGAATTTTGTATTTTCAGGAAATGACGTGATTTTAGGATGTGATGTGTTCTTATAAAAGGGAGCAATGAGTGTTTTTAAATTTGTTAACGTCTGATGAAGCGACCCCTGAGTCGCGAAAGCGCTTACGTCTCATTAAAGGAGTTTTTAGAACCGAATTGTTCATTTATTCCATACATGCTTTAGAGAGACTGCTTTGACTGTTTTTTGCCATCATTGTTGGAGCTGGTATATTTGGAGTTACAACTACTTCCATTTGCCGTGCAGTTGGTATCCGTTTGTGTTTGGGAACTGATATATATATATATATATATATATATATATATATATACTTTGTCCACATTTAAAAGTTTAAAACTTAGTGGTTTTGCTGTAAAATTTGAAATAGCTGCCATTTGCTAAACAAAATAAAACAACCCCCCCCCAGAAAACAGAATTAGCATGTGAAACTGTAAGCTTTTCTTTTTTTGAAAATTCACAGAGTCCCACGTAAATAGTATATTGTGAAGCACTAAGTAGTGGCTATGAGAAAGGTACAGGAATTCAAACGACAAAAGTATAACACATTTTGCTAACAGCCTTGGGCAGTCCATTGAATATGTGTATCATTTTTCAGAAGCGGGTAAGGAGTACTGTCTGGCAAAGTTACTTAATCAGACCCACATGGAAGACAAAGGCTGAGGGAATCAAACCCTGCAATATAAGAAGCAGCTGCTTAACAGCTCATAGCCTCATGCATCTGCACTAAGTGCCAGACAAACTGTTTTAGCCCAAATGCAATGCATTTCACATTTACATGCCTGCTAAAAAAATAAACTAAATTAAAAATGCATTCATCATTAAAATATTAAACTTGCAGAATTCATGCTATCCAATTTATTTTTCAGCTAAATAAATGCATGGCCAGCGTTCAAAAAAGCAAGGAAACCAAGGATCATTCCAAAGGAACTTGACTCAAAAGTGTATACATTGGATGTTTGCTGGCTATCAAATGAAGAAAACAAATACACAATGACTTAGGTCCATATTTCAGCTCACTGCTGTGAAAATGGCATAGTGAAACCCTTTGCATCCCCATGCCCACCCAGTTTCTGAGCTCAAGAAGAGACAATCAAAAATAGTGAATAGATTTTAAATATTGGTCTTATATACTTGGTATTGTTGTTAGTATAGCTTGACATTCATTAGCAAATGTTTTCTGAGGTGGTATGAAGACTGAAACTGACACGTTAGTCCTTATTTATTTACGGCAGTCCACAACACTTTACCACAAAGCAACAACATTAACAAATAACAGACCACAGATATGAGAAAAAAATGTCTATTGCAATTTCACTCTGCCCTCTGAATGCCTTATGTCAAGAATTAGAGACAAAAAACAAAATTCAGGAAACTAAACATTTCCTCCCCCAAACTTATATAGATCAACTCCAAGATTGCCGTACTTCGGAGAAAAGGGAATATTACAAAATGGCATCTCAGACTTAGTATATGAAAGCCTGATAATTCAGCCATTCAGTCTCTGTATTTTGGGACTCTGTCTAGCAGGTCCCAACATTTCAAATGGTTATCCAGAAACATAAACACCTGTCTTTAGTTAGAGACTATGTTCACAACAACTTGACAGAAAGCCATACATTTTAGAAGGAACAGATTTAAATACCCATCAACGTCTTTGCTCAAAAAGTCTGAGCAAAGTCAAAAACAATGGGGGGAGCTGTAAACATTATTTAATTTTACCTATTTGTAGCCAGGTAAACCCATTGGACAAAGTAGCCTTTTTAAGGTGCAGCATAGCAGAACTGTTTGGTTAACAGACTTATTCAGATTCACGCAGTAGGCAAATGGAGGTGTATTTTGACTACAAGAAGCAACTTGTCAACAGTTCAGAGCCATGAGTGCCAGTCAACTCTAATTTACTTAAACATTTAACAAAATAGAACTGGTGTTGCAGCAACAAGCATTTGCTGAACAGCATTACTGACTGACTGAAAACCTCAGTGATCCAAAAGAAAATGAAGAAGTCAGTCTAGTCTGGCAGTAAGCAGAGAGGACTAAGGCTTTAAGCTCTTAATAAGCTGCTTCTTGTAGCTAAGCATGCAGGGTTTGATTCTTTCTAGCCCGTCTATCTGTCTAATTAATACATTCTGATCAACACATTTAATGTTAACAATTCATAATTTGCTATTTCATTAGTTATCTGTAAACAGAATTGCAATGTGAAATGTTTGGGAAATTGTTTAGTCTTCTACATTTTCTTTTAGAACATTAGTGATTCAGCTTTCTGTCTGTAAGTGCTCTGATCCAGTTTCTTTATCTACAGCCATTCTTTGTGTATAGTTTGTATGTTATCTTTCTGTCTACTTTTCTTTTTTCCTCAATCCTTCAGCTTCAACTCATCTCAAAAGAGCCTACCTTGTTTAAAAAATCTATATGCATTGTATTAGCCTTGGTCATGGATAAAACGGGACAGATCTAGGCCATTTACTTACATACCAAACCAATTATATTGTGGAACTCCAAATGTCAGAATACTGAGGAACTGCTACATTGAAAACTAAGACCTACAACGCCAAAGGGCAAAAACCTCAACTGCACCTGCTTGGCAGGGGGATAAGCACCCCCACAATCCTCTATCCGCAAAACACATGCACACACATATATACAAATATTCACAAATACACACTCAAACAAACACATAACTGATTATATTTATTTAGATCACCGATGAACATTGATCGACATTAAATATGTCGAACCAATTAAAACCTGTTAACATGTAATCATTATCAGTAAAAAGAAAACACTGAACTAAAGTGATCACAAATGAAACAAATATACAAACTCCACAGAGGTAAACTCCTTACCTATATTACAGTCAAACTGTTGCAGGTCATCTAAAATATAATGCAACCACTCACACCAATGACCAACTAGATGAACAGTTTTATGCTGTCTATAAATGTATATAAATATATATATGTATATATATATATATATATATATATATATATATATATACATACATATATATGGGTCTACTTCTCTTGTTTGAAAACACACTTTTTCGAGCAAGAGAAACCCGAGACCCAGCGAAAGTGCACTTAACCGAAAGTGCAATTTCATGAAAATCAGTTTACCAATGCATGGTACAATGGGGATGAGAAAATATAACTTTTCCCCATTGTAGTGCAGTCTTGGAGTTAGTGTGTATATATATATATATATATATATATATACATACATACATGTAGCAGGGGGGTGTGGGGTGCAGGGGGGGCTTGCTCCCCTGCATAAATGTGTTTCACTTTGCCGGACCGGACCTCCACTACTTATTTATACTAACTCCGAGATCGCACTGCAGTGGGGAAAAGGTATAATTCCTTATCGCCACTGTACCATGCTTCAGTAAACTGATTTTTGCAAAACTGCTCTTTCAGTTAAGTGCACTTTCACTAAAGTGGGTCTTGGGTTTCTCTTATTCGAAGAAGTGTGCTTTCGAATAAGAGAAGTAGACCCATATATGTATGGTTGCACTTCAAAATATTGAAGTACTAAAATATCTAACATCAAAACTTTAATCTGAAAGGATCAAAACTCAAAAAAAAAAAAAGAAACAGACAAAAAAAAAAACACACAACTCATTTTTATTTTTTATTTTTTGAAAAGAGATACCCCCCACAGTCCCTGTTAATTATATATACCAACTCCACGATCACACAACAGCCAAAAAGGGCAAATTCCCACTTCCTGCTATCCCATTACCACCCTCAAAGTAATGTCAGTAGCAGAGATCATATGATTATTTGGTCATTTCTGCCATCATTAAAGATGTTCAGTATTATGAATGATTGACTATATGGAAGAATACCATAGATAGATAGATAGATAGACAGATAGATAGAAAGATGTGGGTATATGTACCAACTCTTGGTTGGTGTCTTGAACAAGGCAGAAATCTCTCAAAACAAAAGAATCACTCCCACTACACACTTCTGTATTCCAGCAGTTATTTCCTATGCAGAACAGCAGTCATTGTGTCCCGCCACATTTTGTGCTTAGAACAATTGATGCTTGGAGAATTTTACCTCAGCTTAATGTAGCTATATCTACTAAACAGTGCCAGTGTTAACATTTTGGGCAGCCCCCAGCAAATGACAAGTTGGGGCCTCCCTGGACACTTCTAGTCTATGCATCACTCTGTCATTGCCAGACATCCGAATCAAACTTTTAAGAGTAGAATGCACAGACTGATCTGTAGCTACAATACTCAGATTACAACAAGCCTGTGTACCACACTATGTTGGCCCATCTCTGAAAGTAACATTCACAGTTATTGACATTGAGTTGCAACAATTATACAATACAAAAACTATGTGTATAGTGCTGGACTTGCATGAAATGATGTCATAGGCACTGCCTACTGTTTTACCCTTCCTAGCACACATGTGTGGATGTGACCACATGCACACACACACACACACACACACACACACACACACACACTCCCGTGCTCCCCTCTGTTTCTCATCCCTACACCATGTACATTACTTTTTTTTTCTCATTCTCAGATTTTGTCTTAACTCTTTAGCTTTTTTTAAAGAAGCCATGGCTTTCTTTATGCTCTGAAGTACATTTTTGTACACAATCTGTTCATCCTGTTATGGCTTGAACAGAAATTATAATTATGGAAAGAAATTCATTGTTGCTGTTCAATTTTAGTTTTCTTTGTATCCTTTTACTTTCCTGAGCAAGACAGCACAGTACTAACCATATAGAAAATAACTCAGTTAAGTCAAGGCCCCCAGAAGCCATAATATTGTAGATGTTCTTGGATGCATTTTAGAGAATTTTTCCAACTTTTTAATCCGACAGTCTCCTAAACAAAAATCATAAGTAAGAAAAGAGTTTCAGAATTATTTTTTTTCTTTCAAGGAAGACTTAAGTTTGTGCCCATTGCCAGCCTTAGGCATAGGCCAACTAGGCATCCATCTAGGTTGCCGCTCTAGCAGGGAAGCTTTTCCAGTAAACTGGATGGTGTAAATAGACCAGCATGGGGGCACCAGGTGGTGTGGTGTGGTGTGGGGGGGCGCTGCGGAGTCCTTTTGCCTAGGGCACCACTTGAACCTAAGACCGACCCTGAAACTTGTACCCAAGGCTTAATGTTCAAAGCTGACAAAATAATAGCTCACATTAAACAAGATGATTGTTTTGACAATACACAGATCCTATCTGGGAATACTGCCTGACCCCTTAATCCCTCCCATAAAAGACAGTCAGTGCCTATGCATCCCTCTGGTGTTAGGTAGGGATGAAAGCAGAGGTTCAAATGGCCACAGTATTGCATTTCAAGTGACTGCTGTCATACATATACATAACATGCCTTCTCACTCCTCACCCCTAATCCCCAAAGGTTACCACCTGTATAAGTGCCTGGTGTGTGAATGTGAGGAAAGTAAAACTTTGGTGCTCCTAGAAAGTATATTTCCCCAACACAAGCTATAGTAACTATCTTTGTACACCTCTGTGGTCTGTGAGAAAAGGAAAAGAAACAATGACCACACTGTCCTCAGGCCAAACATAAGCTATAATGGCCTCCTATGCACAGCTCCAAGGTTTGATTGTGATGAAGATTAAATAAGTAATGATCATACCATCTCCAGCTCCCCACTCAACCTTCAGCAACCTTCTGGACACATCTAAGCAGGGTTGGTTTTAGAATGGGTGCGGATGAGAGCAGAAGCCACCACTAAGTTCAAGCCAAAATCCATTTATATAGTCTGGGGTGTGGGAGCCACCAGACTCCTAGATGATCTAAGCGTCTGAATGTTATGTGATATATTAATGCCTTACTTTTGAAATATAACTACTTTTTAACTATATTTGCATTGATACTCAAAAGAGTAGTGTATGTGTCCTTGCATTATTGGGTGTGCACAATTAAATCAAACAAGCATAAGCCATAGCAATACTAGATTTACACTTATTTCAGCAAATAGCAATACATTGCGCAACATTAGTACACCCACATCATATCAGTGACTGTTGTTTAGCTGTCAAACGGCATCAGGCTTAAGTCACTTTTATTTACTTTATTGAGGAGTAATGCATATCTATCACTGTCCCTGATTACACAGCAAAATATGCTGTTCTATTAACACGATAAGTGAATAAGAGTAATATTTAAAATGCATTCCTGACTTTGAGCCTGTATTCTTCTATTTTCTGGGCTTTGCCCAAAAATCTTGAACAAATAAGTTGAGAGTTATACTATCTGGTATTTTGCTAGCTTTTATAAAACTCCTTGAAGGAGAAAACCATCCCTGTAGTGTGTACACATCAGTTCTTCATAAAATCTAAGGTCTGCATTGAGATCAGTCACCCTGGGCTACTGATATCTTTAGTGCTTATCTTGCTTATGTTCATTATCAGCTTTATCCTAACAGGGTCATATCACAGTCCTGTTAACATTAAAGAGCATTATTAGAAAATTAATACACTTTTGTCCTCATCATTTTCCCCAACCAGCAGCAGCAGCTTTGTGGAGCCCCCACACATTCAAGGATGATTAAGGTATCCTCCAGCAATCACTGGTATTGCAGATACCTAAATCTGGCTATGTTGTTAATTTTTGTAGAAAAAATGTCCACCAGCAGGAGTTGGCTAAGCAAGAAGTACTAGTTCAGTGGTAAAATATTTAATGGAATTGTGAAGCCTGTTACTTGAAAAAACACCAGCGATATCTTTGGATTTTAAAGGAGATATAAATGAGAGGTATTATTACCCACCTGTTTTATTACTTGCACAATATTGCTGTACTAGCTTTTGTTGATTTGGCAGACATGTTACAAAATATCAAGATAAGACATTGACATAGGCCAACTAGGCAGCAGCCTAGGGCACTGTTCTAGTAGAAGTGCTTTTCCGTTTTTTTTTTTTTTTTTTGTAAAGAAAATATTTCTTTACAATGTGTTGAATGAAAACAGGAAAAACTGAATAGTAAGACAACCTGTGAGAAAAATGAAGAAAAGATGTAATTTGGATGGTGCAGGTAGACCAGGATGGGGTACCGGGTGATGTGGGGTGGGGCTCTGTGGAACCCTTTTACCTAGGACACCAGCTGATAAAGACTAGCCCTGATTGGGCACCCCCATGACAAGGGGGCCCCCTTTGACCACATGGTTCACTAATCCCTAAAGGTGACTATATTGAATATGTAAAACAAAAACAAAAAATTTCCATGTAGCCCGCTTAACCCCAAAATGTATAGACTATCCTACTTCTAGCTGAAACAATAAAGGTCCCTGGATTTGTACATCCTGCTTTCAGTAAGGACAATAATCACAATTTCTTAAGCCTCGGTATGTTGTCAGTATAATGTACTTTGAATCCTCACTGATCAAGAATAGAAATATTTTTTTTTTATGCCACTGTGTTTCATTGATTGAGCTTCTGCTCTTGCTAATGACTTTAAATTCTAATAATTGCAGAATAAATGCTATCTTTACTTCAAGTTAATTTAGGTTTGGTGTATAACAAGGGTCTTATCCATAATCTGTTGTTGGAATATAGTTATGTTTCCCTCTGTAAGACGTAATGTATTACCATCTGTACAGTAACTGGAAAATGTGAGGCTTTTCCAATTCTATCAAACAAGTATGGTATGTTTCTCACTGTTTGTATCATGTTCATGTGTAAATCAACAGGGTAATAGCTATACCACTCTGTCTGCAGTTTTATTCTCATTTCTTTATTGTTCTGTATACAGACATAGGAAAATAACTACAGTCACAAGGCCGTTTCTTTCACCACTGTTACTGAATTAAGGATTTATTTAATGTCTTGTAAAGCATATGCAGATTAAGTGAAACTATTATGGAGCTGTATGTTGACTTCTGCCTCATAATACATGAAATGGTAAATAATAGTATGAAAGGGACTAAACTTCTGTAGGTGGAAAGTAATTTTAGAATTTTAATTTACAGCTACTTTAATAACTTACAATTTGGCAAATTTACTGTTCAAAAGGAGATTCAGTTTAGTTTTTATTTTAATTTCTCCATAAAAGTATCCTATTCTGATAATATGCCTTGATCATAATATGATGTCCGATGTGCAACTGCTTCAAAAAAAAAACACCATTTTTCTTTAAGGGGGTTGCTAGCTTATCTATCATTGCTATCATCTACTCAAATTCAGAATGTTACTTTCCCTAACATGTTCCTGGGGTTTGTCTGAAGGTACTAATAATTACAACTCATGCTTGATTCACAGCTGAGAAATTACTCTGATTAGTTTGCTAAAGCTCATCGACTAACTTATTACACACGTATCAGATAACTTTATGTAAACTGACTTACTATGAATGTATAAGATAACTTCTTACAATAAAGGTACTTTATGAAACCTAAATCACTAAAGTTCCAAGACTAGCAATCTCTTAAAAAAATAAAATAAAAATATATAAGTGAAGGGAAAAAAAATCAAGTAACAAGGGAATATTCTGAGTGACTCAAATAATTGCTTTGTGTTACCAATTGCACTCCAGGAGGCTTCACACCTTGCATCTGCACGTTAAGCACTTAAGGTGGTACTGCAGTTACAATGACTATGGAAGATGACCATTTTGCCTATGATACTGATTTAAGGGAGTTTTATTATTCAAATACCATGCAACATGGATCGTGTAGAGCAATGTAATATCTCATCAAGGCCAAAAGAGAGAGAGCAGTCCACCCTTATGTTAATACCTCCTGCTATCATAGTAATAAAAGCAAGTGGTACTTAATTGTGGAACACTTAATTGTAACAGTTATTCTAAGACAATGAACTGACATTTCTTTTTCATTTCAGAAGCAAAAAATACATCTCAGTCAAACAGCCAATTTAAATGGAAAACATTTACTTTAATTTAAAGTAAAACTAAAATAAAACTCTATTTAACACATTCAAAAGGTTAGATTCCATAGGGAGACAATCAGAAAGAAAAGGTTCATATAAAAAGCCTGCTATAAATTTAGACATCAACTTATGAGGAAGAGAGTCTGTGCTGTTTTGAAAGTATTTCATCTCAGAAGAAATTGCTTATATTTGAAAGAAGAAAAAGTATTTCCCCCAAGGTATCATAATAAAACTAATGGTCAAGAGGATATCCAGTCTGATTTGAAAACAATCAGGAAACAAAAAAACAAAACACTATCCTTACACAAGAATTGTAGCATGCCAGGTAGATTTGATGCACTTGGTGCAAAACTTTGGAACTACCACTACATCTAAGTGTCTAAAACGTGGTGCAGCAAAAGGCATCTGAATATCTATTTATTTATACCAATTCTTTGCTTGATGCGGGAAGTCTCAAAAGCCGCTTTTTGCAGAAACTTTTAATTTTTGTCAGACAATGAATTGCATTATGGATTTTATCATATGGTAATGAACATAATATTATTGACCAAGACAGTTTGGAATATTTCTTTCAAACCCTAGGGGTATTAATTTTCTGAAATTCAAGGATATGCTTCTGCATACAGTGCATTAATTAGAATAGGCTGGGCCTTCTCACTCTGAAAATTATATTCCAGTACCCTAAGTGGACAGTGGAGTCCACTGGCTTGGTACCATTCCAGATTATTCCATATGTAGGCACTTTATAATAGCCAGTCTGTCAGCATACATTTAGCATGCATTTAAGAAGTGTACAAAACTACAGTCCCAGAGAAAGCCCACACAGACATGGGGAGAAAATGCAAACTCCATACTTATGTAAATTTCAGGACTGAACCCAGAGATGTGAGGCAGAAACTTTATACATTAGGCTATTGTTTCAGCCAGATCTTAGCTATATGAATTTTAAGTTAACACAGAAGTTGTTATTTTTGTGTTCTAATGGTAAGCATAGATAAATGGAGAAATATGTCAACTACGGTTATTTTCTTTGAATTAAGGAAACTATGGAGTAAAGTAATGTTTTTTATTACTATTCTAATTATTTTTTTAAAACTTAATACAGATGCTACTTACAGCAAGCTACACAGGAGAAGCCTCATTTTTCATTGAATAACTCAAAATAAAATGGCCATCTATAATAAAGAGCATGTCTGTGTGTGTGTGTGTGTGTGTGTGTGTGTGTGTGTGTGTGTGTGTGTGTGTGTGTGTGTGTGTGTGTGCATGCATGTGTGCATGTATATACATACCTATATGTGTATATGTATTTATATATAAATATATATATATATATATATATATATATATATATATATATATATATGGGTCTACATGATAAGGATGACAACCCAGAAGACCGACAATGAGATGAATGACACCAGAAGGCAAATAATTGAAATAGCTGACAACTGGAAACCCCAACATACAAAACACCGACAAGCAAGACAAGCATTTCCGCACTGTAGCGAGTTGGTATATTAAAGTTACGGTGGGTGAAGCTTCATGAAAGTAAGTTCATTTTCTTTTTTTTTTTTTAGATGGTTGCTGTGTTTTGATTCCGGAGTGACTGCAGATGTCTTTATATGCTGGTCTTTTGTTTTGTTGGGGTTATGGTTTGTCTGTTTTGTGAATTGTCGGCCTTCTGCATTGTCGGTGTTTTGGTGTCGGGTATTTTGTTGTCAGTGTTCTCAGCTTTCGCCCTTCTCAGGTAGACCATACAACCATATTCCTTGTTTTTTTTTTTTTGTCAGGGGGACTATTTACATTCTGTGATATCCTAAATGCCATGTGTCTTATGTATAGTTCTCCTTATTTCTTGATGCATTCCCTCTAGCTCCTTTACCACCTGTTCAGTTTGATTGGACTGCCCTTCTCTTTAGCTTTAAATTATTAACTGTACAGTCCTTTCATAAAGAAAGAACAACATATTATTGCAATGATATGAACCATGTAGTTTCAAAAACCCCCACTCCCACCCCACACACGCTTTTCTTTCTCTTCCTTTTATAGAAATAGAGCCATGCCCCACCCTTGTGCATCTAAACACCTGGTCAGCATTCTTTCTTCTTTTACCTTTCAGACCCTACTAGAATTTTTCCCATCTTTTAGCCTCTTTATTTCTTTTCTCTATTTAGTTTTCTTCCTCCTCTTCATTTTTCTTATCGTCATATTGTTCCCTGCAATGGCAGAGGCATGACTATTCATCTTATAGGTTCATAGGTTGGTACTAGGTTATCGGCCCTAGGGCCTATACAAGCCTAGCCATAACAATTCCCTGGATATTTCTTCCCACAATATTTACTTCCCTGGACCCCTGTCTAGCAGGGTGACTGATGTGATCCCCGGGGTGAATTTCCTGTCTCCCATCCAATCATCAAGGTTCCTTTTGAAGAGGGCCAAGGAGGCACTCTGCTTGACATGTATGGGCAATCTATTCCAGAGTATCGGGATTGTCTGGGTCAGAAACCTATCCCTCCAGCATGTTTTGTTCATTGTGATGACAAGGTTTAGATCCCTGGAGCATGTGGTTCTGAGGGATTGGGATTTCTTTAAGTGGAGCATGTCCAGCAGCTCAGGGTTTGACATGGCCTTGTATGTTAAGCAGAGATTGCCTCTGAGTAGACGATATGCCACAGAGTATAGCTGGAGTTTTTTTAGACGGTCAGTATAGGGCATCTGCTTTAGGCAAGTGATTCCTTTAGTGAGGTATTTCTGCGGCCTTTCCAGCTGTTGCAGATGTTTTGTGAGGTACATGCCAAATGGGGCGTTGTACTCTATAATGGGTCTAATGAGGGATGAGTACAGTCGGACAATGATCTCCTTTTTTCTGGATGAAAATCCCTTAGTGATGAGGTGTGCCACATAGAAGGATTTCCTGACTGTTGTGGTGATGTGGTTATCGAAGGTGAGACCACTGTTCACCTGTGCCCCTAAGCCTCTCATCACACTTTCGGTGTTTAGTGTACTGCCACCTATGTGGTAATTCATGGGTACATGTGTTAACCCCTCCATCCCATTTTCGTTCATAGTTACTTTTCTAAGATGTTTGTGTGTCCTCTCATGTTATGGTTTCCTCCATAATGAAATTCTGTTTTCTCACACTCTAGTTTGTTTTAATATTACTGTCTTATGCAACTTAAATCTCTTAACTTTGTTGTCTTTGTTAATATGGCTAATTTAGGCTTTTCCAGTCCTCTCCTTACCCTGTGCATGTATTCAATTGCTTATGATATTTTGCAGTCAAGCGCTAACAGTCAAATAATCTTTTTTGTCTTATTTGTTAACAATTTTTAACAAGTAAAAAGAAAAAAAAAACTAGTTACAGGAAAGTCAAAAAACAATAATAAACAGATATTCACACGTCCTCATTATTTATCTTAATATTTTCCCTCTTGCAGTTGTGATACCTCTTTTTATGCCTGACTCGGGTATTGATTGCACTGTATCTTAATAAGACAGTTAGATCATACATACTTTACTATCTCCCTCCTTTGTTTCCATTGTTAATATGGCACCACTTGCCCAGCTGATGCATTCATTCACTTATGAATTTTCACAATCAATCCTTAACAGACAAATTGACATTCTTCTCCTTTAGCTATTTTGAACAAGTTGTTGTTGTTGTTGTGTCTTTCGGCTTTTCCCGGTTAGGGGTTGCCACAGCGGAACTCCGGTCCGCTAATGATTGGCAGTAGATTTTTACATGCCGAGTTGCCGGCCCTAATGCACAACCTTCAACGAAGGTACGCCCATTCATGCATGTCTCCACACAGAAGAAGCTCTAGCTGAGAATCGAACAGGACAATGTCTTACTGTGAGGTGACAACGCTACCGTAGCACCACCACCGCAGTGTAAAAAGTGAAATTAAAAGTAATGAGAAAGAAGTAAAAAGGGGAAAAATGGCCATAATAATAAGATGTTGCACCATTCCCCAAAAACGTATCTTAGTCTTTTTCCTCTTATAAATTATGTTCAGACTTAGTATGCATGACTCGGGCCTTGCTTGCATCATGTCTTAAAGGGAAAGGCTGACAACACATATGTTACTTATCAGTGAAAGTCATCAATGGTCTCTTCGGTTATAATCTAGCCCATTCCCTTCTACCCATCATAGACAATACGTCTGTTTTGTTAGTGTTGCAGCCTCATCACTCTAACCCTTTTTCCTTGACAAATAGTTTCACTAGCAGCAGGTTTAGAACCTCTGGCTGAGCCTTCTCCTAGCTCCTTTCCCCTATTGATTCTTTTCATGTTGGCACCCATCTGAGTGCTGCTCATCTTTTTCTTTTTCTTCTTGTTCAATCAATAACCCCCCCCCCTGAATTCTCCATGTGCTTTTTTTTCTTTTCTCTTATCCCCTCCCTACATTTTGCTGTTGAAAAATGGAAAGTCCATAGAGCCATCTCTCTCCTTTCTGACTTTTCGCTTGTGTGCTTTCCACTGGTCCACCTCATCTCTCCACCAATGAGTTAGTTTGGATGAGGATTTCCTTATATATTTCAGGTTCTACAACTGCTTCATCCAAATCTGCAGATGTCTTTATCCGAATTGGAAAAACTATCTTCAAAACTACAGGTATAATAGCTTAAATTTTAAGCCCATAGTATTACAATGTTTGAAACGTAGCCCAAATTTGCTTTTCCTAATTCTGTTATTTTTTTATCTACATAAAATCTATCTTCTATAGTCTTTGGGACTTTCCCCTTTTTCCAGAGCTTGGAAAAGTATTTGCTGTTCAAGCTGGCGGCTCTGCAGTTTAACTGTCACTGGTCGTGGATAGCATGGGATGATTGTCTATTTACTTTATGTCTCTGCCATAAGCTTTTTACAGTCTCTTTCCTCGTTTCCTTCAAACATATCATTAAACTGAAGGTTTTCCTTTCTTTCCTCATTTTCCATCTTGAAGATCTTTTTTTCATCTCTTCCTGTGCTGCTTTCCTTTCAAAGAAGCATAACATATAATTATCTCCAGCCTTTTTAAATGCTTGCATATCATCTGAGTGTATGGTTAATACCTTCTCTATATCTTCTTGGGTTTTTATCAGTCTGTTTAATATATTCATTTACAGATTATTTGTGCCCCTATTATTTCTTTGTGCACTTTATCAAGCTTCATATGTAAATCTGTAATTTGTCCCATCTCTGTCATATCCTTACCAGTGCTTCCTGACTGCCAGCCTTTTTCCGCTCTTTTCCCTTTATTAACTTTTATTCATTATGCAAGATGCATTACGACTCATTAAATAAATTCTTGACAAATTCTTGACAAAACATGGGTAGCATATTTCTCTGAACTGATATTAATTGTGCAAGGTCAAAGGGTGAAAAACCACTTCCACTCATCATGTCAACATAACAGAAGTCCCTTACCATCACATTGGGCCAGATTCCTTACCACCCACACTGAGTGTACACTAATTGTACATGATCTGTATTCAAGAAAATTCCTACCTTATTTTTGTGTTTTTTAGTCACTCAGAAAGAGTGCATTGAATGTACACATTGCACTGAGTGTATATGTAGTCTACACTTTGTGATAACCTTTATGACCCCCCCCTTGATATTAAAGGCTGCAAGAAAATCAGTAGAAAAACTAAAATTAGGAGAAAGAAGGTGTGAGTTATGCTTATGTTGTCTGTTCACTCAGAACAGTGTACACTTTGGGTAGGCATTAATGAATCCCAGGGATTATCTGATCACATTCTTCATTCATGTTTTGTTGCTATCAAAAAGGAAACAAGACAGCATAATGTTCTTCTGTTTTTAAATGTAGCTCAGAAAAAAAGATGAAGCATGGCATGTATACAGTTAGTGGAGTCTGAGTGCACCAGTAAAGACTTTAAAAAGTAAAAAGTCATGGGTATTCAGAAACCATGTAGCTGAAATGTTGATCTGTCCTTAAGGGATCATTTGCAAATAACCTGTGGGCCTCTACTGCAAGAAGTTTAAGGTATTTAAGAGTGAAGGCTCTATCTTAACTAGGTCTTACTCATAGCTTTTGTTACTGCTAGGAACTTTGGAATCTATCAATGGATGGTGTCAGCATCTTCCTGGCCATCTTTACCCAAAATGATCATTAAGGGAAAATGGAATCTGCAATGTAGTCCAAAGAATGAGAGTTGAGAAAGTAGTCTTCCACACTATCAACTCCATACATATTCCAAATGTTGCAGCTGTGGCACACAACACATTCTTTTCAGAACTTACCCAACTCAAGCATAGCCAAAGATTCTACTCTCCAGAGGATCTACTCCCTCCATGCACTCATCACCTGTCAGGGTCAAAATCAACAGCTTACTTGGTACTATTGTTGCTGGTCTGAATCTAGGAGTGTTAAAAGAGGAAATTATTTTGCAGAACTACAGAAAAGCCAAGCACTTCCAAATGGTCTGACTTTGAGAATGCATTTTCTTCAGTGGCAAAAACAAAGTGTGGTCTTTTATGTTTTAAAATATTTGTCCTTATGCCGAAAGATTCCCAACAAAGCAAAGGGAAAAAGTCCAGAAAGATGAATTATTCAGTAAAAACTGTAAGTGGGACTCAGCCAAGCTAACATTTTCACTGTGTAATACATTAACTCTACTATAGTGTCGGGCAATGCGATATATGCAAATGACCCCTTAAGGTCATATTTGAATCATACCTACAGATGGTCCTACCTGACCTTCCGTACTGCAGATTCTTATATTCCATGTTTGAATTTATTTTATTACTTCCAATATACAGTCTTCTAGTCTGATTTTAAACATTGTTAATGTGTTTGATTGATTGACTTTTAATGATAACATATTCCACAGTCTTAGAATTTGTTGTGATACATGTCTGTCTCTTCTTTGAGTCTTATTATTTTTCATTTTACAAGTTGGTCCCCTTTCTCTTATACATTGTAGTCATGTCAGCATAACCAATCCCACTGAGTCCATTGTCAGTTATCACTTTAAATACTAGACACAATTTCCTTCTGACCAGTCCGTACAGAATACTATATAATCCTAGATATTTTGATCTTTCTGTGTATGGCAGAGATCTAATTGTTGTTATTATTTTAGTATAACACCCTTCCACAATATCAAGTTCTACTATTTCAGTTATTGCTAAACTACAAAAGATCAAACTGTATTCTGGAATTGGCTGTACCATGGAGATAACTACATCCTTCATTGCTTTATGTTCTCTTTACAAGTGTATTCGACATCAGACCCACCTGTCTTAGTGCTCTAGCTTTAATCTCAGGAACATGCTGTTTTAAAATTCAAACCACCAGCAACAATTATCCTTAAGTTCTAAATATTGCCTACTCTCTCCAATTCAACATTGCCTATTTTAATTTCATATTCAGTGTTATTTCCGAAAAAATACTACCTTACATTTAATACAGTTAAATCAAAGGCTACTCTTGCAGCCTGTTCTTCTTTCCTAGATAAGCAGCAATTCAGTATACATACATCCATAATGTTGTGTATTAATGCTCACACATTGCAGTCATCCACACATTTTATAAGCTTATATCTGTCAGATAGAAGCAGCTCTGAGAATAACATGTTGAAATGCTTAAGTCCAAGCATGGAACTCTGTGGAAAGCTACTTGTTGTTGTTATAAGGCTGAACTCTCTGTTGCTTTTTAGTTACCAAATTATATATCCATTCTTTATAAATGTATTTCCTCCTAGTCTTTCAAGTTATCTTATTTTATAATCATGACTTAGACAATAAAACACTTTTGAAACATCCCAGTACACAATTGCATAGCTTTTCCTTGGCCCTTTAAGGCTGACATATTTTCAAAAAACTGTACACAATACATCAAGGTTGATTTTCCCTTCATATTGTTATTATCTAAATTAAAGTCATAAGGGTTACTCTTTATGAGCAAATGTAATATGTATCTTTCCACGTATTTAGCAAAAATGGGTGCAAGGCTTAAGAGTCAAAAAATCCATCTGTCAGTTTTATCTATACTATTATGTATATATGGGTAGAATATGTGAAAGTTTTGCAGTCCTTGGGAACAAATCCAGTTTTTAACATACTGTTAAACATTCCAGTCAATGGGTCAGTTGAGTTTTTAGACAGTTTGCTAATGAACTCACCTGGCAGCTCATCTGTTTCCATTGTACTTCTCTTCTTAATATTTCTTATTAATATTTAACATCTTCTTCTTTCATGGGACACTCTTCCCAGTGGTTATATATAATGGTGATTGCTTGATCAGTTTTCATATTACAGGCATTAATCTCCAAAAAGTAAGTAATGAAGGTGTCTGTCATTTCCTTTTTCCCCCAAATAAGACCAGATTCATCTTTATGTTATTTTCACTGTTGACATATTTTAAAAAAAAGATTGCTTCCTATTATCTGATAGATTTCTTAGAAAATTCTTATAATTCCTAGTCTTGACCTTTGAGACAACTGTTTCTGCTATATAGCTTCTAAATTTCCATGGGTTTTTACTTTTTTAAGTCTTTATGTGTGCATTCAGATCAATAAAACCAAAACCCACAAGCTATTAACATGCAATGTTTTTGGCCTTTTTCTTACCTTATTGGTATAGCATAAGTGGATTGTTTGACTATTCTTTAGCACCACAGGGCATAAAACCAAACCCAATGTCCATAAACATTAAGGCGCTTGCAGAACATCCCTAACATCTGCCTAGCAGTAGTTAGTTGTTACCATACATATAGAAAAATATAGATTTTGCCTTAAAAGGTGTGCAAATGGACTTGTGATAGAGAAAAATATTATAGCACTTCAGTCTGAAAATCACTTATGTTGGTCATCTAATGGGAAGTCAATTGTCTCTTTAGTGTTGTGTAAAAGAAGGTTGCCTGTTCAAAGCAAAATAGAAAGTTTGTTCCTAATCTGGAAGTGCATTGTACATCAGAGCTGGTCTTCCAAGTAATGGAATTCTACAGCCCTGTCCTGAGATAAACCCTTGTAAAGATATGGTGTAAAAACTCTGTTTTTTTTTATAAATTTGGACCTTCAGTGCTTCTTAAGACTTAATATCCCTCTTTATGCATGCATGTGATTTTCATTCTTTTAACCCTGGATACCCAAAAGGGACTACAATAGAAGCACATATCTAGTAAAAAAAGCATGTATGTTAAAATGTATTCATGTGGAATAATGTTCCAAAAATATGTACATGCTGTTCACTTCATTCTAAAAAGTAAACCCACAAGTAACAAAATGAAAAAAGAACTCTCTTAAACAACCCTCATAAACTTTAATGGCTAAATACAATATAATTTAAAATGAAAAAAAGTAAACACCACAACTTCTAAAGTTTAAAAAAAAGCAAAAATACAGAACTCCAGCTAAAAACACTGAAACATAAGATTAATATAGGTCAAATATTCTCAGAAGTAAAGACGTTAATACAAGAAAAACAGTGAGACCAGCCATTTCAGAACAAAAGGAAACCAGCAGTAACCATGCATGCAAAAGAAATAAAAGGAAATGCGTTACAATACTCGTGTGAAAAACTAAGTATAAACTACAACAGTACAAGGCAGGAGACACTCTCAAGTCATTAAAATAAAGTAAAAAAAATACTTACAAAGAAAGTAGCATCAAAATTAATTACATATCTTTAATCACAAAAAAGTATCAAAAAGGTCACCTTATATTATTATACTTCTCACTTTCTGAAAACCAGATATTTACAAAAAAAAAAAAAAAACAGGAATACGTGGGTTCTGGTTTGAGGGCTCTTTTTCATGATTCATGCTTTCACCAAACCACACAGCCCTAAATACTATGGTATCATTAAATGAGATGGTTTCAGTTGTACATATACTACCAAATAAGTACAGATTTTATGAAACATCAGCAAAGCCAAAAGCCTTACAAGCACTGGATATTCAGCAATATCTGCACCAGCCATAATATACATATAAAATGATCATTTTTGTTTTTTATTTGGAGTTTGCATCTTACATTTAGTAATTTTGTCTATAATAAATACACATTTCCTACTACATTTTAATGCAAAATAGCTCATCTTTTCATAACAGCTACCTGATTGATTTGCAAGGTAATAAAATGTGTTATTTTGTATAGGATTTTCAAGGTTACTTCTTTTAGAGACTGTCTAACTTATATGTCATTGAGCAGTTCTATTTACAAATCTAATTCCAAAGCTGTTTTTGTAAATCACAGTTTTAGATACAAGTTGCACAAATTCATTGTGCTAGTTTGGAGTGCTCTGATCCACAAGAAGTATGTTGAACACCTGGGCACAAAATGTTACATTTTCTTGCTGTTGTATGCATTTGTTAAAATATTGCTTAAGAGCTTAGACTACTACAAGTGCCTGAGTCTGAGAAGACAATTAATTTGTAACTGTGTTCAAGCAAGGTAAGTCCAGCAGCCTCTGTGCAGGAGTGGGAAGTTTTAGGCAGAGATTATGAGAGATATTTAGGTTTAGGGAGGAAAATCATCAGATTTAGAGAGCAAGAGGGGTGTTTATTGTTAGGCAGCAATCTGAGACTTTAGGTTTAAGGAATGATAGGGGTTTTAGTTTTAAGGAGTGTTAAGGTAGTTTTAGGATTACAGAGGGGGTGTGGAGTTTAGTGGTAAGCAGCAATTTGATAATTTAGGTTTAGCAAGTTTGAAACGTGTTCTATATTTAGGGATTGGGAGATGATTTTAGTGTTAGGGAGGGATCAGGAACTTTATATTTATAGAGGGGAAATTGTTTTGTGGACTTTATGATTAAGCTGGGCACTGTTATGGTTAGGGTTACAGAACAGGTGGGAGTTTTAGGGTTCCAGTTAGTGTCCTGGTTGGACTATGCAGTTCAGTAAGGGAAAACAAAAAGACAGTTAGACAATTAACTAGGATCAGTCTAATGAGAGTTAAGGCATTTGCCATTTAGAACAAGTGGCAGTGAGCAAGTGTGTCAACAGTAACATACAAGCACATGTGGTAGACCCTTAAAACTAAGCCAGCATTTTTACTTATTCTTGTCAACATTTATAACTTTTTAACTACAAGGAATTTTTGTCTGAAATTTTCAAAATAGTAATTTCATGAATCCTTCGGTCTGCTGTGTGCCACTATAGAGAATCATTTCTAAATGTTGTTTTGCAGTAATTTTTACAAATCTTAATTTGGAGCCGAGTTGAATTAACTCACTCTCACAGTTCTAGTGACTGAAGTCCACAGAAGATATTTTGAAAATTTGAGCTCAGAATGTTAGGTTTTAGCAGAGCTACTGGCATTTGTTAAAAATAATGTTCAAAAAATGAAATGGCATTATAAACAAATTATAATTTTTAACTATATAAAATGTAGTTTAAGGATTATAATATTTAAATTTTGTGTGCCATTGTGCAGTTTATAGTCTAAATGTCAGTTTGTTGTCCTTTTAGAGAATCACAGTGATGAAGAATTTTTTTAGTAGTTTGGACTACTGTCTCAGCAGTTCCATTGCACTGTAGATAGTGAGGACTTGACTTGTATGTATGAAGCCATAGTCCTCAGCAATTGCTAAAAATCTGCATGTAAATTTCTACATTGTTAACAGACTCCTCGCCATATCAATTCATCCTTCTTTATATCAATATTTCTCTATACCTACCTAGCAATCCCTATAGCTACCTATCAATCCTACCTATCATCTTACTCTACTTTACTCCTCCTATTAATCTCTAGTACCTATAACTGTATCCATCCATACTCCTCCCACCACACACTATCACCTATCCATACATCCTTCTACATTCTAAATATGCCATTACTATATCATCTGTCCATAGCATTTCTCACTATACTCACACTCTCAGCCAGCTATCACATGTATCTCACCCACTGTTACTTACCTATGCCTACCACGCAATATTAAACCAGAATACCATAAGATATGTTTTAATATCTCCTCCAGCCTAATCAACATTAATTACATTGATGCCCTGAAATACAAACAAGCAGCACAATTTCTGCCATTATCCAAAACTGTCTATAAACTCAATCACAAATATAAGTGCAACAGCCACATTGCTACTAGGACATAATACTAGGGGATATATATATATATATATATATATATATATATATATATATATATATATATATATATATATACAAATCTCAGACCCAGTCATCTAACCCCATACTCCATCAAACCAGCCTCCTTCCCCTTGAGGAACCATTAGACATACTTTTTTCTAAATATCCTGCACCATAAAGAACCAAAAGAGTTAAAAAATAACAAACCCCTTGGTTAACTCAAAAAAAAAAAAAAACTCGTGCAACTTTAAGATGAAGCCTGGGAGTAAAGTTACAAACCAAGTCTCAAACAATCCTTCAACAATTTAGCAGTTAAGGCACCATAGCAACCAATGCATATAAAAGGACAAAATATTTATTATAGTGACCCCCAAAATTCATCAAAATATCAAAAAAAAATTCTGAAAATCCATAAATATAAAGGTACTACAAAGCCAACCATACCACTCCAATCACTGAAGCCACAACAGACTTTCATACTTACTTTCTCACCGGTATCTACAATTAAAAAATACTTATGCTTCCTTAAGACAACAAATGCCACTGATCAACTTCCATCGGAATACTTCAAACTCTCTACAGATAGACTTCTATGCCCTGTATCATGTCTAAGAAACCACTAGATAGAAGAAAAACGATGTCCCTATCTTATGGAAAAAATGCTATATAATTGGACTCCATAATGGCGACTCACCAACCGTGCTAACAAACTATAGACCAGTTGCCATCCATTTTCTCACCTTTATCCAAAATCTTGGAAAGATGTTTTCAGTGTTAGGATCATGCATTATTTCGCTTAACCTCCAATCTCTCTCACAGCATGGTTTTAGACCCAATCATAGTACAACTACCCCCCTTCTATATCAGATATAATAAATCAGAATAGAAATTCAGGTCTTCTAACCCCAACCCTATTTCTGGGTTTATCTAAGGTATTTGGCTCTGTCAATCATCAACTTCTCCTAAATAAACTATTTGACTATGGGCTATCATCCTCTTCATGTAATCGGTTTCTTAGTAACCTCACTAATAGATCCTAAGCAGTTAAATGACAAGATGATTTCTTCTTTTTCCTTCCTATATCCATTGAAGTTTCACAAGTCTCCATCCTAAGACAATTACTGTTAAATGTATTTATCAACAACCTAAACACAGCATCCAAAGAGGCCACCATAGTACAACAGGCAGATGACTCCTTTCTATTATGTGCTGGTAGGACTCACTGATGCTACAAATACCCACTTAGAAATCCATCTGTTCCATAGAAGCTTGGCTTGACAACTCTAAATTCCTCTTGCATCAAAAAAAAAAAAAAAAAAAACACTAAACCATTATAGTGTTCATCCCCAAATTTCTGTCCTCCCCAAAAGCTACCTTTAACATACTGTCATCATACAAGACCAACATAGATCTGATATCCCACACCAGACTACTAGTGTGATTATAGACAACCACATGAAATTTGATCTACAACTCATAAAGAAGGCAAACCAAAAGCAAGACTACCTCTGTAGAGTAAAACACTACCTTACACAAAACATACCCACTTCTTTTCAACACCCCACCCTATTATAAGGCTCTCTTATCCTAATCAATATCAGCTTCTCTCTGTCAGGCAAACTAGAACATTTCTGCAATAAAGTAGTCATAGTCACAACCAGCCAAGAATATAGATCACATCAATGCCACTCTCTAAAACAACTAAACTGGCTCAAACAAAATAATTATTTGCTGTGCAAACATTTAATTACAATCTGAGAGACTACTGCACGATTAAAGAACAATGACTGGAAACCAGTTCTGTCAGGGTATAACTGCTTTTACTGTAGCAGACATTGTAACAAAAAATCAGGTGGAGGTGTTATGATAGAGATTAAAGATAGTTAAGAGACCTGTGATTATTGCATGTTCAGTGATAACACCAATGCTATAGACTGTGTAAATGTGACAATAAAGACAAGCCTGGAACATATAACAATTGTTGGAGTGCATAGACCACCAAAGTCAAGTGCAGATGACCCAGAAGAATTCATACATTTCTTGCATGAAACACAGGCGGGAAAAATAATATTAGCTGGGAACTACAATTTGTCAGAAACAGACTGTAATAATATTGATTCAACAATGTTAGTAAGGAAATTATTCACAGTGTATATTCAGGAACAACAATTGCATCAGATTGTAAAAAAAAACATTCCAGGGGATGGAACATACTAGACATTGTTTGTGTTCCTAAAGAAAGTACTGTTACTTCAAGTCAAGTTTTGCCATCATTGATGTGCAGTGATCATGGGGTTATAAAGGTTAATTTGTTGCTAGATAATTCTGCCAAACTGAAATCTAAACTACTGCACAGAAGGTTAATTACAGAATATATGTGTAGCAGACAGATTATATATATAGGCAAACGTTGTTCTGAAGGGATGGGTGAAGGCCTCCATCGCCCTCGGACACATAGCTTATACAATAATCAAAGTACAGCAAAAAACTAGGTACTCTTTACAGATGTAAAAACTTCTTAACCAGCAACAATAAAGTTACCCTAGCTCATACTCATCTTTTCTCTACCCTATTGTATGCTTCCCCTGTCCTAATTAATCTAATGAGTGATTTGAACAAGCTATCAGTACGCTACAACAAAATAGCAAAATTCACCACAAACTCCTCCCACCACACCCACCACTGTCAAGCCCTAAAACAGCTTTCCTGGCTGGAATTCTCAAACACCTTAGCTCTAAACCAACGTCTTCTAGCTCACCAAATACCACCCTTTCCACCAAAAAAGGAGTTTGATTAAGGGACAGGCTGTCAGGCTGGCTAGGATGACTTCCGACTTCTCTGATTTATTTGAAGAATTTATTTTTCTAGGTAAAAAGATTATTGAGAGAGGATATCCCAGAGGATTGGTTGGTAAAACAATGGAGGAAGTCTATAATGGATGGGGGACCAAATATAAAGCTTTATTAGGTCAACCCTTTAATAATGGGGTAGAATCTCATAAAGCAACAAAAAATTACCAGGGGGCATGTGTTACTGAATTTAACATGTTTTCTGATTATTTTACACAAATAGTAGAAGCTAATTGGTGTATATTGAAAACAAACAAGGAACTATATGAAGTGGTAGGAAACCAACCTCATTTTATTTATAGGACAGGAATGAGTCTTAAAAGATTGTTTGAAAGAGTTGACAATAAGGAGAACAGTAAAAAGGCAACTAGCTCATGTGGTAGGTGTGGACAATGTTCTCACATCTACAAGGAAGAGTCTATAAAATTGAACAATGGCCTGGGCAGTGTTGTTAAATTTTGTAAAGGAAATTGTTATAGCAGAATGTTGGTATATATGGCCATCTGTACACACTGTTCATCATTTTATATTGGGAAAACCGAAAGGGCACTAAAAGATAGAATATATGAACATCTTAATGACATTAGGATTAGGAAAGATACTAGTGCCCTATACAAACATTCGGTTTCCTGTGCATCTTTTAGTAGTTTTAAATTTGGAATTATTGATTTGGTTAAAAATAATCACAGGGGGGGGGGTGATATAAAGAATTTATTATTGAATAGGGAATTAAGATGGCAACTGAGACTTAAGGCCAATTACTCCCAGGCCTTAATGAATACATCAGCATTAAAGCTACACTTATTGAAAAGGCAGCAAAAGTTTGAATTATTGGGTACAATATGTTTCACATATTTAACTTTTCATAGGTGAGGATGGTATTATTCCATAACAGATTTATTGTATATTTATTTAGTTTTATTTAGTTTTATATTAATGTAGGGAAATACCTTATTCATCCTTGGATTTCTATACACTTTTGTGCAATTGTTTTATGGCATAAAATAACATTATATGTTTTTTTAAAATCAGCTGATATTGCTGCTTTAAATTTTTAAATTTTTAAATGTTTAATTGGTTAGTTAATTAAGGTTATTATGGCATTTTATATAGTAGGCGTAGCACTGGTAATGTTTTATCTGATGAAGTCTCATTCGGAGATGAAAGCGCTCATGTGTTGGTGGATTTAAAATAAACTTTAAAGAGGTTTATCCTACTTGCTGTCTGGAATTGCCTTTTACTCTATTTAGTTGTTTGTGACTATTCTTGATTGGTTTTGTTTCACCAAATACTGGGCCAACCTGACAAAACTCTACCCTTACAAAACCTGATCACCCTCTATTCCAATAACTGAAAACTTAGATCCACTAAGAAGGCACTAATCGCTATCCCCAAAAGCCATGACAGCTCTGGTGACTCTCTGTATTCTAACATTGCCAAGACTTGGAACTCCCTACCACTACAAATCAGGGTGCAACCTAATGAAACCATCTTCAAAAAACAGCTTATTTTCCACCTAAACAACTCCTGGACATGCAACTGCCTAGACCTGGCTGACATATTCTAACACCTTTCCCCTACCCACTATCTAATCTCTTTTTAAAACTCCCACAGATGCACTATATCTTATCATTGGGTCTATATCAAAATATCAAAAGTTTACTTACCCGAACACCTAAACGCCGACACGTCTTCATCGAACCACAAAAACATCGATCGTCCTGAAGTGCGAAATTCAAAACGTCGATTTGTCATGGTTGGCCCTTCTGTGGTATAGCTCCATAATTAAGTGTGTGATAGTTACGGACCTTAGGGTTAGGGTGCGGGTTAAGGTAAGTGCATAGATGGTAATGTATGTTAGATTTTATGTAGGGTTAGAAGTAGGGTTTTATTAAGTGTATGTGTGTGGATTGTTTAGTTTGTTTGGGTATAGCTTTTTAAGGTAAGTGTGCGATAGTTACAGACCTTAGGGTTAGGGTG
Organism: Protopterus annectens; assembly: GCF_019279795.1. NCBI lineage: Eukaryota > Metazoa > Chordata > Ceratodontiformes > Protopteridae > Protopterus > Protopterus annectens. The sequence goes on along the minus strand of NC_056742.1, from coordinate 63,626,263 downwards.
CAGGTTAAGTTAAGTGCATACTTAGTGGTTTATGAAAGATTTAGTGTAGAGTTAGAAGTAGGGTTTAGTTTAGGGTTAGAAGTAGGGTTTTGCTTAGTGTATGTATGTGGTTTATTTAGTTTGTTTGTGTAGGTAGTATGTAGCGGGCGGCAGGATGGGACAACTATGACATTTCAAGTTTTTGAATTTCGCTGTTTAGGGCATTCGGTGTATTTGTGGTTTGTGGAATATGTGTCGGCGTTTAGGTGTTTAGGTAAGTAAACTTTCAATATTTTGATATAGACCCCTTATCATCATACTGCTCAGCCTCATACAGCAAGAAATCTGGACAAAGCCATAAATAAAAGAGGAACAAAGGCCCAAAAATAGGGACAATTTTTAACTATTGCTCTTACAAACTTAAAAAGCTGCTAGACTAACAGGTGTTGCATTAGCATGCATTTTCTTTAGTGTATGAAGTCTGAAACTCAAATGTTTGTCATTATTTTCTAACTTCAGTCTTTAATAATTTGCCACTAATTTGCCAGAAAAACACAATTTTATGAAAAACGAACCAAAAATATGAGGCAAAAATCTGGTCATTCTGTGAAAATCTGTACAGTCATTGAGAGGTATGCTTATCACACATTACTTACCAACTCGCCACTGCCTACTGCCCGCTAACAAACTGGCTAGTATTTTTAGTTTTTCCTTTCTTCTCTTATCTTCATTACATCTTCAAGATTATCTGGATTGTATTTTTAGTTTTTTTCTTTCTTGTCTTATCGTCACTACATCTTCAAGATTATCTCTACTTAGCATTCTGTATGAACAATAATCATATGTTTCTACCTGCTATACTTTTAATTGTATGTCTAAACCACTATGCTTATGTAAATATCTTAAGCAATCATATGTTATCGGTTAAATTTTGTAACTGCATGTCTAAACCACAATGCTCATGTAAATATATTTTGTACAGTATATTAGCAATTGTTCTGAAGCTTTTGTCCCCAGGCCTCCACAGAAAATGGACAACTCTGTCCAGTCGGAACTCCTCAATAAACAAATGTAAAATAAATAAAATAAAATAAATAAAAATATGGAAGCAAAACAGTCACTATGCAAAACTAACTGGAGTGAAGTGTTCAGTGGAAAAACTGCAGATGGAAAGTTGAAAATTTTGAAAGAGAAATAGTCTGAGTGCAAAAAATCAAAAAAATGTTTAACATCAGGATCTAGGCATACATCAGGGGAATATATTTCATTAAGAACAAGATATCTGATTAATGTGAGAGACAAAACATATAAGAAATGCAAGAGAGGTTGATCTACAACTTTGAAAACTGAAATTAACAAGCTGGACAAACAGATTAAGCATAGTGTAAGACAAGATAAAGAAAAATGTGAAGAAAATTTAAATAAAGATATTGAGCATAATAGGAAACATTTTTATAGCTACATTGGATGTGGAAGGAGTAAAGACACACATTAATAAACTGTGTGCAGATTCTAAAATTTATTCTCAAACATATTATAGATATATTTACAAAATCTTATGCAAAATACTTAGGTTCCACAAAAGGAGTGATAAGTTGTCCTAATAGGGTTATCCAGGTAACCTCAGATACTGGAATCAAATTAGATTATATTGAAAAAAAAACTGTGCAAACTGGATCCAAACAAAGCACAGGGCGGAGACGGGATTAGTAACAATGACCAGAGAACATTTCAACAAGAACTTATGTTACCATTATATCTATTATTCACTAGATCATATAAATATGGGGAGATTCCTCAAGATTGGAGACATGCAATTATTAAACTTGTCTTTAAGGAAAAGGAGAGTAAGACAAACCCAGAGTCATACAGACCCTTAAGTCTACTTTCATGTTGTGAAAAAATAATGGAAAAGGTAATATTGGATACGTTATTGTCAGAGATGGATAGGTTGGGACTTAAAACCCTTATATCAGTATGCATATGTTGAAAATAGATCTATTACCACCTGTAACATGAGGTTCTGTAACAATATGATAACAGCTCAGCTATGAATGAAAAATGGTGCTGTGATGTAATTTATATAGATTTAACTCCAGCATTTGATAGGGTCATAGACAAAACGCTGATCAATAAATTAGTACAACTACGTATTGATGTACTCTTCATAAGATGAATAGCTGCATGGCTTAAAAATAGGACATGGCAGATATCATACAGCGAGGGGACAGGTGAAATCCTTGGTTACAGTCATCTGAGGTATTCTACAGTCTATATGCAGATGACCTGAAGTTGGTAAACTGATTACATGTGTTACATATAAGGCATATCTGTAAAATAACTTGACTAAATTGACCATTTGGACACAGGAGAATAATATGCTGATAAATATATCAAAAACTAAGTGTATGAAATTTGGGAGACATAAATTGAAAGGTATATATTTAATACAGCACACAGTAAATAAACTGTAGACTCATTTAAGGACCTGGGTATATGGGTAGATTCAGCTATGAGTTTTTGTAATCATATCAACCAACTGGTTAATTATAGTTATAGAACTATAGGTTGTATACAAAGAGTTATAAAGTCTAGGAAATCAAAAATGATAAAGTCATTGTTTGTTAGTTAGATTAGACCCAAACATGAGTATGGAATAAGAATACGGAAACCCTATAAGAAAACAAGATTGAGTAAACTGGAAAGAGTACAGCAGAAATATACCAAGAGCATGCATGGATGTGGAAATTTAAGTTATCATGAAAGACTAACATATCTGAACATGTACAGTGTGTCTTAAAGATATCTAAGAGGAGATCTTATTCAGGTATGTAGGGCATTTAGAGACAACTTCCTCTATCAAACAGTACTAGAGAATCATCTGATAACCTATGTAGATGATTCTGTAGGAATGAGAAGTGTACTAATTGGTTCTCTGACAGAATAGCTGATGCATGGAACAGACTATCAAATTACATTAAAGCAAGCACTAGTTTAGATATTTTTAAGAACAGCCTGGACACTTATTAGGGGAACAAGTGTTTTAGTATATTGGCAAGACAGAAGGGCATTAATGACCGTGCTTGAAATATTTGTATGTATGTATGTATGTATGTATGTATGTAACCCTGAAAACATTCCGACTAATCACTCCATCATTCAACCTAATTCTATTACGAGATTTCTACACTCCACTGACAAGTCATTACTCTCCAAAACTATACCTAACAGTAATTCAGGATACCCCCTGTATTCATATTGCAATCCTAACAGCTGGAATATCATCCCACCACACTTAAAAACAGACTGTGTCCTAAAAGAATCGAAATCCCAACTGAAGCAATACCTGCTAAATAAATGGCTCTATGCCTGCACCCCCTGTTAAACTGGTACTAATATAGCTATATGAATTTGTGCCATAACTTTCTACCACACAGAAATTAATATGCTATTATCACAGCTATACTCTCCTCTATTATCTCATCTCCTTTGTCTTCCTTGTGAATCCTGCTCTTCTTTCTTTGGGCTTCTTCACCTCTTTATTTGATCTTCCTATGTTCATCTCCTTTGTCTTCCTTGTGAATCCTACTCTCCCTCCTTTGGGCTTCTTTACCTCTTTATTTGATCTTCCTATGTTCTCAATTTTGAGCAAGTATTTATAGTAGCAAATGTTTTTAGATAAAACTTGTCAATCTATGCATACTGATGATATTGCACTGCAGATAGCTCCCTGTATTAAAAAAAACTTTAATTTACAACCCATGTAACTGTTATTTGTAATTGAAAATGTTTGTAAATGATGTAGCTGATGTCAAAGATGTTTGAATATGGAATTTTTTCTCATGAACAAAGCTGACTCTTATTGATGAAATTATGCAAATTATATGTTCATAGGTTGGTACTAGGCTATCGGCCCTAGGGCCTATACAAGCCTAGCCATAACAATTCCCTGGATATTTCTTCCCACACTATTTAATTCCTGGACCCCTGTCTAGCAGGACGACTGACGTGATCCCCGGGGTGAATTTCCTTTCTCCCATCCAATTGTCAAGGTTCCTTTTGAAGAGGGCCAAAGAGGCACTCTGCTTGACATGTATGGGCAGTCTATTCCAGATTCTGGGGAGTCTCTGGGTCAGGAACCTATCACTCCAGCATGTTTTGTTTATTGTGATGACAAAGTTTAGATCCCTGGAGTATGTGGCTCTGAGGGATTGGGATTTCTTTAAGTGTAGCATGTCCAACAGCTCTGGGTTTGACATGACCTTGTATGTTAAGCAGATATTGCCTCTGAGTAGACGATATGCAAGAGAGTATAGCTGGAGTTTTTTAAGGCGGTCAGCATAGGGCATCTGCTTTAGGCCTATGATTCGTTTATTTTTATATCATTATTATTTGGTATTTCTGCGGCCTTTCCAGTTGTTGCAGGTGTCTTGAGAGGTACATACCAAATGGGGCATTGTATTCTATAATGGGTCTAATGAGGGATGAGTACAGTGGGACAATGACCTCCTTTTTTCTGGATGAAAAGCCCTTAGTGATGAGGTGTGCCACATAGAAGGATTTCCTGAATATTGTGGCGATGTGGTTATCAAATGTGAGACCACTGTCCACCTGTGTCCCTAAGTCTCTTATCACACTTTTGGTGTTTAGTGTACTGCCACCTATGTCGTAATTTACGGGTACATGTTTTTTCCCAAAGGGGATAACTATACATTTCTTGACATTGAGCTTGAGTCCATGGCTCTGGCACCAAGCATCTGTTTCTGTAAGGCCCTTTTGTAGAGTATCCACATAATTTGGAGATTCAATAATGGCTCCCAGTTTGAAGTCATCTGAGAACTTTGTTAGCCAGAGTCCCTTAGTATTGACCTGTACTTCTGAGAAGTAGATGCCAAACAAGAGTGGTCCTAGGACTGAACCCTGAGGTACTCCACTTGTCACTTGTCTGGAGCTGGATTTGGAGTCAGCTACTTTTACAGTGTGGATTCTGTCAGTAAGCCAGTTGGCAACCCATCAAGTGATGTTGGGATTAATGCCCAGCTTAGTAAGTTTATCTATGATTCCAGAGTGGGGGATGGTGTCAAAGGCCTTGGCGAGATCCAGATAGGCTGTGTGGACTGCCTTACCCCCGTTCTCAGCTCTGGAGACTGATTTGAAGAAGTCAATCAGGTTCAGGAGACAAGATTGGCCCTTCATGAACCCAAACTGGATGGGGTCCAGTGTTTGAAGGTTGCCAATGTCTTTGTTTATAAGTTCCATGATAATACCTTCCATGGCCTTGCAGATCAGGCTCATCAGACTAATTGGGCGGTAATTCCCAGGATCCAAGGTGGATCCCCCTTTATGGAGTGGGATAACTGTAGCTGTGCACCACTCAGTGGGCAAAAAGCTTGAGGAGAGGCTATAATTAAACATGACACTTAGGTGAGGTGCCAGTTCATTTTGCAATTCATGTAGTACACAGCTCGGGATGTCATCTGGTCCCATGCATGCTGTATTTTTAGCTTTGGAGAGTGCATTTTATACCTATGTGGACATTATTACCGGAATTTGGCAATCTTCTGATATTGAGATGGGCCATTTAGGGGGTGAGAGGGGGGTGAAGTTGGCACATAATCGATCTGCCAGGATATTGGCAATATCCTTGGGTTCAGTATATTTAATGCCATTCTGTTGTAGCTCAGAGCAGATCTGAGCATTGCGATTTAGATTCTTGACATAGTTATAGAATGCCTTGTGGTTGTCTTTGGAATCTTTGGCAATTTTATTTTCATAACTAGCTTTGGAGGATTTTATGAGGGATCTCAGCTTCTTAGTGAGGCTGGTAAGGGAGTTGTTTGCATCCTGGGACTTTCCTTTTTTCTGCAACAGTTTCTTCCTTTTGTTGTAAAGTTTGTTTATGGCAGGGGACCACCAGATTGGCTTCATGCTTTTGGAGGAGAGCATCTTGGCTCTATTTGGGATGGCACGATTCATGCATGAGTGGATGTGCTCATACAGTGTCTTAGTATAGGATTTAGCAGTTGAACTTTCAGTTCCTGTCTGCATGGGCGTCATGAAGTTTGTCACTTCTGACTTGAGGAGCATGAAGTTGGCTTTGGAGAAGTTTTTTATGGAGGCTTCCTTACTGGGCAGTGGGGGTATGATGTCTGTATAATAGAGCTTTTATTCCCTGGTCTCTGCTGAAAAAGGGCACTGAACAGTCAGACTTTCATTGTAAAGAAATGCCAATAAATAAATAAATAAATATACAAACTTTTACTGAGCTGCTGTCTGTTTGTAGAGGATGCATTACAGCCAATGGTAATGGTGTTTTTACTATTTTGAAAGACACTCAGCAATTTTTATTAGATTTACATGCTCATACTACTATTAATGAATCATAGAATGATAGTGATTTGTTAGTGACAATGGACATTTGTTCACTGTGATTCCTAACCAAACAGGAATCAACATTTTGTACTGATAGTTCCTATGATATGAAGTATGTAGATTTGTTATGTTTATTTATTGAAACTATGTTAGAGAATAATGTGTTTGTTTTTGATAATAAATATTACAGACAATGTACTGGTGTGGCAGTGGGCACGTCCTCCACGGATAGCTATGCTAACAGCATGGTAGCACAGTGGAAATTTTTACATGTCTTAAGGAGTGTCTACTCACCTCATATACATTTTTATAGGGGGTTTGTGGATGATGTCTTCCTTATTTGGGGAGGTCCTTTAGAAGTGTTTGATCATTTTTTTGGTTATTTACATCAGACTACTGACTTTTTACATTTTACTAAACAGGAATCATTTACAACCATTGAGTTTTTAGATGTGAAGTTAGAAAGAACTTTTGATAATCAACTTAAGACCAATAGGTTTAGGAAGACAGTACATCATACCCATATCTTGCATATAAGTAGTCATCACCCTAGACATATATTTAGGAACATAGTGAGGGCACAGGCCATGAGAGTTTCAAGATTAAGTAGTGAGACTACTATATTTGAAAGAGAATTATCCCTTTTGAGAAATTAGCTCCTGACTAGAGGATATAATGAATATGAAGATATGAAGTAGATGTGGAGTTGAATGAAGTGAGGACCATGAGAGAAGGGACAGCAGTACCCTTCTTCAGAAATTGTAAGTTTGCCTGACATTCAGATGATAGACACCCCAACATGGGTGCTTACAAACTTACTCTGCCAGTTTGTGTACACTACTCTAGTAATGTTAGTCCTATATGCAGTTCCATTAAAATGAATTGGCCTATTTTGATGTCAGACAGTGAAATGAATGCATAAAATTAAGGGTTCGCTTAAATGGATACAATGTTATGGACCAAAGGGTTGATGAGTTGACTTGAAGCCTGATGGTACAATTAGCTGTGGGAAGTGTAACTACTGTCCGTATATAGACCACAATAATACATTCCTGCACCCTGCTACTGGGAGCCAGCATATGTTCAAGGTGTCTGCTAATTGTCAAACCAACAATCTGGTCTACTTAGCCAAATGTGTGTTATGCTCACATTTTTATATTGTGTAGACCAATAGAATGTTCTTTGAATGCATCAGTAATCCACTAGCCAAGCATGTTGTTGATGAAGGGATCACCCACAGTTTTAACTCTATGACTGTTGATACTGTTTATGATGGCATTAGATTGAGTGATATTGTGATTAGAACAGAATGTAAGGAGTCGGCTTGGATTCTCCAGCTCCAAGCAGATCAGAACTTCAGTTTAAATGGGAAAGTGTCATTGAAACCTGCTTTGAGAGCTAAGGGATTACATAGGAAATAGAAGAGGAGAGATTCGGGTATGTAGTCTTGAACTGAGTGTTCCAATATTGTTTATGTTTTTTATATTCGTCAGATTTGTGTTTTGTTGTGTTTGAATGGTCAATGTTTTATTGATGGCTGTAGGGGTGCTGACTCATTGATAGCAGTTAGACTTCTGATGATAATGTTCAAGTTATCTTTGTTAAATTGTATTGTTATCATTAGGAGGTAAACGTGTAGTTCATTAGGTCACTGACTGTTTAATTATACATAAGGCATTCCCTATGTAAAAGAGATGACACATTATAATTTTACCTATGAGATGTCAGCATTGATGTTGACTTGCATTGGTTATGTATTGGTTGTTGCTGTTTATGATTTGTCTGGTTATTAGTTATTAAGTCTAGTTTCTATCACAATGAGAGATGAAGGCGTCCTCGAGATTACAGGTGAGACAACTGGATTTATTTTAACCAATGAATGTTAAATATTACAGCTTTCAACCAATAATGATTTAATCATTGGTAATGTTTGTATTGAGTGGAGTTGAGCCTGCCAATGGTTTACTATTAGGTGTTGTAGCAATTGAGTTTTTATTTCACTGATTTGTTATGATTGACAGGCTATTTTGTGAGAACGTAGCCCTCAGTGCATTCAATTTAGATATAATATAGTGCCATCATATTTTATGTCATTGGCGATTTTTTCATCAGTTATGTTTTGTTTTTCAGTTTGTTGTTTTTACATTATTCATTAGTCATATTCTTTTTAATAATGGAGGTGAAGCAAAGAGTATATTTAAAGTTCGTGAGCTTTCTTATGAATCTGCGGATGGTGTCATCCTAGTTGCGATTTAATGTCTAGATGTGAAGAATCCCATTGGTCTGTTTGATCAGCAGATTCAATGTTGTGGTTCATTATTTGTTTTTAGGAAAGATAGTGTAATAATGAAACTTAGAGCTATTAGGCTTTTTTACCTCTGAGAACATGAACATGCTTTTTAATTTCTAAGTTATTTCTTATTATCCAAGATGACAGTGATTGAATCACATAGGGAAGAGTTTGGCAACATTGAGCAACGCTTTACAACAAAATGAGAATTTATATTCTTAGATATACTTAGAGCTATTCATTTTGTAGCATTGTCGGTATGTGTTTGTAGGGCTAGAGATGTCTAAGGGAATCAATTATTGCTCAATATTTTCAATTCTTAGACGAGATTGGTAGGTATGTTTTTGACCAACTATTGGGCATGTATGTAGGTTAGCGACCAATCGACTCGTTGAATGGCCATATCTTCAGCGTTTTGTTTTTATTGGTTAGGCACACTACATAGATTATGAATTAAGTGTGCTTATAATTTGTAATAATTTTTCTTCAGTTTCTTAGTAGTTTTAAGTTTTCATTAGTTTAGTTTTAATAAACATTAAAAAAAAGAATGCAGGTAAATTAGTGAGTGCAATTCTCAAACTATTAGACAATGCTGTGAATTCGTAACAAGCTGAAAAGGTTCTAATTGATCTAATTAGAGATTTCTCACATGTGATTGGTTGTTTAAGTTCTGGATGTACAGCTTTACAAGAGCAATGCTTCCTTGAACTATCATTAGTTTTTTTATGCTTGAGAGTTTTTAGAAACTCTTAGCATATTTAATAGTGATTTGAGTAGTGAAAGGATGACTTGTTTTACAAGTTATACGTGACTTAGTAGAAACATAAAACATTAAGCTACTATAGTGAATTAAAGTTGATCCCTGGTGATTTAGATACAGTGGCATGTTATATTGCATTTATTTATTTTTTTAACTTACGGTTGTACCATCTAGGGAATGGGATCTTTATATCTTGGGTAATGTTTTGCATTTATATGTGTTTTTGATTCGTAATTACTGTGGAGTTTGTTTTTATTTATATATAAAGTGTTTATTTATATCTAAAGTACTGATTTGACATTGCTGATTGGATGTGTTTTCATCCAATAAATATGTGATTTTGCAACTATTTACCCAATAAGGTTTAAACATACATTGATAGGTTACTTAGGTTTTTTACATTTTATTATTGGCTGGATGCAGTCAGTAACTTCGTAGAGACAGAATTAATATTCATTGTTAATTAATTATTGCCAACTGGCAATTATTGGATGTTTGAGACTTTGTCTTTTGTATTTAAACAGGGAAAATGATGCATTTGTAATGGTCTGAAGAAGCAATGGCACATTGCAAAAGCACTTACAGTTTTATTGTAATAAAGTTGTCCATTTTCTCACAACAATGGTGGTGGATGTTTTTTTTTTAAATATACAGACTGTTTATGATTATGAATGATTAGCTCAATGAGTATGTTATATATTTTGAATACTGCCTTTATACTGGTAATAATTTGCTGTTTAGTTATTGTTAGCACATATAATATTTCTTATATGTTGAGAGAATTAGTCTACAACTACAAGGTAATTCTTTCTTTGGACTTCATACAAGTTGGCAGCTAGATTCTATTGCAGTAAATGAGCTATTAATAATTAATTTTCCCCCTGGGATGTTTTGTCATAATACAAACTTGGCAAATTGATACCAGCTTTGCAATGATCCTGTGGATGTTAGGCAACCAATAAGTTGTGATGGCTCTTTCCCAATACTTTGATGGGATGTAGTGCCACTCAGATATTTATTTCTATATTTCAGCATGTTGTAAAGAGGGTACAGAAATTCTGTATTGGTAAAGTAGCATATCATTGTGTTCAGGCAACTGTGATCTGACAGTGCAGTATTTGTGCCCATCAGTTAAACCATTCATCCTTTGTATATTTAGTGACTATTTATAACTCACTGTTATGTTTGGTAGCTTTTTTTAGTTTTTCCAACCTTTCTGTAGTTATAGACTGATTTCCCATGATGTTCTGCACATATGCACCAATGTTGTCTTCAGTGCAAGACTCTGTCCTGTTAGGTATTGGATTTCTGGACAACATGTCAGCTACAGACGCATTCCAGGAACACTGATTTATCTGGCATTAAAACTTCTCAGTCCTATAACCAATCTTCAGCATCTTGATAGCAGCTTTTCCAAATTGTAGAATTATGTGGTTAACTGTTTTTGGTCAGATGTAGCTGCAATATCATCTTGAAGATTTTATACATTCCTACTCACTTGCAAACCATTTTTTCTCTGAGAATATTCCTGTTCTTCACCACTTAGTATCCTAGAGCAATAGACAGCAGATCTTAAGGCCAAACTAATACCTACTGGCAACTGCAGTCTTGACTGCTGATCTGGTAACATAAGAAGAGGTTAGCACTATAGCAGACATCAGTATTTACTTAATTTTGCTAAAAGCTTGGGCTTGAAGTATCCATCTTTCTTTAGTAAATATGTCACTGGGTGAAGTTACCTGGACCAATCAGGTATATACTTGCCAAGAAATATATTATGTCTAGGGTATGATGAAGCTTGGCAACACAGTTTGGATATTTTTGCTGTGCTATAGCTTTGACCTTGCTCAAATCTGGTGTGATTGCACTATCACTTTATGGAAATGTTGAATTTAAGACTTTCCAAAACTGCATTTGTCTCTCTTCAATTTCAAATATATGTTTTTAATAGTCTAGAGCACTGCCTGTAATGAAACATCATTCATGTCTTTATAGTGACCAAAACGAGTGCATCCATCAATGACATCCACACATTTGTGCATTTTTAAGAGATTGCATGTCTCACGTTGAAATATTACTGGTAACAAATTGTAGTCTTTTCAAGGAAAAACATTAAATAGTAATAATAAAGGTTACTAGCATTTAGCACTGTCTATGTCTATATCTGCTAAAACCCACTTGAAGTGGAGAAAACCTCTAACTCATGACTGCACCATTAAACTTTGTTAAATGCATACATTTCTTGCCTTTCTCTCTCATAATTGCAGATCCATAGGCAAACACCATTCAGTCAGTTTTGCTATACTTTCAATTACATCAAATGCTTGCATTTGGGGGGGGGGTTATGGCTTGGATGGCAAGCTAAAGGCAGCACAAATTCTCTGCTCTGCAGTAATGCAATTCTTCTGACAGGAATTATTTAGAAAAATCACCAAAAACAACTGAAAAATGGAAGATTCAAAATTGAGAAGCCTGAAGCTACTTATTGGTGTATTTTTTATTTTATAATCATTATATTTTCCTGTCAAAATCAACAGGAGAAAGAAAGAGAGAAATACAACAGATGAAAGATGAGTCTACTGAAATCCACTCAGCAGGAAAACTCCATGAGAAAGGAATTACACTCATTCCTTACAAACATGCAAGACAATGCTGGAAATGGACAAATTGGACCTTAAAGAGAATAAAATCAAAGAAGATTCTACTAAACAGAACAGCACTGGAAGAATCAGTTTCAGATACTGACTGTAGACTAATAGGAGAAAGAAACATTGAATCCCTTTTGCAACAAAATACCAGACTTATTAATAAAATTGATAATTTAGAAAACCGGTCCAGAAGGAATAACATCAGAATCTATAGAATACCAGAAGGAATGGAAGGAGACAATGCAATAAACTTCTTAAATACATGGCTTCCTACAACCTTAAACCTACCGGAGGCTCTTTCCTTCAGTATTGAAAGAGCCTACAGATCCTCATCTACAATTCCCTCTGGCAGCAAAAATATTCATCCAAAATCAATCATTGACAAATTTATATCCAGCCAAGATAACGATCTCATCTTAAAAACTGCCTGGGCTGTCTCTCCTCTGAAAATAACTAACCAGATAATTAGATTTGACAATGATTACTCCTCAGCTATTATAACAAAAAGAAAAAACTTTCACCCCTCTTATCAAATCATTAAAACAAGCCAGTATAAAGACACAGATGATATATCCTGCTAAGATAAGGCTATGCCTTCCAGAATAAAAAAAAACTATGAAAACCCTTGAAGAAACAAAGAACTTTATCAAGAAGAAAAACTTAATAAACACAGAAGAACAAATGGATACCACTTCTACTTTAAAGAGACAAGCAGCTAAAACAGACCGGTCAGTAAAGGAAAAAAAATCCAGGGATAAATCAATCAATAAAATACACACTTAATTCTCTCATATTTTAACAAATTACTATCACATATCTCTTCAGAACACCTTTTCAGGTAAAATGTTTTGTTATTATAATTTAGGTAACATCAATAATTATATAATGCAGCATATTATAATGAGAAGCATAGGTTTATTAAACTGAATGAAACAAACCTAAGAAACTATAATGTCACCATGCAATCATAATGTATATTGTAAACTATAGGTAACTATGTTCTGTACTGCCTTATTGATAGCTCAGTGATTATATTGCGGAAGAAAAAAGACTTTGGTAGTTGTTAAATGCTGGTTCTGATGTTGTGCTCTTGTCCTTGACCAGCAGAGCTTTTCCATTGAGTGTCTGATGTAGTGCTGTGTGGCTATTCTGTAGGTGAAACTCTGATATCCTTTGTGGTGCCAGTTTGGAGTGTTGTGTTGAGATATTTGCTCTTGGTGAGACTAATTTGCATTGTGTTATGTTGAGATCTTGGCTATTGATGTGTTTTTTTTCTCTTCTCTTTTTCTTGGGGAAGATATGACATGTTAGATGATGCTTTCTCATTGTCTTGTATGGGAAACAGCTAATTTGCTTGACCAGATGATTTGTATATTACATGTGTATTGATATAGCTTGATAGTGATTTGTTTAGCTGAGTGTGGTAAAATTCGTACATTCATGAGTCATACATTCAAAATGCTTCATCCTGATATGCAAACTCCCAGCCTTCTTACCTCAAAATGCTTTTGGAACTCATCTTCAATAAGCTTGAGCCCATAAAGATCTTTGTAACTTCATATCTGCACGGTATTCACTGCATTGACTCTTCAGCAATCTATTTGTGACCCTCAACCTTTTTCTTCAGTTTCAGACATGTCAGACCAACCAGAAAGCAGCAAAGGGAAGAAAGAAAAAGAAAAAAAGTGAAATGGTATTTAGTTCTTTTTTTTTTTTTTTAATCTTTAACATGTGATTGAGTGATTTTAAAGACTCTGTATTGGAGCTTTGCTCCACCAGCATTTCTGTGATGTTGGAGTTGGAATATTATGGTGTTGCTCAAGGGATGTTTCTCTCTAGTCGGTGGCAGAGAGATAGATGTGTATTTGGTTACTGGCTGGCACCTATATGTTAAAATTACATTTAACACATGCTCTCACAAAAAAAGAAAAAAAAAAGTGCATTTATATGAAAATGATTACCATCTTTACATTACATTTGTAGTTGACATCATATTGCATATTGATCAAGTTAGTTCAGCAGAATAAGTTAAAACTGTTACAATGCTGCTTGACAGAAGTATTCAGATGGGTTAGTTGAAGGCAAACAATAACAGTGGCAGCACTGGTTCCATTGCACTTTGCGTTGTGTATGGACTGGATTAGCCTGCTTTGGTATTTTCTGCCTAGGTAGTTTATAAGACTGTTATGGGTGATATTACTGTAAATGGGTCCTTTTGCCTCACTTCAGTGTCCACCATATATTTGGCTAGGCTTTGCAGAACTTTACTCCATGTCTCTCAGATGCTAAGATTTGTGCATCATATTTATGGTGTCTATCTCATAAAAATTTTCAGCCAGATCGCTGAAAACTGGGGTTTTTGGGTGGCGGACTTTCAGATATTGGGCTTCTGGGCCCTCAGGGGGTGCATGTTGGTGTAAATCTCGTTATTTATTTACTTTGTTATTAATTTATTTATTTAACATTTGTTAACCGGGTTAGTCAGACTGAACTTGCAACTTTCAAAGTTTGTAGGGGCAATGTTTAAGATCTATCCCTAAATAAAAGTAGAGCCCATTTTGTTTTTACATCAAGCAAATCACTTCAACCTGAGTGGTGGGAAGTGCAAAAGTTTTTGTTTCTACTAATCATATAGGGTATATGTGGGGTGTATGATGAGCAGAACTGGCTATCTATTCATTCAGTTGTTAGGTAAAGTCAGAAGCACCATTTCATAGAAATAAATAACATATGATTATTCAGTCAGAAATAATCTGCACCCCATACACCTTACATTTGTTGAATGCATATTAAATTAGAAAATTATGAGGAAAACAACTGCAGAAATTTAAATAATGCTGTTCCATATTAATTTTATGGAAATACATCGCAGTTATTTTTCAGGTCACTGAAAACACTTTCCGCAGTACTAGGGGGAAAATACATAAAGATATATTGTTGGCCAGAATAAGCGACATGCATGCTACTGTGCATCTGTTGGGGTAGTGTTCTAGTGCAAAACCATTTTAAGTTTATAATTATCACATCTCTACATTGTAAAGCTGGTTTGAATACAAAACTGTTGTAATTATGTTTTTGCAGTGCTAATGACAGATTAGGATGGGTCGTAAAACCCTAACTCATTTCATAAGTTAAAATGATCTATTAACTTGCAGCTAGCCAGGAAACTGTGCAAATAGGTTCTGTTTGAATATACATTCACTGTAGTACTGTTATGAAGTAAGGGGGACAAACAGGGAATGATATTTCACTAATTAATAGAACAGTCAATGTGTTAATGACGTACAACAGCTGTATAGGATTCATACTATACTGGAGAGGATATGGCTGTTTTTGGAGAAACTACATGGGATTTCTTTACAGATTTATTGCATGTTTTACCGAAAGCAATTGCATATAATGATTTGTTCACATTTTACTTACTGCAAGATTTACTGGAAACAGCAACCATAGTTTTAGTTACACTATTTAATTACATTTATCTTAATGTAATCTATATATATGTATGCTTATGGAAAGACAGTTATCAGCTTTACTCAGCCTGTAACACTTCTCTAAGGGTTATTATGTTTGCTCTGGTGTGCTGCCACCTCTTCACATCTGCTTTGGGCAGTGAAACATTAAAAACCATGCAAAAGTTTAATATTTTATAACTACCTGAAGCGCACGGTTGTGCAACATTTTTATGCACATTCCAAATTTTCTTTATGCTCATGTCAATCTTTCCAGTGTATCAGACTGTAGTGAATCATTAGTATGCATTGTAATATTTATTTAGTGGTTCTTAGCTACATAGATTCTGCTTTCTTCTTATAGTTAACTTGGCCAGTTATGGTCATTTCCAACATCACCTGGTATCAAACATCATGAAGCAATAACTTTTTATTTATCTATGTGAATGTATATATATATCGATGATGCTAGTGTAAAAACACGATTGCCCCTCCTTTTTATTAATGGCTATATCAATTTACACATCAATTCTGCTCTTGCTGTTCTTGGAGCCAAATAAGTAAGTCTGAAGAACTGAGAAGGGACACTTATATGGTATAATGGAAGAAGGTACACCTATCAGCAGCTCTTAGATGAAGGGTGGATATATAACTGGGTCATACCTCTCAGCATCTTAAGGTGGAAGATATGAATAGGGCCATGTATGAATGTGGGTCAGACGACCAAAGACAGAGACAGCTTTTATGTAATTGCTCATACAAAATTCTAAGTTTGATGGAATGATGGGTTTCCTGTTGGCATATGTGGTCTGGGGGGTGTGAAATTTAGGGCTCAAATGTCAGTCAGTATTTTCTGGCCCCAGTCTTTAGTGATTTGCCACTTATTTGCCAGAAGGCCATAATTTTGTGAGAGATGGGCTGAGGACATGGGGCAGGGGTCTAGACATTTTGCAAAAATGTGTATATACTGTGAAATAATATTAGTTGTGTTTATTCTCTGTCCTATTTAGAGGTATGGCAGATAGACATAGTGTAACAAATAAAATAAATGAAACTTGTTTGTTACCTGTTATAATCTAATTTTGGCATGCAATATTGTATAAAACTCTATTAATTTCATGTAACATGTATTATTTACTCACAAATGCCAGTGTACTATCACAATGTACTCAATGAGTAAATAGAAGATGTTGTGACTGTAGAATTTATATTTACCTCTAGAACTGAAATAGAGAATACTGTGAATCTGTAAAACTTAATTCGTTTAAACAGAATAGTCATCAGTGATCATACATAGAAAAAGTAGATAAAAAATAAGATTAAAACTCTTCATATCTAAATGATATAACCATAGTAACTAGCTCACCCGACACCTGACTTATAAAGATGCTTTTGTTAAAGTTATTGAAAGTAAAATTTCTCTACACTTTCCTCTTTGTTGTTATCACTTTTACTTTTAAATATCAAAATATATCCTAACATCTTAACCTAATGCACTGCTACTAACAAAGTAATAATACAAACACATGGCACACATCAAGCTATGAATAATAAATTAAATCATTATAGTGGTTTCATTTTATAGAAGGTTTTGTACACTTATCTGTTTGCTGGTGAACATAAAAAACATACTCTCACTGACTAAATAAGTGTAGTTTTAAGGTGTCTTTATCTTTAAGTTGTCTTATACACCATCTATGCTTTGTAATAAATCTACTTGTTATTTAAAATAGATGATTTTGTGGTTGTTTAACTATCACATATGAACATGATGTAGGATATTTAAGCTATTAATATGTCCTCGCTAATGATATGCTATTATGTACCTTTTTTGCCTGAAGAGTAATGACTACCCCTTTTCAGAAAAAAATATTCTGTCAATTGCTAATAGTTATATGCTCCTACACAAAATACACTTTAGTGAAACTTTATTTTGATAGGAGTGATATTACAATAGTAAACTAATTGCTAATGTTGTTGTTGTGTCTTTCGGCTTTTCCCGGTTAGGGGTCGCCACAACGGAACTCCAGTCCGCTAATGATTGGCAGTAGATTTTTACGTGCCGAGTTGCTGGCCCTGATGCACAACCTTCAACGGAGGTACGCCCATTCACGCATGTCCCCACACAGAAGACGCTCTAGCTGTGAATCGAACAGGACAAAGTCATAATGTGAGGCGACAATGCTAATAATATGATGTTTATTATTATAAGACTCACAATATATATGTTAATAAGCTTGATTACTCCCTTTAATCCTTCTTATTCAAATAAAGAAAAAGGGAAATGAAAGACAGAGAAGGAAAAATGGAGAAGAAAAAAGAGAAAGAAAGGAAAGGGGGAAAAAGAAAAGAGGAAACAAAAGATGAAGAAGAAAGGTTCTACCTATTAGCTCATTCTACATGTTGTTTCATTCACCTTTTTCTCTCTTTTTGAATTATATATTAAACACGCAGTAGCAGGGATGCACTTTAGTTAATATGAGTTGGCAGAATTGTGGCTTGCATGTAATACATATTAGGCCAGGAACATTAGGTTCCATGTTGAAGGTTATTAATGTATATAATGTTAAACATTCTTTGTTAATTTTTGTCCATAACAAATGTTCTCATAAACTTACTTTGTAAATATTCTAGGAAATCACTACAACACATTAATATTACTTAATAAATTAAGCAATGAAAACATATAAATGTTTATCAATAAATATAAATGGGCTAAATAATCCTATAAAGAGAGCAAGTATTAATAAATACCTCTCTTTACATAAAGCAGCTATAGTATTCCTTCAAGAGACACGCTTAATTTCGCAAGATTTAAATAAACATATCAAAAAATTACCATATATAGTGAGTTCTCAGTTTAAACACAAAAGGAAAGGTGTATTATTCCTTTGGAAAAAAAAGGTCTGAGACTACCTGAAATCATAGATTCATATACTGATAAAGATGGAATGTTAGCTTCAGTAGTAATTACACATGAGAAAAAATACTATTCCCTTATAAACTCTTATTGGATCCCCAGAACTGGTACAAAAACAGCAAGGAAATACTTAGACACAATAACCCTACACTCCAGAGGTGAGTTGATAATAGCAGGAGATTTTAACTTTCTTCTTTCTTCCAGTGAGACAACAAATACTAAATCTTTTAAAATTTCCCCAGCTGCAAGGCACCTAAAAAACTCTATCAGTTCAAGAAATCTAAATTTTTTAATTTATTTTACATTTGTTGACCGGGATAGTCCGACTGGATACATGTCCATTTTCAGGGAGGCCCGGGGAGAAAAGCTCCAGATGTACATACAAAGACTATTACATATAAATGTAAAAATGCAAAACATTTGTTAAGATTAATCTATAAGATGTAAGTTTACATATTAGATAAAAATCTATTATAATCTTTTTAAGACTCAAAGCAGTATATGATAAAAACATTCATAAATTCGTATTCTAAAACATTCATAAATTCATACTCCATCAGTTTAATAATTAATACATTGTCATTAGGTTATAGACAAAAACATGGGATGTAGTCAAAGTAGAGGAAGACGACCAGTTGCATCATACAGGCATGTAGTATTAGTTAGTCTTGATTGGTGCATGTGCATAGCCAGTGTAGTTTGAAGTACTGTCTTAGATTTTTCCTGAATTGCATTGGGGAGACTTCTGAAATAAGGTCAGTAGTAAGGGAGGTCCAGGTTTTGCCCATGAACTTCGCAAATAGTGATTCTCCAGCTAAATTATTAGCTTTGAAAGTTTGAACTAAGAGTTTGCCAGATGAGCGTAGTACCCTAAGGTTACTGTAGGGAGTGATTAGGTTAGTGAGTGCTGGTGTATTTTCAGGCTGATGGAGAATCTTATGAGCAACTATCAGTTGACTGACCTGAAGTAGATTAGGTAATTCAAGCCACCCTAAAGAATTAAGGCTGAGACAATGATGGGTTCTGAAAACAGTTCCAGTGGCAAATCTGGCAATGTTATTATAGCAACTAGATAGCTTGTTAAGGTTAGTCCTGCTCAAGTGTGTAAATAAAGGTGAAGCATAAAGGAGGGTGGAGAGGAGGTGTGTTTGGGCAATGACAGTTCTAGTTACTGGAGTTAGGAAGGGCTTAATCCTATAGAGAGATACAAGTTTTTATTGACAGTCTTGATAGTTTGACTAATGTGTGCATCGAACTTCAGGTTTTTGTCAACTATTACTCCTAAGAGTTTGGTAGAGGGGTCAGGAGAAATAATGGTCCCATTGTTAGACCTAATATTAAAGGCTGGTAGAGTGTGTCTTCTGTTGGGGGAGAAAAGTAAACACTATTCCCTAACACCCCTGTCCTGTCCTGCCGTACGCTTCTATCATCGCTCGTGCTTGATAAGTCATGCCCTCCCATCTTACAACCTCTAAATCGGCAAAAGCAGTAAAGGCTAGCGGAACCCAAGTATACACTCCCACACTACAAGAACAGAAAACCCGCTGCTACCTAAAACATAGACTTGATAAGTCCTGCCCTCAAATCTTACAATCTCTAAATCGGCAAAAGCAGTAAAGGCTACTGGAACCCAAGTATACACTCCCACACTACAAGAACAGAAAACCTGCTGCTACCTAAAACATAGACTTGATAAGTCCTGCCCTTCCATCTTACAACCTCTAAATTGGCAAAAGCAGTAAAGGCTACCAGAAACCAAGTATACACTCCCACACTACAAGAACAGAAAACATGCTGCTACCTAAAACATAGACTTGATAAGTCCTGCCCTCCCATCTTACAACCTCTAAATCGGCAAAAGCAGTAAAGGCTACCAGAAACCAAGTATATACTCCTACACTACAAGAACAGAAAACCTGCTGCTACCTAAAACATAGACTTCATAAGTCCTGCCCTTCCATCTTACAACCTCTAAATCGGCAAAAGCAGTAAAGGCTACCAGAAACCAAGTATACACTCCCACACTACAAGAACAGAAAACATGCTGCTACCTAAAACATAGAGTACATGTTGTATTTACTGTTTACCTTCCTTCTTTGATTTACTAGCCTGACAAGTGTAGTGGTCCTCGTGCGGTGCTAGCAGCCTGCATCTATTCCATTATATCCTCTCATTTATCTCCTCAGCTACAATGACTATTCTCACCACTAGCTAGCAGTGTAGACCCTTCTTTAACCTAGTGTACCCTACAGTGCTCTACATTCGAGTTAGACTTTCTCTCCATTCCCCACTCTATGTATTGCTTACTCCCACCTAAGCCTCCTTTGCTTTGTTCACTGATCAAACTTATTTCCAAACTAATTAACCCCACCTAAATCTTATCTCAGCATACCCTTACCTGCATTGCCTCATATACTTACTGTGTAATCTCCCATTCCATGATTGTTCCTGGTAAGCAACCTCCTTTCCTGGCTCTGCTACCTTTTTGACTCACTTTCATCACTCCCCCTTCTGTACCTTCCCTTTTCCTCCTTACTCTCTGCTATACTCACTTTAGCTATAACTCCCCTGCCCTCCCCCCCCTCATATTATATTCCGTAACACTCTTACTGTAGCCACCTTGTCCCTCCCCCTCTTCCTGTTTTGTCTCCCACCCCTCTAGTCTATTTAGATACCTTAGCTAGCCGTGGCGCCATTTTTTAAACACTATTCCCTAGCATCCCCGTCCTGTCCTGCTGTACACTGCTAGCATCGCTCGTGGTAAGCTTTCACTTCATTTGCCTACTAAACATTATGAAATGTAGTTAGGAATTGCTGCTCTCTTGAAAACTGAACTGCTTGCCAATTAATCTGTGAACTGATTGCAAGCCACCTTTCTGGATATTTGTATAACCTACTGTACACGTGCATAGTTAATTTAATCTGAACTCCTGGCCTGTTAAACTGTGTTTGCTTGTTTAGCTTGTTAATGCTGTGCTCTTCCATTTTTGGGCAACTTAAAGGATTCTTGTGTTATACACAGCATTGTACTCAGGCTGCATTATTTCTGTCTCCATCCTGGTCTTGCTCTGAGAACATGTGTTCTCAGCAGGGCATCTGTTGTTACCATATCGCATGCCCCAAATAACTTTTCTATGAGTGAGACCTCTGCCAGACTTTTCTATGGGCTTTTACTGCCTGGCACTGTGTGCGGGACAAGCTTCACAGCTTCCTATTCCTCCACTATATAGGACCTTGCCTAACTGCCTGATCTACCTCTAGGACTCATTCAGAGAACGAAGGCATACAATGGGTATCTGTGCACTTATATCTCATGACCCTTAAACCATTTGTGAACAGGTCAACACTCACTATGTCCTTCGGCTTTGTAAATGCTCATACTAACTAATAGGATGCAGAATGTTGACCAACTATTTTGCTACCTTAATTTTATCATAATAGCTCAAATGCAGCACGGTCTCCTGATTCATAACTTAAGCGGAACACAGGGAATCATACTGTTAACTACTTCCCTAGTTTGTTTGCTACCTTATCATGCCACAACAGTTAACTGGAACACTTGGAATCCCAGTACTAATTTGGCTATTTCTCTTACCATTTTCACCCACAACACTAAAGGCAATCTTGGTATTTTGAACTTGTGGCAGACGACCATTAGACATATAGTCACTGGGCTTATACTGTTTCCATATACTTTATCTGTTGATATTCTACTGATACCTCATTGTACTTTGCTGTATGATTCTATAGCTGTAACCACCGCTGCTGCCTATATCATATTTAATTACTCTGATATAAGTAATGTGTAAGGTTACTATTTGCTGCCTGTTTTGAATAAGAAACATGCAATGTCTAAAGTGCATTGATTTAACCTGAATAACTGCTGCTGTTGTTTTTGTTTATCCTGACTAATCACTGTGTATTTCCTGCATAACCCTAGCCTCCTAGCTGTTTCCTTCCTCACTTTCACTACCTGCTACCAGATTCTACTGCTGCTTCCCTCCCTTGTCTCTGGTTGCATTACTAAACTATAACTTTTTCTCCCTTACAGCTTGATAAGTCCTACCCTCCCATCTTACAACTTCTAAATCGGCAAAAGTAGTAAAGGTTACCAGAACCCAAGTATACATTCCCACACTACAAGAACAGAAAACCTGCTGATACCTAAAACATAGAGCACATGTTGTATCTACTGTTTACCTTCTTTCTTTGATTTATTAGCCTGACAAGTGTAGTGGCCTTTGTGCATTGCTAGTAGCCTGCATCTATTACACTACATCCTCTCATCTCCTCAGCTACAATGACTATTCTCGCCACTAGGTGGCAGTGTAGACCCTTCTTTAACCACCACCTCACAGATTCTCTCATTCCCACTCTATGTTGCACTCCCAACCTCCTTTGCTTTGCCTTAAAATATTTCAACTTCCCCCTTCTTTGCTTTTGTTACGATCTCCCATTCCATGATTGTTCCTGGTAAGCAACCTCCTTTCCTGGCTCTGCTACCTTTTGACTCACTTTCATCACTCCCCTTCTGTACCTTCCTTTTCCTCCTTACTCTCTGCTATACTCACTTTAGCTTAACTCCTGCCCCCCCCTCATATTATATTCCACTCTTACTGTAGCCACCTTGTCCCTCCCCTCTTCCTGTTTTGTCTCCCACCCTCTAGTCTATTTAGATACCTTTAGCTGGCCATTTTTAAACACTATTCCCTAGCATCCCGTCCTGTCCTGCTGTCACTGCTAGCATTCGTGGTAAGCTTTCACTTTTTGCCTACTAAACATTATGAAATGTAGTTAGAATTGCTCTCTTGAAAACTGAACTGCTTGCCAATTAATCTGTGAACTGATTGAGCCACCTTTCTGGATATTTGTATAACCTACTGTACACTGCATAGTTAATTTAATCTGAACTCCTGGCCTGTTAAACTGTGTTTGCTTGTTTAGCTTGTTAATGCTGTGCTCTTCCATTTTTGGGCAACTTAAAGGATTCTTGTGTTATACACAGCATTGTACTCAGGCTGCATTATTTCTGTCTCCATCCTGGTCTTGCTCTGAGAACATGTGTTCTCAGCAGGGCATCTGTTGTTACCATATCGCATGCCCCAAATAACTTTTCTATGAGTGAGACCTCTGCCAGACTTTTCTATGGGCTTTTACTGCCTGGCACTGTGTGCGGACAAGCTTCACAGCTTCCTATTCCTCCACTATATAGGACCTTGCCTAACTGCCTGATCTACCTCTAGGACTCATTCAGAGAACGAAGGCATACAATGGGTATCTGTGCACTTATATCTCATGACCCTTAAACCATTTGTGAACAGGTCAACACTCACTATGTCCTTCGGCTTTGAAATGCTCATACTAACTAATTGGATGCAGAATTTTGACCAACTATTTTTCTACCTTTATTTTATCATAATAGCTCAAATGCAGCACGGTCTCCTTATTCATAACTTAAGCGGAACACAGGAATCATACTGTTAACTACTTCCCTAGTTTGTTTGCTACCTTATCATGCCACAACAGTTAACTGGAACACTTGGAATCCCAGTACTAATTTGGCTATTTCTCTTACCATTTTCACCCACAACACTAAAGGCAATCTTGGTATTTTGAACTTGTGGCAGCGACCATTAGACATATAGTCACTGGGCTTATACTGTTTCCATATACTTTATCTGTTGATATTCTACTGATACCTCATTGTACTTTGCTGTATGATTCTATAGCTGTAACCACCGCTGCTGCCTATATCATATTTAATTACTCTGATATAAGTAATGTGTAAGGTTACTATTTGCTGCCTGTTTTGAATAAGAAACATGCAATGTCTAAAGTGCATTGATTTAACCTGAATAACTGCTGCTGTTGTTTTTGTTTATCCTGACTAATCACTGTGTATTTCCTGCATAACCCTAGCCTCCTAGCTGTTTCCTTCCTCACTTTCACTACCTGCTACCAGATTCTACTGCTGCTTCCCTCCCTTGTCTCTGGTTGCATTACTAAACTATAACTTTTTCTCCCTTACAGCTTGATAAGTCCTACCCTCCCATCTTACAACTTCTAAATCGGCAAAAGTAGTAAAGGTTACCAGAACCCAAGTATACATTCCCACACTACAAGAACAGAAAACCTGCTGATACCTAAAACATAGAGCACATGTTGTATCTACTGTTTACCTTCTTTCTTTGATTTATTAGCCTGACAAGTGTAGTGGCCCTTGTGCATTGCTAGTAGCCTGCATCTATTACACTACATCCTCTCATCTCCTCAGCTACAATGACTATTCTCGCCACTAGGTGGCAGTGTAGACCCTTCTTTAATCTAGTGTATCCTACAATGCTCTACATTCGAGTTAGACTTTTCTCCATTTCCCACTCTGCCTAGTGCTTACTCCCACCTGAAGCCCCTTTGCTTTGGTCACTGATCAGACTTAATTCCAAACTAATTAACCCCACCTAAATCTTATCTCAGCATCCCTTACCTGCATTGCCTCATATACTTACTGTGTAATCTCCCATTCCACTGATTCCTGGTAGGCAATCTCCTCTACTGTCTCTCACTTCTCTGGCTCACTCCCTCCCTACCCTGCCCCAGTATGTCTACACTTATACTCTTGTAATCACACCCACTCCCCAATCCAATACTCTCACCATACCAACCCACCTACATCCACCCCTATCTTTCTAGTTACCTCCCACTTAGCTCTCTACTTACCTCCCACTTTACCATACCTAACCTATTCTCTTTTCACCTACAGACCTTACTCATTTCTCTACATTTACTTATTATTCCTACATTTTACTACATTTCTCTACACTTACTTATTCTCTACACTTACATATTCCTTTACATCCACTATTTCATACCCAACCTATCTGTCTCTTCACTACAGACCCTACTTAATTCTCTACATTACCACTAACTCCATCAGCTATCAAAACCTACATCCTTCTTATCTCAAATAATACTACTTCTAACCCTATCCTACATCTGTTATCTCACACAACCCCTGCCTTTCATCATTCATCATCTTTTCATATTACAACACATTACCCTTACAACACTCTCACACACCCATTCATATATCCCCCAATCTATATCCTATCAACAACTACCTACTATTTCCCTACAAACTCATTTCAGTATAAGCACTCCACCCTTCCCTTACCAACCAAACCCTTAGATACCTAATAACAACCAACTCCAATACTAAAAAAAAGCACTTCTCCAGCATCTGTCAACACCTTATCACTATCCTTCTGTCTGTGATGTACACCCAAACCCTGGATCCCCTACCCACTCCTCTATTTCCAAATCCATCATATTCACCTCCCTAAATGCACAAAGCATAACTAACAAAATCCCCAACCTCCATGCTTGGCTTCACCATAACACACCAGATATCCTGTCAATTCAAACTTGCTTAAAACCCACATAAAAGACTCAGAAATAGTACCACCCAACTATTCCATTATTAGAAAAGATAGAACCCAAAAAAAGGTGGAGGGTAGCTCTGATTTATTCATCCTCACTGATAGTTACCCATACACTAAACCTATTCCCAAATTCTCCAACCTGAATTAATGCGGGCCCCTACTTCATGTAAATAAGCACAATCACAATCAAGCCTCACATCTTTCCCCAAACAATTCTTGTGTTATACACAGCATTGTACTCAGGCTGCATTATTTCTGTCTCCATCCTGGTCTTGCTCTGAGAACATGTGTTCTCAGCAGGGCATCTGTTGTTACCATATCGCATGCCCCAAATAACTTTTCTATGAGTGAGACCTCTGCCAGACTTTTCTATGGGCTTTTACTGCCTGGCACTGTGTGCGGGACAAGCTTCACAGCTTCCTATTCCTCCACTATATAGGACCTTGCCTAACTGCCTGATCTACCTCTAGGACTCATTCAGAGAACGAAGGCATACAATGGGTATCTGTGCACTTATATCTCATGACCCTTAAACCATTTGTGAACAGGTCAACACTCACTATGTCCTTCGGCTTTGTAAATGCTCATACTAACTAATAGGATGCAGAATGTTGACCAACTATTTTGCTACCTTAATTTTATCATAATAGCTCAAATGCAGCACGGTCTCCTGATTCATAACTTAAGCGGAACACAGGGAATCATACTGTTAACTACTTCCCTAGTTTGTTTGCTACCTTATCATGCCACAACAGTTAACTGGAACACTTGGAATCCCAGTACTAATTTGGCTATTTCTCTTACCATTTTCACCCACAACACTAAAGGCAATCTTGGTATTTTGAACTTGTGGCAGACGACCATTAGACATATAGTCACTGGGCTTATACTGTTTCCATATACTTTATCTGTTGATATTCTACTGATACCTCATTGTACTTTGCTGTATGATTCTATAGCTGTAACCACCGCTGCTGCCTATATCATATTTAATTACTCTGATATAAGTAATGTGTAAGGTTACTATTTGCTGCCTGTTTTGAATAAGAAACATGCAATGTCTAAAGTGCATTGATTTAACCTGAATAACTGCTGCTGTTGTTTTTGTTTATCCTGACTAATCACTGTGTATTTCCTGCATAACCCTAGCCTCCTAGCTGTTTCCTTCCTCACTTTCACTACCTGCTACCAGATTCTACTGCTGCTTCCCTCCCTTGTCTCTGGTTGCATTACTAAACTATAACTTTTTCTCCCTTACAGCTTGATAAGTCCTACCCTCCCATCTTACAACTTCTAAATCGGCAAAAGTAGTAAAGGTTACCAGAACCCAAGTATACATTCCCACACTACAAGAACAGAAAACCTGCTGATACCTAAAACATAGAGCACATGTTGTATCTACTGTTTACCTTCTTTCTTTGATTTATTAGCCTGACAAGTGTAGTGGCCTTTGTGCATTGCTAGTAGCCTGCATCTATTACACTACATCCTCTCATCTCCTCAGCTACAATGACTATTCTCGCCACTAGGTGGCAGTGTAGACCCTTCTTTAATCTAGTGTATCCTACAATGCTCTACATTCGAGTTAGACTTTCTCTCCATTTCCCACTCTGCCTAGTGCTTACTCCCACCTGAAGCCCCCTTTGCTTTGGTCACTGATCAGACTTAATTCCAAACTAATTAACCCCACCTAAATCTTATCTCAGCATACCCTTACCTGCATTGCCTCATATACTTACTGTGTAATCTCCCATTCCACTGATTCCTGGTAGGCAATCTCCTCTACTGGCTCTACTCACTCCGTTCGCCCTGCGGGCTCACTCCGCTCCCCTACCCTGCCCCCAGTATGTCTACACTTATACTCTTGTAATCACACCCACTCCCCCTTAATCCAATACTCTCTCACCATACCAACCCACCTACATCCACCCCCTATCTTTCTCTAGTTACCTCCCACTTAGCTCTCTCTACTTACCTCCCACTTTACCATACCTAACCTATTTCTCTTTTCACCTACAGACCTTACTCATTTTCTCTACATTTACTTATTATTCCCTACATTTTACTACATTTCTCTACACTTACTTATTCTCTACACTTACATATTCCTTTACATCCACTATTTCATACCCAACCTATCTGTCTCTTCAGCTACAGACCCTACTTAATTCTCTACATTACCACTAACTCCATCACGCTATCAAAACCTACATCCTTCTTATCTCAAATAATACTACTTCTAACCCTATCCTACATCTGTTATCTCACACAACCCCCTGCCTTTCATCATTCATCATCTTTTCATATTACAAGCACATTACCCTTACAACACTCTCACACACCCATTCATATATCCCCCAATCTATATCCTATCAACAACTACCTACTATTTCCCTACAAACTCATTTCTCAGTATAAGCACTCCACCCTTTCCCTTACCAACCAAACCCTTAGATACCTAATAACAACCAACTCCAATACTAAACAATACAAGCACTTCTCCAGCATCTGTCAACACCTTATCACTATCCTTCTGTCTGGTGATGTACACCCAAACCCTGGATCCCCTACCCACTCCTCTATTTCCAAATCCATCATATTCACCTCCCTAAATGCACAAAGCATAACTAACAAAATCCCCAACCTCCATGCTTGGCTTCACCATAACACACCAGATATCCTGTCAATGTCTGAAACTTGCTTAAAATCCCACATAAAAGACTCAGAAATAGTACCACCCAACTATTCCATTATTAGAAAAGATAGAACCCATAAAAAAGGTGGAGGGGTAGCTCTGATTTATTCATCCTCACTGATAGTTACCCATACACTAAACCTATTCCCAAATTCTCCAACGCTGAATTAATGCTGGCCCTACTTCATGTAAATAAGCACAATCACATATGCATAGCCTCACTATACATTCCCCCAGGAGACAACATCTCAGTGCTCGAACACATCCTATCTTGGCTTTCCACTAATATTAGCAATGAAACTATAATACTGGGTGACACAAACATTAACTAGTCCTCTATTCAGTCTCTCTGCACCTCCCTAAATATCAACCTTTACAATTTCACACAACTTATCAACTCTATAACCAGACCCTCTAAAGACCACTCCAGCAGTAGCAACCTTGACTGGATCTTAGTATCTCACCCTCATTATTTCTCTGACTGTGGCGTACTTCCTGACCCTCTCAGTGACCACCTCCCCACATTTACACACCGCCTTACTTCCCCTCTGCAGTCTTCCCACAACTATATCTCCACTCGCCACCTAAAACACTTCAATCCCACTACCTTTTCGAACTCCCTAAAATCAATAAATTGGAGCCCTCTAAGAACTCTACCCCTAGAAGATGCTGTCACCTACTTCAACTCAACTTTCCTAAGCCTCTTAGACAGCCATGGCCCCCTAAAATCCAAAAGAATAAAAACCAAAACAGTCCCCTGGTTAAGAAAAAATAAACTAGCAGCTATGCGCCTTAGAGATAAAGACTGGTTATACCACCAGCAAAATAAGACCCCCTCCTCTCTCTCAGAGTACAAATCACTTCACAATAGAGTCAAAAGGCTTGTTAGTACAGACCAAAAAACTTACTACACCTCACTACAAAACACCCATAAAACAAATCCACAAAAATCCTGGAATAGCATCTCTACTTTCCTTAATCCTGGAAAAAAAGAAAACCCCTGGCCAGATCCTGATGCTCCAGATACAGACCTCGCCACCCAATTTAACTCTTTTCTCATTGACTCAGTTTCCAAACTAACCTCCTCCTTTTCTACCAACACCACACCTACTACCTGTACATCCCTTCCCCTGGTCTCACTGTCTCCATCACTCAAGTAATTCCTCTACCTCCCAACCCCCTCCTTTCTCCATAAATCCCATACCCATTTCTACCATAAAAAACTCCTCCATAAGCTAAAACCATGCTCCAATGCCCTTGATAGCATACTCTCACACTTTTTATCTATAGCCACTGATGCTATTGCCTTACCCATCAGTATACTAATTAACCGATCTATACAAGAAAGTCACGTACCCCAACTATGGAAAAAGGCATTCATCATACCCCTGCATAAAGGGGGTAACAACAATAATGTTACAAACTTCCATCCTATTGCCATCCTATCTCCCATCTCTAAACTCCTTGAAAAATGTATCCACCTACAACTCCTTCCTTACCTTACCAACAATCACTTACTTTCTCCAACACATCATGGATTTAGACCCGGACACAGTACTACCACTGCCCTTCTTTCCTTCCTAGAAGTTGTTAACAAAGACCGAGACTCTGGCTGCACAATATCCACACTCCTACTCGATCTCTTCAAGGCGTTTGATACAATATCACACAACCTTCTCCTAGATAAACTCTCCAATCTAAATCTATCCCTCTCCACCATCACCTGGTTTAGTAGTTACCTCTCACATAGACAGCAAGCAGTCAAATGGAAAAAAGCCATCTCCTCCTTCCTTGACACCCCCACTGGTGTTCCTCAGGGTTCCATACTGGGTCCCCTCCTCTTCAATATATTTATAAATGATTTCCATCACTCTGTCCTTAATGCTAAACTCATCCAGTACGCTGACAACTCTACTATAATATGCTCTGCCACCTCCATCCCCACACACATAAAGTATACCCAAGAAGCTTTTTCTACCACTGAACAATGGATGTTAGACAACCACTTAGAGCTCAATGCCACAAAAAACAAACTAATGTTATATACCCCCCCCCCCAAAATCAACCAGTATTGACAAAAATTCATTTTCCATCAAAAGCCATAACAATACATTGCTCGAATTAGTATCTGAAGCAAAATTATTAGGTGTCCAAATTGATGACCAGCTTAAATTCAACTCCCACCTGCAAATAAAT
This sequence comes from Protopterus annectens, assembly GCF_019279795.1. Classification (NCBI taxonomy): domain Eukaryota; kingdom Metazoa; phylum Chordata; order Ceratodontiformes; family Protopteridae; genus Protopterus; species Protopterus annectens. The sequence continues at coordinate 63,595,512 of NC_056742.1, read as the reverse complement.
ATTAAAAAAATCCACCAAAAACATGGCATGTTTTACTGCCACAATTGCTACCTTATTCCTTTTACCAAGCTCACCCTCTCCTCCACATATCTCATCCCTTCTCTTCTTTATGGTGCTGCACTTCTGATAAACCTACAATCCTCTCTTAAGACAAGACTCTCCTCTTGCTATTACAAAACAACAAAGTTTGCCACAAGCCAAAAATCTACTACCCATCACTGCGTAGCCCTTCAAAAATTAAATTAGTTAGAACTGCCTAACTATCTCTTCTATATTCAACTCACTCATGCCCACAAGCTCATTTTTAACCCCTTCCTCTGTCCCTCCCTATCGTCAACCTTCAAAATGTACCTCCCTAACAGACTCTTATGATCCAATAATCAAAACCTAATAGTACTGCATAAACCTACTTATTCCCCAGGCAAAAAATCTCCTATCCTTCACCCTTGCACGTCAATGGAACTCCCTACATCCATCCATCCATACAACCACTAACCTCTCTTCATTTAAAAAATCTCTCCATTCACACCTTACATCTCAGTGGGAATGCTCCTGCTCCCACCCCTCTTAATTTCTCTCCTCCTCTCCATCTCTTTCTCCTCCAAGTTCATACATTGGTCTTTTACCACAAATCAAGCAATTTGTAAACAATTATCCTACACATTCTACAATACATTTATCTCAAACATTGTCTCTGTTCAATGAAATCCTCTACATAACCAAAACTTTGATGGTAATCTTTTGATGTAGTAATGTTATAGTTAAATGAAATGTTTCTCTACTACTTTGCTTTCCTAGTATTTTTGTACCTACTGTAAAAAATCTGTAACTTATAATTCTTGTTTTGTTTATGATTGTATTTCTGTGTTTTTTGTTTCTGGAGCTTTTCTCCCCAGGACTCCATCGAAAAACGAGCTATTTTGGCCCAATGGACCATCCTGGTAAGCCAACTGCAAATAAATAAATAAAATAAATAAATAAATAATAGTTTTGTTTTATTAGGATTTAGTAAAAGTTGTCTGTTAAGGAGCCAGTCTTCTACTGTGTTAAAAGTGGCTTGGGAAACTATCTGAAGGTCACTGGGAGTGGTGGCCAAGCATATTAAAGTTGAATCATCTGCATATTGGACACAGACTGCATCTGGGATGACCTTATGCAGATCATTAATAAAGATAGAAAATAGGACAGGTCCCAATATAGATCCCTCGAGAACTCCCAGGGTGACAGGTAGTAAGGTAAATAATTTGTCCTTCCATAAGACAGCTTGGTGTCTACCATTTAGATATGACTGGAACCATTTGAGAGACTGGTTGTCAAGGAAGATGGTTTTTGGTGATAGTATGAGAACTTTATGGTTAACCATATCGAAGGCCTTTGAAAGATCCAGAAATACGGCAGAGGAGAGTTTGTTATTGTTCCGATTTTGGTTAATGACATTAGTAAAGGAGAGTAGGGCAGAGGTAGTGCTATGGAATGGTCTAAAACCATGCTGAGTGTTAGTCAGGAGATTGTTCTTGATAAGGTAGCTCATGAGTTGTTTGTGGATACATTTTTCCATTATTTTTGCTAGGGGTGACAGGATAGCAATAGGTCTATAGTTAGATAGTTCAGTGGAGGTGCCCCCTTTATGGAGAGATATTACATGGAATGTCTTCCAGACGGTGGGTATGGTAGCCTCAGATATAGTTTTGTTAATCAGGATGGTGATGGATAAGCTAGGACTTCTGACGCTTTTTGAAGGTACTCAGCAGGGAGTAGATCTGCAGATAGGGTGGTTGGTTTTAATTTCTTGAGTAGAGTTGTGATAAGTGACTTAGGAACTGGTTGGAAGTTAAAGTAGATTTGGGAGAAATGTAAAGAATCAGTAGGGTTTGGGCATCCAGGTGGTTGTTGGCTAGCTAGCTGCTGAATGGTTTCTGTAAAGAAGCTATTAAAGGCATTGGCTATTAATTCTGGAGGTTTTTGGTTCGTGACTGAGGGGGATGGAGTGGAGGACTGACCTGGGTGTAGGAGTTTGTTTACTCCTGCCCAAAATTTCTGAGGATGGTTTTGGTGCTTATGTTGTAGATGACAGTAGTAGTCTTTTTATCTGTTATTATGTCTTTTTTTGCATCATTCCTTAGTTGTTTATATCTAAAATGTCAATACTAATACAGTATTAGTATTGACAAAGGGTTCTACCTGAAAGCTTTGCTCTGTTATATAAAGTGGATTATATCTAAAATAGTCAGCGGGGCTTTTGTGGTATGCCATGTTATCCAGGCTTTGTTTCTAAGGGACATTTTTTGTCTGGTTTCTTTAGAGAGCCATGGGATGTCTCTTGTTTTCATTCTAATTAATCGAGTTGGTGCATGTATGTCAAGGATGGCTAGGAATTTGGTATTAAAGTAGGTTATGGTCTCTTCCAGTGGAAGATGCTTTAGAGCTGACCAGTTGCACGCTTTGAGTTCATTTTTAAAACTAGCAAGGTTGAATTTCTTACTGTTCCTTATTGCTTTGCAAGTGGGTTGATTAGGGACCGCTCCTTTGTGCCTGATTATATAGGTAAGAAAATGATCACTTATGTCATCAGGCAGGGTCCCTGCCTTGTACATATAGTGATCACTATTAATGAATATCCAATCTAGGGTACTTTTTTTATTGTTGGGTTTCCCGATTCTAGTGGGGGAGGATATGACCTGCTTGAATCTGTAGAGGTTTACATGAAGGGTAGGGGGATCTGTAGAGCAAGAGTACCAATCTATATTAAAGTCACCGAGCACAATATTTCTTGGGGGCAGTTATCAGACAGCCAGCAAAGAAAATCTTCAAGGTAGCTTGTGTTATTACCTGGGGGGATATAGACACAGTTTATATATAAGCATTTGTCCTTATTTATTTGTAGCTTAGTAATAAGGATTTCAGCACTATCTACTTGAGTTGTTTGGGGGGTGATGGATGACATTTCCAGTGTACTTTTATATAGGACTGATACCCCACCTCCTTTCCTAGTTATGCAGTCAAGCCTTAGTATGTTGTAGCGTGGAGGGATTATTTCATTGTCTCTTGTTGCTGGTTTTAGCTAGGTTTCAGTAAGACATAGTATATCTGGGGAGAGAGTTTCTAAGAGGGCATGAAGGTGATAGATCTTATTATTTAGACTTCTAATGTTTAGGTGACTAATCAGGTGAGAGTTAGTGGGTTTGTTTATGGTTAGTAAGTTAGTGGAAGAAGAGGTATTGGATATATTACTGTTACAAGGAGATGGACCAGGGTTTGGGTGGATGTCTCCATCCATGGTTAGTTTGGATTGCAGTCTAAAAATGAGTTTTAGATATTTAAGTATTATACTATTATATTTTTCAGTTTTATGGTTGGCCCTACTGGATCTAGCAGGATAAAGGCATTTAGTATGTAAGGTATTAGGAGTGTATAATATATTAAATAATCTAAAGTATTGGATTCCATCATGATAGTAGTTTGGGCATGAGGATGGTGGAAATCTAGGCAGCATTGATGTTCATAAGCAGTGAGAATATAAGGGATAATTAGCATTGGGACTAGGGTATAGATAACTCTTACTTTAAGTTCTAACAATAATAGTGGTTGTGCCATTGTCTAGCTATTAACCTATACACAGGTTGTGGTGAAGGAAAGCAGAGAGGACTAGAAGAAGGAGGGGTCTATTTAATGAATTTTGGTTGGATAAAGAGGGAGGGGGTGTGGTTCTTGCCTTATAAACTTAGTGTACCTGGGGCGGATGAGATTTGGGGGAAGGGAGGGGTGCGGAGTGAGCCCGAGCATAGCGAGGGCAGGCGGAGCAGGGCTAAAACCAGACCACGAGTATCACCAGGTCTGTGATAGCTAGGTGAGTAGAAAAGATACATTTCTGAAGTAAAGATAAAGTTCTTTCAAACACTTTTCTATATGTTTGTCGTACTTTGTCTAGACCTTCTATTTTTATGACTTACTATATACAGATTGGCAGCCCTGTAAAGGAGATGCATAGCATTTCTTGGCTAAGTTTGACCATTTTGGGGCCTTTTCATAGGGGAACAGTTTGGTGCTTTAGACCCAGACCGGCTTGGCAGAACAGCAACTTAATTAATAATGATGGACCTATTAACCTTGTGCGGTTTCTTTCAGGAGGCTACAGAAATAGTAATAGCTAATTTCTCCACTGGGACGTATCCATCTATCTGCCTGTGCCATTCAGGATGTGGGCGGTTACAGGGGAGTAGTTCCTAAATAATGGACACAAGTGTTAGTGCATATGCTAACCAGGAAATACTTTCGCTTATAGACTACAAAGATTTAAATATGCTTAATTGTATCATCATCCACAGAGCATTATAAATCACAAAAACTGGCATATTTGTTATAAAAGTCCTTGAGTTACATACAGCATCTAAATCATAGGTCATTCAGCAACAGTCAAGCAATAGAGTTACTATATGTTAAGTCGACAATCAGTTTCCGGGCTACACAGCAGTTATCTGGCTTGGCGGTAAAGCAGCAGTTGCGTCCGAATTGTTCTGACTAGATAGAGCAATGTGATAACATATAAGATACTTAAATATCTAATCGCATGGGAAATGCTAGTTTTTCTATATTCAGCAAGTTAATCAGTAAATATAGTCACAATAGCACAGATGTGCGGACTGGTTACAGTCTACATAAAACACCTGGTAACCACACCGGAATGCTAACAGCTTTATATTCAGTAAGCTAATTAGCACTTTAGTCACACTAACAGAAATAAGAACAGAACACTTTAAGTTCTACATTTAGGAAGCTTATTACAGTATTGTATTCACAGTAACACAGTGAAGAACAAATACACAGACAAGCAAGCTTATATACAGTAAAAAGAATTAACTAACGTGTTGTGCCGGGAGCTTCTGACTGGGTCTAGGAGCACTGGACTTTTGAAAAATGGCAGAAACTGTAGGTCTATTTGTAACTTTGCACACGTAACTGGGTAATGGGAAACAGCTTCACCAGGTCTGTGATAGCTAGGTGAGTAGAAAAGATAAATTTCTGAAGGAAAGATAAAGTTATTTCGTCCACATTTCTATATGTTTGTCCTGTACTTTGTCTAGACCTTCTATTTTTATGACTTAGTACATACAGGTTGGCAGCCCTGTAAAGGAGATGCTTAGCATTTCTTGGCTAAGTTTGACCCTTTTGTGGTCTTTTCACAGGGGAACAGTTTGGTGCTTTAGACCCAGACCGGCTTGGCAGAACAACAACTTAATTAATAATGATGGACCTATTAACCTTGTGCGGTCTCTTTCAGGAGGCTGCAGAAATAGTAATAGCTAATTTCTCCACTGGGAGTTATCCATCTATCAGCCTGTGCGGTTCAGGATGTGGGCGGTTACAGGGGAGTAGTTCCGTGTTGTGCCAGGAGCCGTTGACTGGGTCTAGGAGCACTGGACTAAAAGATATTTATCATATAAAACCACCCAGCTCCCTAAAATGTTCTCATTACTCATATAGGTTTGGGAAACAAACTAATATTGACAAAATCTTCGTATCAAGCTCTCTAGTCTCCAAAATAGAAAATGTACTATTAATGTCCTGCACCCTATCTGATCATTATGCTGTCAAATTTTATTTAACTTTATACTCTGAAAATCTAAATTTTTGCCAAAGAATCACAGCCTATATTACAAAAATAAAAGGTTTTCAAGTCTGGATAGTAGCCAAAATAAATCAATTTATAGAAATAAATAATAATGGAGAAGAATCAGATATAATATTATGGGACACTTTAAAAGTTGTCTTATATGGAAAAATCAAAAACTAGTACTTACAAAAAAGGAAAGAATGGGATAAAATGTAAAGGACATTCAAAATTAATTAGATAGCTTAAAACAGAATCTTTCACCAAATAAGTTAACCCTAGACAAAATAAACAAACTAAATAAAGAATATCAACATATTCTGCACCATAAAGTCTCAATAAACCTAGAAAAAATTTAATTATATTCATATTCTATTAATCCTAAAATTTTACATAAAATTGTGGTAAGGTCAAAGTGCTTAAATGAAAAGAATCATATAAAAATCATATATATATATATATATATAGATAGATAGATAGATAGATAGATAAAACATAAAAGAATAATAGCAACAGATATGACTAACATATTACATTATTTTTGGAAATACTATGAAAATTTGAATATTTCTAAACCAGATGTAAAGGATAACAAAACTCTAGAAAATGTTCTAAAAGACAACATCTCAAAATTTCTATCCCCTGCTAATGTTGCCAAAATTGATAATCCTTTTAATTTTAAAGAATTAAAAGACCAAGTAAGTAAACTAAAAATAATAAAGTGCCAGGGTCGGATGATCTAATCCCTGAGATATACAAAATCCTGCCTGATAGCACATTAAAAATTTTACTAAATGCGTTAATTGAAATCAAAATTAAGTTTATTACCCCACCTTCATGGAAATATTCAATTGTTTCACCTATACTGAAACCTAATAAAGAACCTACTTTTTATTAATTTTGCAGACCTATTGCACTCTTAAACATAGACCATAAAATATGTATGTCTATATTAGCGAACAGACTCAGTTCCATCATTCCAACTTGAGAGAAAGCAACCAAACTGGCTTTATAAAAAAATATGAAAATACAAGATAATATAATAAGACTTCTCTCTCTAATCAACATAGCAAATAAAAAGAAAAATGAACTGACCATAAGGAGTCTTGATAGAGATAAAACATTTGATTCCCTCAATTGGTCTTACTTATTTAAAACATTACAACAATATAAATTTTCCTCAGATTCATTTATAAAGATAGGTTCATTTTTATCCTCTCCCTTTAAAGTTTTAAAAGGTACTAAACAAGGTTGTCCCCTACCCCCTACTCTTTGCTCTTGCTATAGAACCTTTAGTTAATTACATTAGAAAAAAATACTTATATTAAGGGATACACTATTAATAATGATATATCCCAAAAGATACAACTTTAGGCTGATGATTCATTATTAACCAGTTGTGATACTGAGTCATCTTTAGACCATTTACTTAATACAATAGAGCTATTTGACAGCCTATCAGTATTACAATGTAATCACATTAAAGCCCAAACCCTTTTAATAAACAAGAATGTCACCAGCAAAATGAGAAACTACAAACACTTTAGCTGGGACACAACACAAATTAAATTCGTAGGTGTCTTTATTAACTCAAATCTTAATGATACAATCTCCATAAATTACAAAAACTTAACAAACATGATTACAAGTCTCATAGATAACTGGAATATATATTTTTTTTACATTTGAAGATATATTAATGTTAATTAAAATTATATTATTACCTAAAATCCTATATATTAGTCAGTCCTTGATTATCCCCCCACTTAAAAAAAATCATACACCAAATTAACAATATTTTATTACAATTTATTTGGTACCCAAAACAAAACAGGATATCCTTGCAATGAAATACTGCAAGCTGGGAAGAAGGAGGTATTAGTTTCCCAAATATTGCATTTTATTTAATTGCAGTTATCCTTAACATGATTTTCTTATAGTTAAGTCCCTCTTACTCTTTATATTGGAAAATAATTCATTAAACAGTATTATTTTCTAATAAAAAATAATATTCAAACCTCCTATTAAACTAAATAGAACTATTTTTATATGGCTTTTAAAAATATACACAAGATAACAAACAGAAACTAAAATCCTGCTCTTTTGTTAATCATATACTAATGAACTTTAAAAGATTGACCCAATCTAATCATTCAATCAAAAACTTATTAATATCCACCTTTCCATTTGCTTATAGTAATGAATGCTTACTCTCCTTTGATCACAATAAAATGTATGAATTTAAAAATAGGAACTTACTCTTTTGGAATTAGTTTTTGTATATAAATAAAGTTTATTTGTTAATTATCTAATTGCCATAAATAGTTTAAATAATATTAACTGGCTTGACATACAGGTCTGTAGGGATTTTTTTATAATAAGATGATATTACCATTAGAAATTCAAGGTAATAATACACCAACAACTTTGGAACTAATATATAATATTATAAATGGCTCTCTAAAGGGTACCTCATTCACATCTATGATTTATAAAATTATCAGATCTGACTTTAAATTCATAGATGTCTCTTACTGGAACTACTCCACAATAATTAATAATGAAGAATTTACTACAACTAATAAAAACTCTCTCTAAGATCAATAGGAAAAACATCAATCTCCCCCTAGTTGAAGATATATACCTGGAAATTTCTTCATAGATGCTATTTAACACCACAAAAAATTGGCAAAATAACAAAAAAAATTATACGAAATGCTGGAGATGTAATGTAGAAAATGCTGACTGTCGCTTATTTAAGTGTTCAGGATTCTTCCTCATTTGTCTAAAGAAGTTTTACTCAATGTAGTAAAATGAAAGCGCTAACTCAAATAAACTGTTTCCTGGTGGATTAACTTTGAGCCTACAACATTTATTTAGCTTTTTTGGTTATTATTTTTTGCCTGGTTTGTTTTCATGCTTTTGGTGTGCGTCTGTATGGCATCTGAAGTTGTTTCCATGCAAGAAACCTTTTTCTCACAAGAGAACGATTTTTTAAATAACATTGAGCTCAATATTGAGCCTTCTAAGTTGGACATACAACAATTGGTGAATGTGGTATTGGTTTTAACCAAAAAAGTGGAAGATTTGACGACAACAGTTAATGGCTTCACTAAACCTGTTTCTGTTACGGAACCTAACACTGTTCCAGTAGAGGAATGTAATACTCAGAACGCCGTTGTACAAAGGAAAGAAACCGCAGCACCCTTGACAGGCAAGCCAGATCTGAATGGAAGATCTGCAGCTTAAGGTATCACTTTTAGTGTGTTAACGGCTGTGGTATTGGTAACCATGTACCGAACATACAGGATTTACAAAATAACAAAGGATTTACATGGCTTCCATATCTCTAATTTGGAACTATCTTCACAATCTGGAACAGGGATTAACCAGCCATTGTTGGAGAACCTGGTTCGAAATGAAGCAGGTACTGTTGACTCTTTTATTGCTCTTGGAACAAATGCAGCGCAACCGAGCAATGTAATTCAAACGGGTTCCGCGAACATGAACGGAAACTCAGCAAGTGCTGTTTTTGGTGGCTTGAAACACTGACTCGATGATCCAGTGATGTTAATGGAAGACAGTTTACATAACCCTGACAACTCAACAAAAGCGATTAATATCAACAAATCAAACATATTGGAAAATTTAAAGCTTTTTAATGTAAAAGCTTTCAAGCTAAAAAAGCTACAGTTGGAGGTGGCTTATTTCCGTGAATGTTTATCTAGATGCCAAGTACTGAAGGGGTTGAGAACTTGGCGTTTTCCCACTGGTTTGATTTGTGATTCTCCATTCCGCCAGGATTTGTTGTCCTTGTTTGATAGACAAGGGCTTGAGCTTATAAAGATGTTTATTAAACATTATTCCTTATTGATTGAGAGAATGAATGATGAAATTGGCCTGCTTGATGTAGGTATCACTAATGATACTAATTTCATTTGCTACAAGTATGAGTATGAGCAAATTTTTACCAGAATCAATGGTCAGTTACCCCAAATGAAGGCCACTAAGAACAAGAAGTTAAGCCGTGACAGTAATGATTACAACAATGGTGTTGCTTACCCTAAATTACCACCCTCGCAGGAATGGGTGAACCCCTCAAATCAACCTTTTATTAATGACAACCATGGGGCAATCAATTCCATGATGGGCAATATGTTGACATCCCAGGACTAGCTCCCCTGCATGCACCTATGCGGAGGTAGCTTCCATGGTTGGTAGTCAAAACCAGGTTAACAGCAGCACCAGTTGGAATGGGCATTTCAGGAGCAATAATAGAAGGACTAATACCAATCAATATAATTCCAGTTACAACATTGGCCAGCCATCCCATAACTCTGCCAACCTCAACCAGGCCCCCGATTATCATGATTCAAGTTCTAATACTAATTCTCTAAATTTTCACAGGAAGGGACGGCAACACATGGACTTGACTTTCAATGGGAACTTCCCCCAAGGGAAGAACTTGAAGGGAAACCAGGTAGCCCCACATTAGCTGATATCTCGATCAGAGATATTCCAGTTCAGCCACCTGATATGGCTGATGATTCCCATTCCACAAATTTTTGTTTGGTATATAGTAGTGGTCTAGACTTTAAGATATTTAATTATTCATCCATGGAGGTCAATGTCAAAGTAGCTGACTTGTTATCTAAGGGACTAACATTCATCCCTGACTGTAGGGCCAGTGTAGTAAAAACTATTATCGATTTAAAATCTTTTGTACGCAGGATTAATTTGGAATTACTTTTTAAGGATCAGCCTAGAGTAAACAATGAATGTAAGGTGTTGAACACCTTTAACCCACCCTTACCTCCTGATCTATCATTTTTGAACAAATTTGTGAATTAGACACACATGATAGTCTTGAATCCAACAGGTGCAAACCCTTGGGTCAGGTTAGTAATTTCACTAAACATGACTGGGATTGCTTGGAACACCTGAGTTTCCAAAATGTCAAGGTCATCAAGCCGAATAAGGGTGGTGAGCTTGTATTTTTTGACAATGATGACTACACTAATCGTATGTTGAACTTGCTTGATTGTGATCATTATGCCCCAGCTTCTTTGAATGAGATGAACCGGCTGCATCAGAAGATTAAAGTCTATCTTAATGATCTTTTTATTAAATTCAAAATTTCCTTGGATCTTTACAATTACCTATTGTGCTTGGCTCCTATCACGCCCATGATTTTTGGAATTCCTAAGGTCCACAAGGACATTGAGGATCCACCACTCTGGCTGATAGTCAATGGTAGGAATTCCATTACTTATGTATTGGCTAAATTTGTGGATGCATCACCAAAGAAATACGTGGCAAAGTTTGAGCACATTTCTAAGGACTTGTGGACATTTTTAAGTAGTATTAATGGCCTGGATTACAAGGATGAGATTTTATTTTTGATCATTGATGTTAAGAACCTATACACCATGATACCGGTCGATATGGGTATCGAATGGGTGATCAATTTGATTAGAACCAAGAGTGGTCCAGAAAGAGAAATCAAACTACTTGAGGGTTTGTTGGACTTCATTTTAAATAATTATTTCATGTTCAATGGTAGCTATTATTCACAGAAAACAGTGGTTGTGATGGGTTCCCCTTGTGGGGCAAGTTTTGCAAATTTAGTCATGGCCCACTGGGAACAACACCGCACGTTTAATGATAGCAACCTGTACAGAAAGGGCATTGTTTACTACACTGGATATTCAGACGATATTTTTATCATGTTTAATGGTAGAGTTGACAACATCCAGGGATTAATGTCATATTTAAACGAGTCTACTCAATTTTTGCTGTTCACACATGATTTGGGTGATGAGCACATTAGTTACCTGGACGTGGATCTATACAAGGATAGAAACATGAGTTCCTTTAAAGTTAAGATACACAGGAAACCAACCTATCCCAACTCATTCCTTCACTTCTCCAGCTGTCATCCTTACCAGCAGAAAAGATCAGTGGTGAAGGGACAGCTGGTGAGGGTGGCCAGGATGGTGTCTGATGAGTTGGAATTTAGTTTGGAATGTCAAGTGTTGTATAACATGTTCATGAATCAATGGTATCCCCCACAATTGTTGGATGATTTGGTTTCCAAAGACAGGCATAAAAGAATTAATGGTCAATTCTGTCTGATTTTGGTACCAAAACCCCACCTGATTGACCTACAAACTATTAGCATTGGGTTTGTTCATTCTGAAAAAAACAGATTCCTTTAGGACTACTTTTATTTCCACTAACAGTCTTGATACCCCTATTATAAGACTAATTATTTTCAAGAATTGGAACCTACTAGTGTCAGAAAGGGATTTGGCCTCCATCGTGGATCCAACTCCTCAGATCATGTACAGAAGGAGGGCAACCTTAAAAACCTATTGGAGAGAGTAAAACCCAGTTCATTAGGACTGTAGGCATGTTTAAATGTGAGAGTTGTCCGTATTGTAAATACATGACAATGGGGCAAACTTTCATTATAAGGGGCAAGAAGTATTCCATTAATAGAAGGTTTAACTGCCTGTCTAAGAGTGTGGTCTACTTGGCTACTTGTAGACTCTGCCCCTGTTTCTACATTGGTAAGACAAACCGAAGACTTAGGGACAGAGTCTATGAGAATGTGTACAGTATTAAAAAATCTAGGGCGGAGAATGCACTAGCAAAACATGTACACGAACATCCACAACACCGTTTTTGTTTTCAAATTATAGACCAGGTGCAATATGACCCTAGGGGTGGACCTTTCAATTTACTGTTGAAAATATGTGAACGTATTTGGCAAATAAGGGTTAACGGTTACAGCCCCCCGGGTCTGAACGACTTGTGTTCCTTATCCTGTGTTCTTAAATATAAGAGCCTTCAGAGATAAGTTTAGCATTAGGGTAATACAATTTCAGCTTAATTTCAGTTTTTAACACTTTGACCACTATTGTAATTCTATTTTCATTATTCAAGTTTCTCAAGGTGGTTCTTAAACGTGTTTTATAAGTATTGCACCTTTAGGTATATTTCATGAACTGTTTTATAACTAAAATAATTAATATAATTAATGCATTACAATTATTACAATTCAATGTATTAGGATTTTTGACTTTTGGTAATATGAAATTAATTTAACACATTTTTAACATGTTCCTTCCTTTGAGCCAGGTTGCCGTACATTGTCCACTTGTTTGAATGTACATATTCAACCAGATTCACAGTTTCCACAGTATATATATTTTTATAGCATGTTTTTATGGTTTGTTTTGTTATGTATGTAGTATACACCTTTAGTTTTAGTATGTTGTCCATCAATTTGTATATTAATGAATGCACTTAAATGGATGTATACTCATTTGATGTGTGCACTTTCATGCTTAATCAATTAATTCTGACAGGAGGCCATGTTGCTTATTTAAGTGTTCAGGATTCTTCCTCATTTGTCTGAAGAAGTTTTACTAACTCAAATAAACTGCTTCCTGGTGGATTAACTTTGAGCCTGCAAAGTTTATTTAGATTTTATGTAATGTGCCAATTCCAGAGGTTATAGCCAAAACGCAAATACCTATATTATGGTCAATACTTGCTGTAGCAAGAAAGGTTATAACAAAAAATTGGAAAAATAACTCTCCTCTTTCCTTTAATCATGAGTTTGTTTATTTAGCCAAGTCTTTGTGTGATAAAGAAATTTCAAACATAAAGTTCAGAACAAAAAATTCAACGCATACATTAATTGCTTGGGAAAAGTTCTATTCTTTACTGCTGAAATTTTAATTGATTTCCTGTATGTATATAGAAATGTATTATTTTGTTGTGGACTTTGTACATAGTTCCTTTTGTTATGATTGTAAATATAATGTTTATTGTTCATATTAAAATAAAAAATATTGTTGAAAAATTCTTGCATTCATTTAAATTCTGTATCTACTTTAAAGACCATCAAAAATGTTACACTTCTGAGTGTGGTCAAGGCATAAGGGACAGTATCAGGTTTTAACTTTATCTTTACTGTTTCACACCTCAGCAGACCCATTTTACCAAACACATCTATGTTCATTTTGTTCATTCTGGCAATTGGCCTCAATTATCAAGCCATGGTTCTAAAGAACAGATTAGTTATATATGTACCACACAGCAAACAATCCCTAAATTATATTTGTGCCCCTTTTATTCAACTATTGATATCAATCTGTCTATACACCTTAGTATTTCTGCTTTATGCAATTGCAGACATTTGAGATTCTTCTAAAAGTACCACATGATACTACAATAGTATCAGCGCCTATATCAATTGTAAAGCTTATTGTGATTCCACAAATTATGAATTTTACTTGCTAACCTGCTTTAGTATTTGTCATAGTGATCTGAGAACCCAGATAGAGAGTTTTCTTATCACCTTCTTCAGTTTCATTCTCAACGGATACTCCTTTTACTAGCTTAGTTTTATACATGCCAGCAAAATGACCCATCTTGTCCATGTCTGCAACAGACAGCATACCTTCACTCAGAATGGAAAGAGAGTTATCTGCTACATTGGTCACGCTTTCATCCACTCTTCTTCTCATGCACGTGTTTGTTCTGGCTAGAATCACACTTTTATTGAATTTGCCAATTTAATTCACTATACCCTACACACAAGCATCATTTGATGTACTCATTTTAGCATTTTGTCTCTATACTAGTTAAACTCTCAACCAATTTGATTTTTTTTCTAAAATCAAATAAACTTCTAGTTGCAAGTTTATAGATATTTCAGAACTGCAGATAATATTCTGTCTCTAGTTTTTCCAACTTTTGTCTGGTCAAATTCCAACAATGTGAGACAGTTCATACAAGTGCCTGCCAAAAGTTTCAAACAGGTTGTCCATAACAATTGTTGGAGTGTACAGACCACCAAAGTCAAGTGCAGATGACCTAGAGGAATTCATACAGTTCTTACATGAAACACGGGAGGGAAAAATAATATTAGCTGGGGACTTAAATTTACCAGAAACAGACTGGAATAATATTGATTCAACAATGTTAGTAAAGGAAATATTCACAGAGTATATTCAGGAACAACAAATGCTTCAGATTGTAAAAAAAACTACCAGGGGATGGAATATACTAGATATTGTTTGTGTTCCTAAAGAAATTACTGTAACTTCAAATCAAGTTTTACCACCATTGATGTGCAGTGATCATGGGATCATAAAAGTTAATTTGTTGCTAGATAATTTTGCCAAACTGAAATCTAAGCCAATGCACAGAAGGTTAATTACAGATTATAGGGAAGCAAAAAAAGTTGCTATATAAAACTAACTGGAGTGAGGTGTTCAGTGGAAAAACTGCAGATGGAATGTGGAAATTTTTGAAAGAGAAATTGTTTGAGTGCAAAAAGTAAAAAAAAAATGTTTAACAACAGGATTTAGGCACGTAACATTGGGGGTGGGGTATATTTTCCTAAGAACAAGATACCTGATTAAGGTGAGAGACCAGAAATATAAGAAATGGAAGAGAGGTCAAACTACAACTTTGAAAACTGAAATAAATGAGCTGGACAAACAGATTAAGCATAGTCAAGAAAAATTTGAAGAAAATTTATATAAAGATATTGAGCATAATAGGAAACCTTTTTATAGATACATAAGATGTGGAAGGAGTAAAGATACACAAATTGATAAACTGCGTGCAAATTCTAAAATTTATTTTCAGACACAACAGATTATAGATATATTTACAAAATCTTATGCAAAACAGTTTGGCTCCACAAAAGTGGCGGTAAGTTGTCCTAGTGACATCCAGGTAACCCCAGATACTGGGATCAAATTAGATTATATTGAAAAAGAACTGTGCAAACTGGATCCAAACAAAGTGCAGGGAGGAGACGGAATAAGCAACAATGATTTGAGAACACTTAAGCAAGAACCTACACTGCCATTACATCTATTATTCACTAGGTCATATAAATATGGGGGGATTCCTCAAGATTGGAGACATGCACTTATTAAACCTGTCTTTAAGGGAAAGGGGAGTAGGATAAACCCAGAATCATATAGACCCTTAAGTCTACTTTCATGTTGTGGAAAAATAATGGAGAAGGTAATACTGGATAAGTTATTGTCAAAACTGGATAGGTTGGGACTTGAAACCATATATCAGTATGCATATGTTGAAAATAGATCTATTACCACCTGTAACATGATGTTCTATAACAATATAATAACAGCTATGAATGAAAAAATGTGCTGTGATGTGATTTATATAGATTTAACTTTAGCATTTGACAGGGTCATGCACAAAACACTGATCAATAAATTAGTACAACTAGGTATTGATGTACTGTTGATAAGATGGATAACTGCATGGCTTACAAATAGGACATGGCAAGTATCACACACCAACTGGACAGGTGAAATCCTTGCTTACAGTCAAGGTGTCCAACAGGGCTCTGTACTAGGCCCTTACTTGTTTAGATTGTATCTTTCAGACCTTACTTTTTCATCTGAGGTGTTCTACAGTCTATATGCTGAAGACTTGAAATTGGGTAAACTGATTACAAGTGTTAAAGATAAGGCATGTCTGCAAAATAATTTGACTAAATTGACCATTTGGGCACAAGAGAATAATATGTTGATAAATACATCAAAAACTAAGCATATGAGATTTGGGAGACATAAACTGAAAGGTGAATATTTAATACAGCACACAGTGATTGAAACTGCAGACTCATTTAAGGACCTGGGTATATGGATAGATTCAGCTATGAGTTTTTCTAATCATATCAACCAATTGGCTAATGATAGTTATAGAACTATAGGTTGTATAAAAAGATTTATAAGGTCTAGGAAATCAAACATAATGAAGTCATTGTTTGTTAGTTACATTAGACCCAAACTTGAGTATGGAATAACAATATGGAAGCCGTATAGGAAAACTAGCATGAATAAACTGGAAAGAGAACAGGGGAAATATACTAAGGGCATCCATGGATGTGAAAATCTAAGTTATTATGAAAGACTAAAATATCTGAACTTGTACAGTGTCTGTTACAGATATTTAAGAGGAGATCTTATTCAGGTATATAAGGCATTTAGGGACAACTACCTCTGGGAATGTTTGGGGTTATCAAAAAGTACCAGAGAACTGTCAGATAACCTATGCAGAAGATTCTATAGGAATGAGAAGTGTACTAATTGGTTCTCTGACAGAGTAGCTGATGCTTGGAACAGACTACCAAATTACATTAAAGCAAGTACTAGTTTAGATATTTTTAAGAACAGCCTGGATACTTAGTATGGGAACAAGTCTTTTGGCATATTGGCAAGCTAGAAGGGCTTTAATGCCTGTGCTTGAAAAATTTGTATGTATGTATTAGCTTGAACACATCCGAGACAACATGCCCCTTCATGAATAATATTAATTTTGGCATTGTCTGTTAAGCTTGTCTGTTATTGACTCGTATGTAACACTCTGGCCCTCAGTAAATGAAAATAAAGAGTAAGGAATTCCAAAATGGTGGTCGACTAGGGTACAGCTTATGCACAGAGCTCCTCATCTCAAATTCTTTTCTTAAGTTATACTTACTTCAAAAAGAGCTGCTTCACCTTCATATCTGTGGAACTTGCATTACTTTGGAAGTGGGAAAAACGCATGACAGATTTTCATCCTCTCTGGCTCTCTCACAGTGGTTTTTTCATCTTTCTTTTTATCTTCCCAAAGTGATTCAGGGAGGCCTACTGCTGTCTGCAATAACTCCGGCTCCTCATGGCTAGGCAGATTAAAACAACAAATGACTCTATTACAATGGATACTCAAACAATCAAAGCTAAAGCATCAGCAATTTTCTCTCCCGAAAAGGAGGCTCTTTCAAAAAGGCAGAGAACAAATAAACAAAATACTGAATCCTCCAAAAGTGACACTAGTAACAAAGAAGATCCCGGCTTTCACATGGAAGAACTTAAACAGGCCCTTCAGCCCATACACACAGCTATACAAAGCTTCTCGGAACAACTCTCAACCATAGGAAAATCTATTAATCAAATTGTGGACAGAGTTGACACACTTGAACAAAAAGCACAATCTAATGAGTTCCAAATACAGTCTATATCAGAAGAACTACGTGCCAAAACAGCCTCCTTGTCAGATCTACAGTCAAAACTTACAGATCTTGAAGCTAGGAGCAGACGCAATAATATTTTAATAAGAGGTCTCCCTGAAAGCTATGACAGTCAAGGCCTGCTTACTATAACAAAACAAATATTTGAATCACTTTTACATTCAGAAGATGGCAGTAACACTATTATAATTGAGAGAACACACCGTGCATTGCATAAAAGACAAGATGCTACAGCCCCTCGCCAAGTTTACACAAGATTACTTAACTTTCAAACCACTCAACAGATCCTCTATGCAGCAAAAAAAAATAAAAACTTTATGTGGAACAAGCATAAAATAAACTTCACACGAGATTTACCTGTCTCCATTAAAGAAAGCAGACAGAAATTAGCCCCGTTCTGCTCTGACCTCATCAAGAGAAACATTAGGTTTCAAATGCGTTTTCCAAGCACACTGATTTTCTACCAAAACGATACTAAATACTCCATATCATCCCTAATTGAAGCAAGAGAGACATTTCAAAAAGTATTTAGCAGGATTCCTGAACAAACATAAACTCACATAACTCCAGCACGATCGTTTCTACAGTTGTACTCCTCTCAACTTTAATCTACTCACCGGAGGCTTCAGCTATTCAGTCGCTTGCTTTCCAGCGCTTTAAAAAGTTTTTTAGCAAGTCCAGGACTGTTTAATTTACTTAAAACAGTCTTATCTCCGTTTAGAGATAGATCCACGTGTCAACAAGGAACGTTACTTCGTTGTGAGGTTCCCAGCGGGATATCCTTTGCTGTGACTCTACAATATGCGCGCCAGTGAACTTATTCCCCCATCGATCGCGCTTGCAGCGCTTTATGTGGAAAAAAAAGAAAATAAAGACTCTGCATACTGTTTTTTTTTTTTTTTTTTATATTATATTCCATTTATTTTGCTTTGGTTAGCGATCAGCTCTGGCTGTTAGGGCTACTGAAGTTTTAATCAGGCAGAGTCCCTTGCCCCAGTATGTACAAAACTGTGCAGTTTAAAGACATAAGCACACACTATAATAAACACCAAACTGCTTAATGTTCACATACTGGAAGTCAGAAACTGACTTTTTGTACGTAGTGCAGCTGGTCAGTGCATTTTAACCAACTAAATGATATTTTCAGTATATTAATACTTAGTTTTTCTTCGTTTTCTCTGTAATAACATGTGTTTGGTTACATACTACAAAGGACACTGGGGTGGGAGATTTTTGCATACATACCTTTAGTGTCTTACTGTATTACTGTAATATTTTTACTGTAACAGTTATAGCTATTAGCTTTTATAAACATCTATAAACATTAACACATAAATGGGTATTAAAGTAGGACATGTTTAAAATACTCATGGGTACATTTAGATTACATAGTTTGATAGTAGATTGCTATAAATAATTTATAGTTTCATTCTAATAGGTTAGGGATAGTTTCAATTGGATTTCTAAAATCATTTAAATATTAACCTGAAGTGTAAAAATTTAGCAAAAGGTTAATATAGTTGAAGGGTGGGTTACACATATATAACTAGTCTCTTAGGTTATAAATAGTTCTGTTATTATTGGATTATGTTCAGTGTAAACTTATCTTCATTCAACATGCTTTATAAGTATCTATAATATGCAGCTCATTAACTAAA
The DNA here is from genome assembly GCF_019279795.1 of Protopterus annectens. NCBI lineage: Eukaryota > Metazoa > Chordata > Ceratodontiformes > Protopteridae > Protopterus > Protopterus annectens. The sequence goes on along the minus strand of NC_056742.1, from coordinate 63,576,173 downwards.
CAGTCACAACCTCTCTTAATTGGGTTTCACCTCTAGTAACACATTATACTGTTAGATAATTTTATCAAAATTTTAATGATATACCGATCTGACTGTATTACAGTTGTGATTACATTCTCACAAGAAATGCTAATTCTAGTAACAAATATGTTATGTACGGTATTCTTAGAGCTTCTTTGTTGTATACACTGTGTTTTAACTATTCAGGCTTACAAATTTATATTTATATACCTTAGGTCAAGCTTACTGTACATGAAAATTGGTGTACTCTTTACAAGCGGAGGCTCTATGTGCACCGAAGTGAGATCTGGTCTGATAATCTTTTGGATGAGATTTTCTTTGTATATATGTATAGAATTGTTAATGTTGTTTTTGGCTTGTTTTTATGCTTCTTCACTTAAGGGGTTTGGGTGGGTAGGCACCGGGTTATTTCAGAAGAAGTATTATGCTGCATCTTCCATTACATTTAACTGTTTCGCTTTTAAAGAGCAGAATTGGTTCTCCATATTCCGTCTTTTATTTAACAAAACTAGGGTAGACTATTCCCAACACAAAAGTAATATACCCACACATTATCTTAATTACACTAATTATATCATGTGACTATACCTAGTTTGGTTCTAACGCCCATGAGCTGGTCCATTGATTCTTGGAATATAAATGGCTTACAAAATACTGCAAAAAGAAAATTACTATTACACCTTGTTTTTAAATCTCATGCTAGCGTTTGTTTTCTACAGGAAACACACCTATCTAATTCTGAGTGGGAAAAAGTAAAAAATAGAAAATGGATTAGGTCTATAATAAGCGCAGGTGACAGCACAAATTCGAAAGGTGTGGCCATCATAATTAAGAAACAATTCCAGGAAATTATTAATGAATATAAATCTGACACAAACGGCAGATGGTGTTACTTTACATCTACCCTACCTAACTCCGACAAACCAGTTATGTTTTTAAATCTGTATGGTCCTTGCTCACAACAACAGACTTTTATTTTAGAAATTTATAATATACTGAACTCATTTCCAAATCACTTATTCATTGTAGGTGGGGACTGGAATGCGGTTATAGACCCCAGTCTAGATCGCACAAGCAAATCATCCTCTTACAATTTTCAAGCTTCCATAGCGTTAGAGGAGCTTATATCTGATTTTAATCTTATAGACACGATTACATTTAGTAATATCTCGACTAAGGAAAATCTTTATACCTTTTATTCCAATTGTCACAAATCATGGTCACGTCTTGACTTTTTCTTAATCTCAGACCCCTTATCCAAATTTAAAAATACTTTCAATATTGAGCCCAGATGCTTCTCTGATCATGCCAAAATCTCTCTCATAATTAGGTTCAATCCACCTGAGTTTACTTTTGCCAACTGGACACTTAACAATAATTTACTAAATAATAAAGATATAATAAAAAAAATTAACAACATGTTAATAGATCTTGATTTGAATATCACAGAGTCCCAAATCCCCCCAGACATACATTGGGCGGCATGCAAGGCTGAAATGAGGGGTTTTCTCATTAGCCAAGCTTCCTTTCTTAAAAAGCTAAACATGAAAAAGGAAAATACTTTATCCTTGAAACTTTCCTCTCTGGAAAAAAGTCAGAGACTATCCCCTGACCCACAAACTATAGAACTGATCAATGCGACGCGCAAAGATTTATATGAACTTTATTCACAGAATTATTCCTTTCAGGAACAGAAATTCATTGCAACATATTCTGAATGGGCACAAATGCCCTCAAGAACCTTAGCAAGAATACTAAAAAATAATAATAGTGCTCCTAGAATTTCCACCCTTCAATACCAAGGGAAAATATACAAATCAGATTCTGAAATAATACACCTGTTCTTTGAACTCTTTTCAGAAATCTATAGCGGACATAAAAGTGATAATCTAAAACCTCGGATGGAGTCTTTTCTTAATTCAATTAAGTTCCCCTCTCTTAATACTAACCAAATCTCCCTTTTATCTGCCCCGTTCGACATTCAAGAAGTCCAGGCCATCATAAAAAATTTAAAATTAGGCAAAGCCCCGGGCCCTGACGGCTTTACTACTAACTTCTTCAAAGTTTTCTACACAAATACCTCCTTCATACTATTGAAAGTCTTTAACTATATTATTAAAGAAGGTATTACTGATATACATTGGAATAACTCGAAAACTATTTTAATATTAAAAAATAAACAAGACAAAGCAGATCCTCACAACTACAGACCAATCTCGTTAATAAATGTTGACATTAAGATATTCGCTGCCATATTAGCATGTAGATTAAAAAGTTCTCCGCCTTTAATCTCCCTGATCAAGCTGGTTTTATGAGCAATAGACACACGTGGGACAATACGTTAACCCTTGATTCCCCTATACAATTTACCAAAAAAGGAAGAAATCCAATATACGCCCTAACTTTAGACGCCTCCAAAGCTTTCAACAGAGTTAACTGGGATTTTCTGTTTGCCACATTGTCCCATTTCGGTGTGCCTAATTCCTTTTCGGATATGATTAGAACACTTTATACAAACTCCCAAACTTACCTTTACATTAACAAACAGAGATCGGAGCCAATTCTGATCACTAATGGAACAAGGCAAGGGTGCCCACTCTCTCCCTTTCTTTTTAACATTTTTATTGAGCCCTTCTTTCTTTATATTACTCAGAATACTTATCACAATATACCTAAAATACTAAACACACAGATTGCACTATCAGCGTTTGCTGACGATCTCAATTTATATTTCCAGTCACCCAATACAGATTTACCCAAAATTCTCGATGCCATAAAGAAATTCTCTTTCGCATCAGATTATCAAATAAACAATAAAAAATCTCATATATTTCCAATAAACCCTAACTCCCATAAATCCTTTTACTTCCCTGAATCCTCCTTCCGAATAACATATAGCCTTAAATATTTAGGTATCCATTTTGAACATAATCAAGCCTCTATACTTCAAAATAATTTATTAAAAACATGGTCTAACATACAACAAGATCTACAAAGATGGAAACATATGAATTTAGCTTTCCTGTCCAAAGCAGCTATTGTGAAAATGAATATCTTACCTAGACTTCTATTTCAACTCAATGCTCTGGATGTATTAGTCTATAATAACTTTTTCTCCAAAATCAACAAAGAAATAGCTGGTTTCATTTGGTTCCCTAAATCAGTGAGGATTGCTTACCCTAAACTAACCTACCCTAAGGAAAAAGGGGGGCTAAGTCTACCAAACTTCCAATTATACTATAAAATTATTTGCTCAATTAGAGTTTGGTCTATCTCAAATTTCAACATCAAAACACAAACGCATTATCCAGCCTGGGTTAGAATGTGGTATCAACATGTTATATCCAACAAAATTAACCCTCAGGCTATTCCCTTTCTATCTATTACTTCTTTGAACAACTGTAATCTAGCTCAATCTTTGAAACATAAAATCAGGCTTTTCCAAAATCTTATTAAAGATATTAATCTGGTAAATTCTCTATCCCTTCTACAACCGTTGCATCAGAACCCAAATCTTAAAATTAACAATGTAATGATTGACCTTACTAAATTCCCTCTCATCAAAGATCTCAATGTATGGGATATTCTCAAACATAGGTCTAAAACTCTACCCGAGTTACGGTTAATCTTGGGTACTAATAAAAAATACACAGTTATTCTTAGACAACTAAGAGAAATTATTCTGGCACAACATTTTAACTTCTCTCCCAATACTCAGGAATTAAACAAACTAGTTGAAGTTATTTCAGCAATTTCAAGCATTAAAAAAACAATATCATCCTCTTACAAGCTATTGACTAACATGATATACGATTCAAACTGTCTTTTCTCCAACTACTGGAATACCATCGGACCTTCCATTACAGAGGATCAAAAATTATCAGCTATAAAATCTACTCTAGAGCTCTCTCTTTTCAAAAAACTCCTATATACACAAATGATGCTCAACAACAATGCTTATTATACTCCTGTAACTCTTAATAAATTTAATGCCAACACTTCTCCCTCTTGCACCTGTTGTTCATGTCCGAAAGCGGACTTGCTTCACATTATGTGGTATTGCAAGCATTCTTACAAACTCTGGTGCTCTCTGAAAGTCCGCCTGGAAAAAATGGGTTATTACACCTCCACACTCTCGTGGGAAACAGCTATTCTTCACATTCCTACATCCAAAGTATCAAAAATGCAACTTCACATCCTAATTATCCTTTGTTCACTTATTAAACTATACATAACTAGCAATTGGTTAGATCGCACCAAACTTAGTTGGGGAAAATTCAAAGAAATGGCTCATAAACATATTTCTGCACATAAATTCATTATAAAAGGTCCAAAAAAAAGAGCCTATTTTAGTAAACTATGGAAGAAACTTTTAGATTTAGTTCTTAGTGAATAATTTCTCAGGAGTACATCCAAAACATCATTTACCCTTGTCCTTGTTAACTTATGGAGATCCAATGATAATTATGGTAGTGGAAGTGCAGCACATTATGTTGTAAATACTGTATATAACAGTTTGTTTGGTTTTATTAATGACAATGCTTTTCTTATGTTTTACACTCTTTCTCACTTATATCTATGTTTAAACTGTTTGATTATGTATTATATTCTGTAATTATTCAACGCCTCATTTTAATGTTCATTACTACAATGTTTTTTTTTTTTTTTGTCATTCTGGCTGTATGCATTGTTTCATTTTATTGAAAATAAAAGAATTATTGGAAAAAAAAAAAGAAAATAAAGAGTAAGGAGTTTCTACTTTTCTTCCATAGCACAAATAAATGTATTTACCTTGATTTCTTTACTTTTTGTTTCAATCTAGGGTAGCTGCAATTTGGAAATGTACAAATTTGTGACACATCATGGCCAGGCAAATGGCTTCATAACATTTAATAGTTCTGGTGGGTAAAACTTGCTCATTCTTGGTAAATGTTCAGCTATTTCAGGCTTTAAAGCTAATAATCAGTGAAATTACTTTATTCAGTGATACAGTGGCTATTTTCAGTAAAATCAATGACTTACTTAGAGCTCTTTGGTGTCTCCTTACCTGGTTGACAGGGTTATTTGGTCTGTTTGATATTTTCAGTCATTTTATATGAAACACACTGGTTCTGACTCTAAAGTAGAAGATACCCCCAGTCAGCCAAACGTTGTTGTCCTGTGCTGCTAATAATGACACTAGCAATAATATTCAAAGTTATAGTACAACTCTAATAAGAGGCAAAACAACAGTACAGCAACTGATAGCTAGCATCACAATTGTGTCTTGTCACCTGAAACATCAGATGTTAAAAGCATTATGAGTATCTACACTCTAAAAGGTTAGTGAGCTACATTCACACACACATGCACGCGTGCACACACACACACACACACACACACACACACACACACACACAAACACACACGCACACACGCACACACGCACACATGCAGACACACGCACACATGCACACACGCACACATTAATATGCTCTTAAATATGTATACATTTTTATAATCACAGCACTCCAGAGGCTTGCGTGTGATTAGACAACTGAGAAAAGGAGAGCAAAAGTCAGAATTTGATTCTGTCTGATGTATGTAAAGAAAGCTACAGAATAATATCAACATGAACCAGCCTACAGTATATTCACATACACATTCCAGGCTAGAACAATGGATAACCCTGTCCTAGAAAAAAAGAGTTGAGCCAAAACCAACTCAGGACAGACTCTATCATTATCAGAACAGTCAAGACTATGTGAGTTCAGTCCTTAAGAAATATTTCCAAGTCTCCAGATCTCAAGCAGAACCTTGAAATCATGTTACTATCATTAAAGATGAAATCTAAACTCATTGCTGGTAGGTGATTATTAAACTATACTTATCTGATGCAGTAACTAAGGCATTTTAATATGTTTTAATCAGTTACTTTCCCTTTGCAACATTCTTCCAAGTTTTTTTTTCTTGGCTAAGCTTTTGTCACAAACCCAACGGAAGAGTACAGCATCACTTTGATTATGTGGCACATTTTACTATTTAAATTCTTAATATGAGTTTTGGTGACTGATATTCCCTGACGACACCATGTGAAGCTCAGAAGCAGGTAACAATGTGAACAAAATCAGCAACAAAGCGACAACAATCTGTTTATTCATTTGATATTATATCCTGTTTCAGTTTTACTAATTATTGGGAGTATAAGCAGTCATAAAGTTAAACTATTCTTCAAAAAGCATTTTTAACAAAGTAAAATTATAAGTATACATGTTGTTTCAGTCTGTGTTGTATAATGTATGAAATATTTGAAGTTATGCAGTCAGTTACCCTGCTTAGTGTTCCTCCAACATGGTTTCTAGATTATATATTCTAGCTGAATACCTTATGACATGATGTAAACCATAGTGATTGTTTTACATTTGAAACAAATCAGACCTGAGCCATATAGTACAGGTAAAAGTGTGTATTTCTCTGATTCCCAAAAGTATAATGAATCTGCTACTTTTTACTTCTGAAATAAACAATTAACACCTAAAAAGGTAATCAGATGTTTTTAGAAGTTATAAGTGTAAAATATATTTGAAATGACAGGCTTTTGATACTAAGGATGGAGTGTCTATCCTTCTGTTTTGTCTTGATAAAAATTATGTAAAACAAAACTTTAAATACTTATGTTTCCATAGCAAGAATCACTCAGTAAGGCAGAACACATGACTTGTGTTCATTTAATGTGACCAGGTGACTGCAAGGGAAAAGAAAAACACAGTAAAATGCACAGATTAATTTCATTCTTTAACCTTCGTAATGCATCTGCTTGCATCGAGTCGCAGACAGGAGATCATCACATGATTTATAGTAGTGACCCACTGCCTGCATCTCTCAGGCTAATGACACATACACTAAAGTCATTGATTTGTATGAATAGCCTCCGCTCTTCATTTATCACAATTTAATGTAAGAGTTTGCAAAGCAGAAAAAAATTTCACAGAGGAAGCATGGACCCACAGGCCTGACCACTGTGCAGTTATGAATCATTTGCTCCTTTTTAATATATAGACTGTTCTATTCTGGTAAACGCCTTAAAAGGGTATATTTCTCTTCAATAAGTCAATACTATTAAAAGCCTAGAGAAAAGACATTAAAGGAACATGAAAACATGAGCATTTGTGATGTTTGTATACTTGCTATTTTTTTAAATATCTGACATAGGACAGAATATTACTGCTCAGGTCTTATATATAAATCTTAGGCCAAGTAATTTCATATTTTAGCATTATATAACAGTTGATAAAAAAGAAAGTTTAATCAGTTGTCGTATATGGTAAGAAAGTGTTCCTGTTGTCTTCTCAGCTTTACAGATGTGCCACACCATAGCACTTTATGATTGACATCTTACTTTTGTGCGTTATTCTCTAACCAAAGTTATTCAATATCTAGAAAAAAATAGATTCAATTGACAAACGATGGTTGACAAATGAAAGTTATTTATTAAGATCCTTTGCTATTTTACTTTAGAATGCTCATTGCCATAGCATTGTTTTTTCCAACCAGACATTTTAATCCTTTAATCCCTGCTTGGTATGCTAAAGACATTTCATTTCTGTTCTTTTGTTGTACTTGGAAGAAGGAGTCATAAAGTTAACTGTTCTTTAAAATTCATGTTTAATGTGTCAAAACACAGACATTATGAGTGGTGTTGTGATTCTAATTGCAGTTTCTTTACATCCCCATTTTCACTAAGTTACATCTATAGATTTGTGTAAAATGAAAAGATCAAATGGTCTTAATTTCCTAACAGTGTTCCCCACAAATGTAATTACTTCTGCTAACAGTGGAATAAAATGATGAAGTCAGCAAGATGGTATAAAAATGTAAGGAAGATGCTACTATTCATTTTAACCATGTGAAAGTAACAAAATATTGGTTCTAACAACACTGAATATACAGAAAACACAATTTCTGTTTAAGATGTTTTTGACAAATAAAATCCTTTGAAATAGTTATGTTGTTACTCTATAGCTAACTAAGGTTGTCCTGGCAAATTAATAAAGTAGACTGAGCACTCCAAAACTATGGTTCTAATATGATCTTTTAGTTTAAGGACCTTTGTTTTGATTATTTCTTTTTGCATTTATCTCAGACACACATATATACGTACAGCTAGAAACTCATACATACAAAGAGAGAGAGTTTGAATATAAATGAAGTGTTTATATTTTATCCAAGAAAGTTTAATTTTGAATGAGAAATTTTAGGTTTGAAATGATAACCCTTAAGAAATTCTTCTTCTAAGAAATTGTAGCCAGAGATGTTAGCTAAATGGTGCGAGAAAAGGGGGGACAACATGTGACTTTTAAAATAACATCTACAGCTCCAGGCCTTGTAGCGGCAGTGGTAGTAATGGGCACACTCAGCAGCTGCACAAATACTTTTACAGATGGTGATGGCTTTAATATTGTCCAAAACTATCTTTTTTTTTTTTGTTGGTACTTTGTTCTCTTCCTGCAGCAGGAGCAAGTCATAGTACATTTATTAGACTACTGAAGGAACAGTGGGGATTCAGAAGGATTTATTTAGTCAATAATTGATTTTACTGACTTCCAGTTGTTCAACTGAGTGCATAAATCAATTCCGCCTGCTTGATCTGCATGCTTGAAAAGTAAGATAGTGTGATAGATGACCCTCATGGTTTCCCACTGCTTTGACAGCTGGGTATCTGTTTCATCTAATCTGATTTCTGAAGGGCATGTTTGGCTGTAACACTGTTATTAATAAGTCTTCAAAGAGGCTCAGTCCATCTGGTATTTACTTGTATAAAAATATGCCAAGTAGACATCACTGAATGACTAGTCTCTACATTCAACTCCATATCTCTGTTGCTAAATTCATGTATGTTGAACTGACATATCCTTAGCATTGACAATACAGAAAACATAAGAAAAAGGACTAATGTTGAACATGATCCAGAAAAGAAAGGGAGAAAGTACCTGGGCAGTCTTTGCAAACAGTCAGTTGATGTCAGAATGCTACCCCATTAAACAAATGCAAAATAAAGTCAAAACAAATCTAAAATAAAGTATAATTTCCACCATGATTTTTGTGCCTAGAAAAAAACATGTTATATATTCAACTGAGAAATATTTGCCTATAGAGTAAGAGGTAGATTGGAAATATGGGTTTCTTTTTTTTTTTTTTTTTGGATTTGATAAGCTATGGATAGATATTAAACCACAGCTTGCTAGTTTTCATATTTAATCCACCTTTTAGAACTGCTTTGCCATGACCTCCTGTTGTTATTTTAGACTATTCTACTTCTTTCTATATGTTTTCTAATTAAACAGAACCACTTTTCTGAAATATTTCTTAATACCCATGTATGTATGTATGCATGTATCTATTTGTTAATCAGTTAAATGTCTTGTCTTTGAGCCCTTTTCCACAATGATGTCAGCCACAAATATGCAAATTAAATAAATATGGATAATACAAGAGAAAATTAAAGACAGATGTAAAATTAATATATAGCATATGCATTTCAGTATCTTAGCACACAGACATTATTTATGCAAGCAGTGTAATAATAAAATGCATAATGCATCAGTTTTAAATGGCAGGCAGTAAAGAGTAAGTACACATTATCTGTCCTCAGTCACATACCTTGTGTACTTAAAAGTTGTCTTTGTGATTACATGTATCCCTGATTTGGAAAAAAACACGGTAAGAAATCGGGGCTCTGTTAACACGTTTCTTTCCTTTGTGCCCTTGGGCTTCCATTTTTTAAGACTACACATTCTGTTTATTACGATCTTTGTTTACAAGGTTTCTAAAGCAGATATTACTTTTGCAAACTTCCTCTGAACAGTCACTGTCTAGGTTAAATTCATGCAACTGCGAGAGATCAGGAGATGCGATAGTGACTCTAAACTTCCTAACTTGTACATCATTAGCATGTGTGAAACATTCATTCCTGCCATTAAGATACTCTTTGTTTACTATTACATCATCATCATTTAATATAAATTAACCTAGGTCACAATCTTCATTTGCTGACTTGCTAATTTGTCTCCAACTTAAGCATCACTTTTTAGAGATTCTTTTTCCTCCCATGCATATACCTTTTTTTTTTTTTTTTTTGGACACCAATTTAAGCCACCATTATCTGAAGAGTTCTTTCATTCTTCTTAAGTCTCTCCTCATCTTCCATTTATCAGTCCAATGCATAAATTAATAGATGCTAATTATTTCTTCTCCCTGTGTTTTTGCTGAGCTATGTTTTACTCAAGCTGTTAAATAGAAACACTATGGGCCAGATTCCAAAAGAGTTGTTCTCAGTGTAAATCTGCCCTGATTACAAAAGAGTTGTTGTCAGTGTAAGCGACTTACTTCAATGTAAGGCCTATCTGTAAACAGGTTGGCACTGAGGGTCAGATTCCAAAAGACTTGACCTCGGTCTGTTCTTAGTGCAAGTGATCACTCACACTGAGGGCAAGTCTTTTGCAAACGGGTCCAATATTTTCACACTGCTCATTTAATAACACTTTCCTGGCACTATGTAAAATGTGTTATAAAAATCTAACTAGGCCATGTTCAGTCTCATTCTGTTCTGTTACTGCCGTGCTCTACTCAGAGAAATACATGTTAAATTCATGCGGCATGACATTTCTCTGGAGAGACATTATGCTGCCTTAAGTTTATTTTTGTAAATATTTATTTATAACTCCCATCAAGCAGTTATAAAGTTACATATGTTGTGTCTTTCGGCTTTTCCTGGTTAGGGGTCGCCACAGCGGAACTCTGGTCCACTAATGATTGGCAGTAGATTTTTACATGCCGAGTTGCCAGCCCTGACACACAACTTTCAACAAAGGTACGCCCATTCACGCATGTCTCCGCACAGAAGACGCTGTAGCTGAGAATCGAACAGGACAACGTCTAGTTATAAAGTTACATATACCAATTACAAATCTTCATAACTTAATAACTCAAAAAGGAAATTTAATTTCAAAGCCCATAAAAGAAATACATATGTAGATTTCTGTATTTCTATGCCATAGCATCCATTAAACATTAACATGAAAAGTCTTTGGACGATAAGGAAAATATTAGCAAAATGGAAAGAAAATGGACACTTTGATCGCTATAAGAATTTGGAGTGACATATATGCAAACTTCAAGAAAGGTAGAAATATTGTATGACCAGGTCCACTCTAATTTTAAAATGTCTTTAATTAATATATCTGCATTTGCTTCTATCCATTTCCACCTTTTCACTGCTCTGAAAATTAAGGGTAAGCAGGGTAGTAAATATTGGCTAAAAGACTCTGAGACTACGACCACTGTTACAGTGTCATCTACTGCTGCAGTGAATGCTTTCCATCTGGAAAGGGGGCTGATGGACTGATGTCCTGCCACAACCTCTTCTTCCTCTGTGCTGAACAATCCAATGTGTCTTGCTGCACACAAATCCATTTTATGCCAAAAATTGCAAATCATCCTATACATACATGAATATACGCTGGCCTTTTTGCAGAGTAATCATCAGTCTTGATGGATATAGCATGAATGGCATTATTTTCGGGCCACTCAAACACTGAACGAAAGGCCATGGTATTATTTTTTCTATACAAGGTGAGCAAAATAGTCCCTGTCAACACATATTTTCCTCCACAACTATAAAATGTTAAACTTTGCCACAGGCTGTCCTTAGCATACTTTGTTTCTGCATACAAAACAATAAATGGTCTATGACTCACTCCAAGAGGAGATGTTGTGGTTAATGAATGACATATGTTTTTGAGTTGCAGTTTGGTGGTTTCATCCAAATCTAATATTGTAAGGATCCTGGTCTAGATGCAAGTTAGAAGCTACTTTGTTTTGCAGCATTTCTGGAACTGGGATATCCATTGTTTCATTTATTCCAGTTTTGTTACTCATTGCCTGTGTTCTTAAACGTTTGAATAAATTCAGGCAATGATTAAAAATGAAGTTCAGTTTCAGACACTCAAGAACCCAAGTCTATACTGTTGTCTCAAGTTACATTGTGCATTTGTTAACTCTGAAACTGCTGTTTTTACTTCTTGGACTTAGAATATTTGAACATTTTCCTTTGATAGGAGCAGCTTATGAAATTAATTTGCAATTGTGATGAACAGTCTTACCCTCATTGAACTCAGTCAACATATAGTCTACAAGCTCTTCCAAACATTACTGCTTCCATGTTGTCACTTAATGGCAAATGGTTAGTTTTCAAGCCACATCTCTGGCTTTCCCACAAGTTTCATTGGTTGCATGCAAGAACACTATTTCAGCCAAGCTATACAAGGTATAAAAATAAATGTTATTTCTAGTATTTTGATTAAATAATTTGACCCAACCGTACTTGCAAAAGGGAAATGACTACCAGAAGTGCCACTAGAATTCCTAAATTTTGTATATTACAAGTTCATTTTCTGCAACTATAAATTTCTGTATTCTCCTCATACTGATGTTAATTTTATAGAAAAATAGTTGCAGGATTGGGTTTGATCCAATGAAAGAGAATTACATGTGCCTGAATTCAACTTTTGGAAAGTTGTGAAAAATGACCCTCTGATAATTTGGCTACGGATATTAAATCATTAGATGTTATAAATTATACTATATATTCTACCAGATGTATAGCTTTATGTATCTTTTGTTTCTGAAGTTCATCCCTGTATCCTTTCTGTATGACAGAACGGGTATTATCCCCCCCCCCCGATAAGAAACCCCATAAATCTCCTTTCCTTCCTCTTCATGAATACAGAGTGAAAGTACATTTTTTCAGTGATTTCATTCATTAAAATCATATCCACTAGTTGAATGTCAGCTATGCGTTGCCTACAATAACTGTTCAGAGTTCATAACTATCAGAATAGTACATTTATTATTTTATTTATTTGTTTATTTATTTATTTTTGCAGTGGGGATTTTCTCTCCAGTATGCACAGAAAATGGGCTTAAACCCTATGGATGTTCCTGGAATCAAAACAAGTAAATAAGTGAATGCATATATACATAGACACACACACATATATATATATATATATATATATATATATATATATATATATATATATATATACAATAAAATAAAATAAACGTGTGTCTTCTGATAAATTATCATCTATTTGTAAAAAAAATGCCAAGAGACATGAGCTGTAGAAGCAAAATATATCTTTACTAACCTGAAGAAAGATTTTAAACAATGACAAAAATTGAATTACATTTATCATTAGTTCTTGTCTGTGTTTCATAGTTAATAAACAACCACACAAATCCCAGACAGTGGACATTAAAGTTATTAAACAGTTTGCTGAAATGTAATAGCATAAATAGTATTTAAACAATTTGGTCAAGGCAATTTTTACAAGAAACACTCCCGATTTAAACATGGGATTTCACTGCAGCAGAGAACTCACAATAGAATGAATACACACCTCACTTCTTCAGTTAGCAACAACTTCTTTTCTCTCTGATGCTCTCAAGTAGAGACAAAGAAATGTTTCTAATTTCCAAACTTCATTAGGCAGAAACATATTGTCCTTGTTTCCAAGGTCAGCTAAGGCAGGTATACATTTTCTTTAGGTAGGTTCTCTTTCCTCTAGTTAAACCCTCTAAAACAAATTTCAACAGAGAGACCCTTCTATTGGTAAGCACACACACACAGGCACGCACACACACACACACACACACACACACACACACACACACACACACACACACACACACACACACACACACAAACATATACACACACACTGTAAACTAAATTCACCATCCTTGTTTGTGTGTCCATCACACCCAACTTCACCTAGCTTCTTAGAATTAGAGTCAGATCTATATTTATCTTAACCCTTTCTGAGACAGGACCAAACTAATTGATAACTAACATACTTTCCCGCAGTGATGCAGCCCCTTGTCTTATCACAATCTACAAAACATATTGTGTATCCCTTATTGGCCAAACTAGATAGTCTTTCCATACCTTTGACAACTGATTCTCTGCTTATTCTGCTTCCACCATGTTGATGAATTTATATCCATTTTTTTGGATTCTTCTTCTCCCCTCGCCTCCTTAATGCTTTTTATTGCCTAAATAGTGCATGTACTTTTCTTAAATGCTTTATGTCACCTCATAGGAGAACAGCAGAGGTTTTCCCCTTCATTCTGATTTACATATTTGTTTCACACAAGGGTATAGTATTTTGGTGATGGCAGTTGTAATGTGCCTGTTGATTAGAGATACTTCCCTAGCTGTATGTCTCTATTGAGTTTTCTCTAACAAATGTTGCTCATGTTGCCACTCTTGATGACTGGCAAACTCATTTTTAACTGTCTAAACAGTATAGTGTACCATAGTGTAACAGAAATAGAAGATGGAAATTGCTTACAAAGATGTACATTCATGCTGGATTGTTAAGATCACAGGTAATGTGTCTTTAAAAAAAGTTTCTCATTATACTGGTATATCTGATACTTGTGACATGCACAATATGATATCCTGTGTATCTTCTGGTCATCTTGGCTTCTACACAAAATATGAGACAATATTAACAATATATTTAAGTCTAACTCAAAAAAAAAAAAAAACAATTACATGGCATAGCAACAATCACTTCTAGGCAAATTTAGCTTTATATTTAACCAATAGAAATATATTTTGGCATTGGTGGTTATTCTTCTTTTACAAAGTGAGCACACACTTAAAAAGTGTTTGCAAAATGTTGTGAAAGGGATATTTGTGAAATACTGGTTAAAACAGTAACAATAATTTTTATAATTTGAATTACAAGGAAAGAAAAGAACTTGAAAAACTAACAACAACAAACCAAGATTTATGAAAGCAGACAACGGCGGGGATAGTTTTTGGGTGATGACTATACAACTGTGATAAAGAATACATTAAAAACACAGAAGAAAATCCTATGATTTCCTTGACTTGTATACATAGAAGTTATAATTTATTTATGCTTGTATTTATTGTTTAATGAATAACGATATAAACTATGAGCTATATATTTTTGTGATAAAGAATCTGAAAATAGGGGTTTTGTTTGGTATTCCAAAAATTCATAAAAGCTCAGCACAACCCTCTTTAGGCCTATATTTTCAGCATCAAATAGTGTTACTGAAGGCATCTCATTTTTTGGATACAATTTCGAACCCTTTAGTTCAAAAATTGCCTTCCTATATAAGAGAATCTTGGGAGTTTTTAGATCAAATGCGGGAGTTTAACCAACGATATAGTTATGAGAACGTGGATGTCCAGATGGTTACTGTAGGCATTTCATCATTATTTACCAGGATTCAACAAAATATGAGCATTGAGTACATCAAATTGCTTTTAGGGAAAAACACAGAATTGTCTAACAATCAAATTCATTTATGCTGTTTCCTTTAAAAAGTTTCTCGGACAATATTTTTTTTTTCTTTTCAACAGGAAATATTATAAACAAGTATAAAGTGTAGCTATGGGGTCTGCAGTGGCTGCACTGGTAAGAAAGTAAACTCCCTTTGAATAGATTTTTTGGTAAAATTATTTATTACAAAAGGTTGCTAATTTGTTTTTAAATATTGTTGAATGTGAACAGTTTTTAGAAGAACTCAACAATCAATCTGATTTTTTTTTTTTTTAGGTATGAAGGCTCATTTTCTTGACATTACCTTAGACTGGGATAAATTTGGTAAGATCTTTGATAGCAACATTTATCGTAAAGAAACATTTTTCCAATGGGTATTTCCATTACAATAGCAATCATCCAACATTTACTAAAAGGAATATCCCAAGGGGTCAGTGTATAACAGCTTCCAGGATGATTACTAGGTTCCATGAATTTGAGAAGGAAGTTGAATTTATTATTTCATTATTCTAAGAAAGAGATTATAATAAAGAACACTTGTTAGGTAGTACTAAAGAAGTAATATTGAAGAGGAATACTCATTCTGCACCTATTTTAGTTAAGCCTTTGGAAAAAATTAAATATGAAACGCAACTTAATAACAAAACACCAGCTTGTTGCCTTGATTAGTCTGTTGATTATTTCAGTATACAGAGTCATCTGTAATAATTTGAAAATAGCAGAAGAAAATAATTAATTATTTAAAGTTGTTGGTAATCAACTTCTATTTTTCTATAAAGAAAACTAATAGTCTTAAAACTTTATTTTAAAATGGCAATGCTAAATTGGTCCCGTTTTAACTATTAAAAGTAAGGGAACCTATAAACGTGGTATATGTATGAACTGTAGATTTTTTTGTGAAGGACCACACATTATTTTAGAACATAGAGGACAAACAATTGGGGTATCCGGTCATTTTACTTGCAATTCTATGGGGATGGTTTATATTAGTATGTGCTCTGGATCTCAAGCATTTTATGTAAGTATGATGTCCAGAATTTTAAGCAAGATAATTAAAGAACATATTTACTCTATAAAAACTAAAGACATCAACAATGTATAATTTAAATAGTTTACTATCACATGGGCGATCTGACTTCCTGCGATTTACATTAGTCCGAAATGGTCCATTCGTTAGTATTGAAAGACGAATGATGAAATGTAGAAACTCAAAACAGTGAATGCAATACAGCATTCACTGTTGTGACTTTCTACATTTTCATGCAGATCGCACTATAGTGGGGTCAGGAAATGTATCCTTTCCCTCACTGTAGTGCGATCTCGGAGTTTGTATGTATAAGTAGTAGTGGGTGTGGGGGGTGCAGAGGGGCTTGCCCCCATGCAAACATGGTCTTTACTATGCTTTGCACAGTGATTCCATTTGCAGAAGTGTGGTGAATGTTCGAATCGTGTCAAATTTAAACATTCACCACTCCTGCGTTCAACTCTTTTGTTGTTCGCTGAAGTGGGTTTTTGTTTCTATGCTTTCTAGAAATGATAATTCACTTAAAGTGCAAATGACAAAATTATAGTTAACCATTTAAACATACCTGTGTTTGTAATACATATCAGACATTTATATTTTTGTACTTGACCAAGTATTAGAAGATTTAAGAGGTGGTGATTTCAAAAATAGTTTAGGAATGAAAGAAATGGAGGGGTAAATAAAACTTAGACGGTTTTCCTGGTTTAAGTGAATCTATGAATATCATTTTTTTTTAAGACAGAAAGTTAAAAGCTATGAAATAATATCCTATGTGTTTACTTAGCATTGTGTTGTGTCTTTAAGATTTTTAATTGAATAGTTGATTGATGAATTCCTTAAGGTTTGTGATTGGTAGGGTACATATATATAAATAACTGTGTTTTTAAAGAAATCGTATTTCTGATGAAGTCTGATTTACACGAAAGTGGTGAATTAAACTATTGTACTCCAAAATAGATGGCTCATCCCCATGCATGTCTGTGTAGTATTTTTTTACTTTTGAAAAGTGGTCATGTACTACATTTAAAAGTCTGTTTGTTAAAAAGTTATAAGGGGGAAAAAGTTTGTTGACTGGAAGTTTGCATAGAAAATGCTACTTCTTGTAAATACTGTGTAACATCATCAACAGTGTAAGTAATCATGCATAATATTATTTATTTGCAGATGTTGAGAATCTGTAAGTATGAAATGAATACCTGCATCCTAGTCATATTAGATTTTCTTTTTGAATTTATCATTTTTTTAAGTAGGATTCAGGATTATTTTGCATATTGTTTGCTATCTGTGAAAAAAGTTTTGTAACTTATCTGTGTGAGAAAGAAAATTCAGCTGTATGATCTGAAGTATTTTGAAAAAAGAAAATAAAATATTTTTTCAAAAAACATGAGATTGCAGCCTATTCCAGTTAAGGTCTGGAAAGAAAATGATCTTGGCAAAAACAACAATGAGATAAAATCAACCTAAAAATATTGGCAAACAGGAAAAAAAGGCTATTCAAACACTGTAAAAATAGAGAGGGTATTGTATTTCTTTACCCTAAAGAGATGTGTCTTAAATTGCTTAAAATATTTCTCATAAGAAATGCTGAATTGTTTGTCCTGTCTACTTTTCCAGTCTTGATGAAAAGGATCAAAACAATAAGTTGTATTGTACTGAAAACGTTTGTTGACTGGAAGTTTGCATAGAAAATGCTACTTCTTTTAAATAAACTGTCAGTATAAAGGGAACAGACAGGGTATTTATACCTGGTTTAATTAAGCTGAAACAACATTCGGGAGCCCTTGAAAATGGTTGACTAACAAAGGTAAAGCCAACCTCATTAAATGGATTCTGAGTTTATTTGAACAGGAAAAGATATAATGAATTTCATGGTAATTGAATTATGTCTAATTATAGATCTGTTGGGTCACAGTAGAAATAAAATCCAATGGATGGATTTAGTACTTAATAATAAACTAAAAGTGCTAAATATGAGATTAGCCATTTCTCTGACATACAGTTCGGCCTTACTTTGTTGAAGATAGGGATATGTGCTCTAGGTAAAGAAGCACTGGTCATTCCAGTCTAAAAGGGGCTTCAAAATTCTTTTTAGTTCATTTAGGCCTACATGATAAATCTCTTATGTGATATATCAGAAATTATGCAAAACAAACTGGACTGGATTCCTTCTTACCTGACTAGAGTGTTTTTCCACACAAACGTGATGCAGCGGGCCTTTTATAGTGGCTGTTCAACAGATGTTTTTATGCTTCTGGGCTTATGCATCTAAGGCCATTGATATGGGCTTAAATGAAATGCAGACATTTTACTAAGACAGGCTATATATTATAGAAGCTGTTTTCTTCCTTCTCTCCAACCTCACATTTGATTCCCACCTATATGTATAGATTTCCAATTTCCTTTGATACAGTTCCTCTCTGTAATTACTAAATATCCTATAGAGCATAAATTTCAATGTCTTAAGATTCAGTGATACAAGTAAAATATACCCTACTTATTTTCAGTATCACTGCTTGAAACTGTCTCAAGTTCCTTCCTAGACTTATTGTATTGCATAGTATTACTATTCCGTCATGTTTTAGTGTACAGTACTATAAGCTATTCATGTTTCAATTCACATGTGTCTGTTCCTCTGCAATGTTTTTGTCTGTTTTTGCCTACCTGCTTGTGGCCTGAGTAGCTACCCCAATTTTCAAATTTGATGGCATTTTCTCCCCCTTTTGTTGTTAGTTTACAGATATAGGCCAGGATTCACTAATCCTCCGTGTAAGACTAACTAAGTCTTACTCGAAGACTGCAGTCTAAGAGTATGATGTCAGCACATCATGCATATGCATGAGGGCACACAGACTCAACTCTAAGGCTAACACGGAGCGTGCATGAGTGCAGGGGGCTGTCAGACTGCCGATCAGTCCAAATATCCATGCCCCTGCAAGTGTCTAAACAGCAAATACCACCAGACATGAGCGAGTCTGCTCAAATGTGTAAATCTCCAACACTACACTCCCCCACATTCCAAACCCATGTACAAATATAATAAAATGTAAAACCATTTTTTTCCTCATTCCCGATATAGCTGCCCGTATTTGCACGTGTGTGTGGGGGGTTTGCCCATTGCTTAGCTACAGTTAGCAGTTCAGACATCGAAGAAGATAATAAACTACCTATATGCAAATTAAGCCAAATAGCAATAGCGTAGTGGTAGAGCCTTCGCACAAAGAGGAGGCATTCCCGGTTCGAGTTTCACCACTCCCCTTCCCATTGTCTGTAGTAAATCTGTGCATGAAATTAATTCCTGACATTTACCTTTTAAATATTAGTACAATGCATTGAAATGGCCTTTGTAGCAGTGAACGGTATTTTATATAAATAAATATATATATATATATATATATATATATATATATATATATATATATATATATATATATATAAGTAGGTGAAATGGACATGCATACTGATAAAGTCATAAGTACTGTATCTTAAGCAGTGTGAAGCACTGCTAAGCAAAGTTTACCAGTATTAAGCATATTTAAGTATAATTGCTCATAGCTTAGCAGTGCTTTAACTAGCACAATAGCTTTGCACGGAACTGCGCATCTCGCCAACTAGCGCAAACAAAACATGTCTGCGTGCAATGTCGGGCAACGTCGGGCAACGTTGGTAAATGTAGAGCAATGCTGGGCAAAGTTGAGCAAAGTCGGCTAAACACAGCCACACCCCCTACCGGTCAGCCCAGTAATAAAATAAAAAGCAATGACAGGCCTTGAACCCAGGATAGTGTGCACCATAATCACAGTACTGATCCACTAAGCCATGACAGCATTTGATGTTCATGGACTGTCAACACACATATACATATTAATCAAAGTTCACCCAGTGCTAAGCAGGTGTGCACTCAGCTGAGAATTTTCAAATCTGGCTAATCACAAATAAGTGCGGGAAATGAGGCATATTTAAGCTCCATAGGCAGGAATACTTGCCATAACAGGTTGTAGCTCCCATCTGCAGGCAGCAATGGCTGGCGTCGGAGAGGGCTGTCACTTCTGAGCACAACGGTGGGGCATTGAGGAGTCAAAAGTGATGGTTTGGCTCCTCGTCCATCATCATTATGCTAAACTCCTGCAGGGCCAGTTCCAGGGCATGGAACACAAAGCGGAAACCTGGAACCGTCTCACACATGAACTCACCAGTGCCACAGGTGTCCCTTGGACTGGTGAGCAGGTCAGACACCACCATGCAGACCTGAAGAGACGCAAGCAGGACCAACTGAACCAATGGATACAGGAGGCCTGTGGGATGCAAAATGCCCCACTACTGTGTAGGTAGCCATGGAATGAAGTATGTAAAAATTGCTAATGTAGTCAATAGTATGGATAGGTATATGTCTCAATATCACTTCATTTACTTCACAGCTGCAGGTGTCCGTGCTGCGAATCAGCAAGCCTATGCAGATAGGCTGCTAAGGCTGCACCACCAGGCAGGTTAGTAATTATTCTGCATGTACTGTTATATAAAATAAGTGAGAGAGCCTGACAAAAAGTGTCGTAGCCCAATAATAAAGGTATAATAAGGCTTGAATAACCTCTCTGCATGTACTGTTATGTAAAATAAGTGAGAGAGCCTGAAAAAGAGTGTTGTAACCCATTACTAAAGGTATAATAAGTCCTGAATTATTTCTCTGAATGTATTGTTATATAAAATAAGTGAGAGAGCCTGAAAAAGAGTGTTGTAAACCATAAATGAAGATATAATACATCTTGAATAAGACGCCTGCATGCACTGTAATATCAAATAAATGAGAGAGCTACTAGAAAAGTTTGTAATGTAAGTAATAAAGGTATAACTCCTGTAGTGTGTCCATGTCACTTTCTTCGAAATGTTGATGTACTCTTGCAGTATAGAAATAGTAGTGTTGAATTAAGTGCTGTCAACCCACACTTGGGTAGGCCCATATAAAGTGGATGAAGGGAGTGCCAGTAGCTGTTAAGCATATATACAGTCCTCAACTGTAGTTTCAAGGCTGGCATGTATAGGTAAATCTGGCACATGAGTAGCTTGTTATTGTGTTCACCAGAAATGTCAATGTGCTGCTAGAAATGTAGGGGGCTGTTAAAATATAACTGATAATGTCACCTGAACACATCCAGATATGTAGACATATAAATATAAATAAAATATATAAATATGTAGCAGTAACATCTGCATCCTGGACAGTTTGTATGTCAGATACAGGTCAGGTATATAAGGAACTAGCAAAACACATTTTACAACGTAATGGACATTGCCTAGTGTAATAATTTATGTAGGGGATATATACCTGCAGTCAATAGGAATGTAGTGTAAACTATAAGTACATATAAGTTGTTAATGGAGGTATCTTTTTACACCCTACTGTATGTGCATAAACAATGCAATTCCACACCTCAATGGGTATGTGTAATCTCAAAACATTTGTTGGGACATATGTCCTATTGGTTTATAAATATCTGCATTTACTTTGATGCATGTTCCCTGTTCAAACACTACAATCTTGGTGGCCTGTTGCCACCAATCAATCCTGCATGCTGTTGGAATGTCCACTGTTGTTCTATATATGCATGTGTTATGCTTGCTGTTCAACTGTTGGAACTCTGGTGTGTTGGGTTAATGGGAATATTACTGCATGCTGTTACAATAAATTTGGAATGATGTTGGCTGTTACCAACCCATATTGTCATTAAATTCTCCTAAACACAGAACGTATGGGAAGGCCGGTCCCAGTGGACCCACCTGTCCCACCTCAGCTGGTGATGGCACCTGGCACCAGCAGGTCCGGTGCCCAGCCCGGGGCCTACTCCTCCGTTGGCCCTGTGCCACCTTCAGGAGGAAGCACTACAGGGGATGGGGCTTGTCCCCCCCTACAAGCGTGGCCGGAGGAGGGCCACCTATCACCCTCCGAATGATCCGGGCTGTTGTGTGTAGGGAGATTGAGTGTTCAGTCGCTGATTCTCTACGCCAGCTCAAGGCAAGAGTGGTGCGACTCACGGGTGAGCCTGCTCCTCCTATGCAGCCCCCAGCACAGCCACCTTCTGGGCTGTGAAGGTGCAGTGGTGATTGCCCATGGGTGGGGATCTCAGTTCCACTGTTGCCATCTGTGGGCTCATGGGCTTGCGATTTCCAAACATCCTTCCATCAATGGTGCTCACCAACCCCATGTGTCATATTCCACCCCTGTATGCAACTTGTTTGTCTTGTCTGTTTACCTCCCCAACCTACCTCCCAAAATATACCTACTCTCCCTACCCAACATTCCACTCTCACCTGAAAAAAAAAGGTCAATCTGCTCCCACAAAAAAATTACGCCCCATACATAGCTGCCCATTTTGCACAAATGTCCACTGGACACAGAAACTGAAATTTAATTGGCAATACAACATACTTCGTTGTCCTCACCCCTCTCTCAGGGGTGGAAGGTTTCATATTTCCCTCCAAATTACTAGTATATGCACAGCTGTTGCTGTTAAAGAAATGGGCAGCTATGGACCTTCCCTACACCTGTCCTGCACATCCTGAGCTGTTTTCCCTACTGTCTTTCCCTCTTTGTGCCCCTTTTTCACCAGTTTCCTATCTCCCCATTTTCTTTTCTTTCAAAGAAATGAGCATGGGGGTTAGCATGAGTAAGCAGTTTTAAGCAGTAGTAAGCAGGTTTGTGCGAGTGTGTGCTTGTGTGCTCTTAGCTTAGTATTGCTAAGCATCGCATAAACCCACGCAAACCCGCTTGCAACTGCTTAAAAGTGCCTTAGTCACCCTGCATATGAGAGGCCTTGTTCTGCTCAGCAGCAAAATAAAACACCACTGTCAGTCTCGAACACTGGACACACTAGACTGCATGAAGTACCACTAGGCCACAGTGGCAGCATTACATATCTATGCACAGATGCCCTGCATAACTACTGGCATGGCGACATCAGTGTGTAGCTGTGTGCAGTGGGATATGACTGTGACATATGTAGTTCAGCATTAAATGTCAAACATCTGATCCGTGTTATCTGTGTTCTGCACGGTAGTGTGTACAATGTCTGTTTGTGGGTGTAGCGCATACAGTTATATAAACATGGATGTGACAGAGTAACAAATGCATGATAGTCATATTAATGTGTAGCTTAGCATTGGCAACAGCTGTACCAGGCTAGTATGTTAATCTAGCATTTGCAGCTATATATACACCCTCTAATATTACTATGTGCTCACATGTGACACCTGTTCATGTTGCAGCAAGGCCCAACAGGTCAGCCATGAGGTACACGAACTTACAACAGTGTGGACCTTGTGTGTGTATGGTACACAGATATGGAGGGATCTGTCTGTCTGAGATATATTAGCATCTGTACATGTGCATAGAGCAAGGGACATACTGCAACTGTTTGTGAAGGGTGGACATATATATGTTGTTGAAGGTTGTTATGTGCATATGTCTATGTAGGTTGTAGTGTGTGGCAAACAAGACAGCATACAGTGCTGTTATATGACATGTGGTGGTTAAACAGTGTGGGTATGATTCGTCAGGTTTGTAGTGTTGCAGCCAGTGAGGCCTGCTAAAGTTACATGGGCTGAGAACAACTTCAATGCATTCCGCACAACACTGTGCAATATTATGACATAACAGTATACCTCACAACCTTTGCATAATTGATATCTCCACCATGAAAGGTGGACTGTATATGTGCCTACCCTCGGTGGTGGTGCTGCGGTAGTGTTGTCGCCTCACAGTAAGACGCTGACCGGTTTGACTCTCAGCTAGAGCATCTTCTGTGTGGAGACATGCGTGAATGGGTGTACCTTCGTTGAAGGTTGTGCGTTAGGGCTGGCAACTCAGCAGGTAAAAATCAACTGCCAATCATTAGTGGACCGGAGTTCCACTGTGGCAACCCCTAACCAAGAAAAGCCGAAAGACACAACAACAGATATATATATATATATATATATATATATATATATATATATATATATATATATATATATATATATATATATATATATATATATATTTAGAGAGAGAGAGAGAGACAAGGTCATATTTACTGTAACAGATGCCTGGTGTCAAAGCCATGGACCCAAGCTTACTATTGACACTGCATTGGCATACCTTCTTGCAAAGACTCTGTACCCATGAACTACCACATAGGTGGTAGTCTACTTAACACCGAAGGTGTAATAAGAGACCATGGGACACAGGTGGACTGTAGTCACCCCTTTGATAATCACAGTGCCACACTAGCCATGTCAACTGTCTATGTGGCACACGTTATCACAAAAGGTGTCATCCAGGGAAATATAGGTCAGTGTTCCCCTCTACTCATCACACATAAAGCCCATTATCGAGTGCAATGTCCCATGCAGTATGTACCTCCCAAGACATCTACAGCAACTGGAAATGACACAGACATACCTCACAAAGAGTAATACCGGCCTCAAACAGATGCCCTATGTAGACCATTTCACAAACCCACAGCTAGATTGTGTTGCATACCGCCTACACAGAGGTGACCTCTGCCTAACATACTAAGCTATGTCAAACCCAGAGCTGTTGGACATGCTCCACATAGACAGATCACAATCCCTACGAGCTACACGCTCTAGGGACCTAAACCCTGTGACCTCAATAGACAGCACATGCTGGAGGGATAGATTCCTATCTCAGAGACATCCCATACTCTGGAACAAACCACCTATCAATAGCAAACAAAGCTCCTAATTAGCTGTTGTCAGAAATAATCCTGATGAATTTATGGGAGATAGGAAATACACCCCGGGAATCACCTCTGCAGCTCTGCTTGACAGGGCCATGTGAAACGTACTTACCTGTGTGTCAAAGGCCAGGGTAGCGTATGGCTGGACTTCTATAGGCCCTAGGGCCAATAGCCTATTATCTACCTATAAAGCAATACACACCCACATGTACTTGTTGCAATAATTGCTATGTGAGATTGACTGAGTATGATGGTGAATGTGTTGGTGAATGTGTCAGAGTTCTGTATATGTGTGATAGCTTAGTGGGAAACTGTTTCAGTCATGGTATTATGTGTCCTAGCTGTGATCCCAGCAAAAGATGTGTATGCAATCGCTAGGCAGAAAAAGCAGTATGCCATACGGTCTGACATAGTCCCTTGGTGTTGACTGGGGTGTCCCATTGTAGTTTAAAGCAGTACATGTATGCTTATTGAGTGTTACTGCTGGTGAATCCAACTCATGTATGAACTGTAGTACTACCTGAAGCTGTATGCCTACACAGCACAGTATAGTGTATGTCCGCATTTCTTGGAAGCACTGTTTTGTGTGTTCTCTGTAGTCCTCACAGACTACATACCTCAGGCATAAGGCTTTGTAACTACTGACACACAGTACTGTATGGTACACAGGTAAAGGTCATCTGGGTTGCCATACCTTTATGTCTGGTATGTATGTCTGATGTGTGTGTGGGTATGCCTGTACCATGGCCTCGGTCATATGTGTGTTACAGGATATAAGTGCATATCTAGCAACATGTATAGTCTAGTACAGCAGTATGCAACCTATATTAAATAATGTGCACATATGTTAGGCAGGGGTTTGCCATCAATTAGTGTGGTATACTGGTAATACTGTAACTGGACTTTATAATCATTGCAATGGAATACATATTTCCTGATGCATTAGCTTGATATATACCTCCTGTAGCTAGGTGGTGCATTGTGTTGCATACAGTGTGCCATGTACTGTTGTATAGTCTTACATACTGGTTTATCTTTGTTGCTGTGCAAAACATGGTTTGATATATAGAGTGTGCCAGGCACTGTCAGGCAGTTGCGGGCTGAGCACTGATATGTGGTATTGAAAGTGTGTATCCCCTGACAGCCAATAAGTTGCTATATATGGCAGTTAATTGATATCTGTACTTTAGAATGTTAAGTGTGCCACATGACATGCTCACACATATTGTTTCATTGTCTTCCAGGGTAATGGCCCACCGTCGTAACTCCACCTACAGCACGGCAGAGGAGGAACTGATAACAGCAAGCCTGGTGCAGCACTATGCCCTGCTGTTCTCCAGAACCAGCCAGGACCAGCATGAGCACACTGCACTATGGCAAGATCTTGTCCATTGGGTAAATGACATATGCATGCTTAACCAGACATATGAGCAGGTACGCCATCACTGCAGTGATTTAATTAGACATGTCCGGCAGCATGTGTCAGATATCCGTAGACAGCAGCTTGCCACAGATGGTGGGGTACCCATCCACCCCCCCCTCACCAGAGTGGAGGAGCTGCTCCTGAGCCAGGTGGCTCCTGGCCAACAGCAACAACATCAAGCAACATGTATTATCATGGATGCTGGAGCCACCCAGCAAGTTGACACGGAGCATGCAGGTAACATGGCATAGCTGTACACTACTGTTGCCTCTATTGGTAGACCATGGTCATGTGAGATGTGTACTGTGTAGTTAGAGGATGTGGTGCCTAGTATTGTGCAACACTAATAATTAGGAATGTAATCTGTAGGCCTGTGACTGTCAACCGTTGTACTACTGTAAGATTGCAGACACACAGTAGTTATGCCACGGTTGTTGCAACTGACAAACTGCCTCATATCCTTGTAGGTCCTCTGGTGTGACAGCAAGGCAGCAGACCCATGCTGGTGAGTGTGTTCTACATTTAATATCATTGGTGAGCTGTAGGCCATGTACACGTAACACACCTACGCATAATGCATGCTGTGCATGTTTGCTGTGAGACTATGCACATCCCAGTAATGTGGGTAGCTGCCTAAAACACATAACAATACACAGAGCATCCCACACAATTGTGGCAACACTGTAGTGGACATTGGGTAGGCAGAGGCAATACACAGCATACACAACTTTGTCATATGTGGTACACGTTCACATGCTACACATGACATATTCAGACACCCGCTGTAAGGTCACACTCCAGAATCCCAAATGTCATCCGCACAGCACACATAATATACCTGAGGGGCTGATGCCTCTCATGTGGCTGTGCGACACTCTTCAACACATAACACATTCATGTTAGGAAATGCCCCCTATTGGGCACCATACAAACCCATGTAACAACTGGCTGTGAAATTGTGAATATAGCCATGGTACAGCAGTTCTGGTACAGCATGGTATGTGCTGGTCTGGCACACATTAGTAGCCTTGAGTGACCACATGATGCTGCATGATGATGACTCATGGTACTACACCCCATCCAGTTACAGTGACCACAGTACTACACATAGCATTAACTGCTGTGCACCTCAATGTTGTGTGTGTGCACACATATGGACTAATACACAATATGCATAGCTATCACCTTTTGTACAAAGTGACACATATATGCCTTGTAATGCTATTGAGTGTATAGGTCACATGACACACACTGTGTATGTGTGATGTTTAATGTTGCAGTTGTGTTATAGCATGCCATGTCATGGCTGGCACTGGCATGGCCACAATATGTCCTACACTCAACATAACCACTGTACAATGGCTATGTTGAGCAATGGTATTCCATCAGGTATACATGCACCATTCATCCTGTGTGTATACATAGCATGCATGTGCTAAACATGTGTCCACATTTATCTGCTAAAGACACAGACGCTCTAATCAAAAATGGATATCTATGTGACACACAGATACACATCCAGCCATGGTATGTATACCTGTGAGTGATGGTGCACAGGACATTGCAGAGCTTTTAATACTTACACAGCAATGTTGTGTCCATGTACACATTGCGTTCCAGGGTGAGGCCAATCACTGAACAACAACACACATGCATCAAAGCCATGTATACTGTTATTAGCAAGGGCTGTCTACACCCGCACTGCATGTTGTTGAGCAACACACGTCCTGCATGCTGACACGTGTGATATCACTGTTTGCCTTGTGATACTGTACCCCACCATCATCCGCTATTGAGTATGTTCTGGATTGCTAGTGGTGTGTGTGTGTGTGTGTGTGTGTGTGTGTGTGTG